>NC_081191.1:1098333-1413750 GCF_902713425.1 Acipenser ruthenus
ATGCACTACTTCAACACTAGAACCGCCGTGGTTATACCTACATCCAGCGATACATTTTAAACACCATCAATATTAAAATGAAAGACAAACTATCGGACACAACATGGAACTTCAAATATAAAAAAAACACAATGAACAAATGTAAATTACTCTGTGAATTTTTATACAGTATACTTGCAGTGGTTCAAAGAGACTATGTATTTAGCATTATTTCATATTAACATTTGTTTTAAAATGCATCACAAACAACTGCAAACGGGTCACCTTTATCAAAAAGTAATGTGTATGTTCAATCTGTGTGCTGACATATAAGAGAGGCATACAGTCAAAAGAATGCTTACGTGAAAACAAAACACAACGAGAATCTTTGAAATTATCATTTTTATTGGTCCTATCCTATTATTAAAAAAGCAACATAAGTTGTAGATGTATTAAAAGTATAAACTATTAAAAGCCTTTTTAGGAAACTTAAAATAATGATATTTGAAAATAAATGTATTCCTGATAAGTAAAAGTACACTTCCTAATAAGGAATGATGCAGTGAATATGTCCAGATTAACAAATTCTCTGGAAGTCTTCTCACAACATATATTTAAAGATTGGTGAAGATTGTGAATTTTTTTTTTTTTTTTTTTTAAACATACATTTGTATAAATGTGTATTTGTTTGCCCCTCTTAGCTTGTGTTTTTTATTCAAGTTAGTAGAAACAATTGGGACAGCCTTGGCCCCCATCGGTTTTATAGTTGTGCCTGTTTGCTTTGTGCTGGGCTTGTGTTTTTGATATCTCCACTTTAAATGGTTATGGTTTCATGTCTAGTAGTTGTTGGTAGCTGCATGCCGATCTTTGCCTAGCCATGTTATATAATCTTCAATTTTGAACAATACCAGTTTTTAAAATTCAGTACAAATGTTTTACGTTGTATGAAGAGGTAAGACAGTTAAAATAGTAAATGTGAATTTATTGATAAGAAACGTAAGATTCAAATTACAGACGGAACCCTAGTTAGACAAGCTGTTAAGAAAGACGTGATACTGTATTATCGCTAATTTAATTTCAAATGTCATAAACTATGTTCATTGTTGTTTTGGGGGAAATATCCACACAAATGTAAGCATAAAACTGTAGGACCGACCGCACTCATGGAATACAGCCTGCTGTTTTGAGAATAGTATTGAAACTTGTTTTCAGTACTGTATTCAGTTTATAGTTTTTCCTTTTTTTTAACATTTTTAAAAAAATGTGAAAGCAATGAACTGATATGTATGTGCATACAAATAATAAACACACAGTGCTTCACTTGTCTGAATCAGTTTTACATTTAATGTACTTGTATATAACGCTTCAGTACCGCTGTCAGGTGTGCTTTGCAGAGTGATGTTATATACATTTTTAAATAAACCATTAGAGTGCAATATACTGTATGTACATGTATGGCTGTTTTTGTAAACATCTGAACTCATTAATATGAACCATTGCTAAAAGACCCAGAAATGGACGCAAATTTAAAAGAATGGATCACAAAGATCAACGAGAATACCGCTGCTCAGCTGGAGCAGGATGAGAGGTGGAGACTGGAGCTAGGGCTGCCGGAGCGGGAGCCAACAGAGCTGGAGCTGCTGCTCCAGAAGTCGGCAGGAGAAGCCCAGCTGTCTCCAGCACAAGAGGGAGAAGTCTTGCTTTCTCCTGAGCCAGAGGATCACAGACATCACCCGTGCAAGACAGTCTGATGCGTACAGTCCCTTGCCCCGTCAGTGTGGACACCTGTCCGGAATGCCCGGATCTCCCTCCACTTGACCTTGTGCCCAGGCCACAGCACTGGAAGGCACAGTTGTTTGCCTGGTCCCTTGCTCTACTTCTCCTGGCATCCCAGACGTCACTGCGCAAGAGGTAGATGTCACTACGCAAGGGGCAAACGTCACTAGCGTTCCCCCTGCTGTTTAATGCCTTCCCCCTGCCTGTTTCTTCGCTCCCCTTGGTCTCCCAGATGTTGCTATTCTCCGGAAAAAGCCGATAAAAACATTCAATGTCCGAGTGAGACTGATAGGAGATATCAAGCGGGCTCTTCACACAGTAGCAGCCCTGAGCAGACTGACTGCTCTCCTTTAATACCATGCACGTGGCTCTAAGTTACAATACTAGCCAGGTGCAGGTGATAAGTAACAATGAAATTAATTATCAAAACAATTAACACGTTTTTTATGCAGGGAGGATATTAACTCCCTCCCTGCTGTGCTACACATCCTCCCCCTTAAGTGTGCAACACTGATTGGCCGTACCAAGGCCACTTCCCGCCACCCTTAACCCTTTACGGTCCATTTATTCAGCGCGTCTCAGGCGCATCAGGTCTAATTTATTTTCACACGCACTGTTTAAAAGTTATTCACAGTAAAACAGGTTTAAAAGGCACTGCATATCAACAGGACACTCAGTACTGCATCTCCAGCCCCACCCCACCCCTTGTTCACTGTATTTATCACATATCTCTTCATAGTCGTGCATACTGATAAATTATCTCTGGATCACTCAATTTATCACCAAACTCCTCAATAATGCTATCCAAGTCATTATTTTATTACTATAACGTCTCAAAAAGCTTGGCAAATGTCTGTGATATTCTTTGAGCGCTGGATGCGGAAGCAGCTATCTTGTTTGTTTATGTCCGTGTTATGTCTGTGGTGAAGGGACTATGCGTATTGCTCAGTTCCGCCCCTTTTTTCCGGCTTCTCTCAGCTTCTCTCGGCCTCTCTCGGCCATTGAAAGAGAATACTTTGTGTAATTAAAGGCTTTGCAAGAACACTATTCACACTGCCTAACTGATGCGCTACCAACAACTGTTATAATGACATTATTTTCATTCACACAGTCAAAATTAGAACATGACGATTGCCCGTTATAAAAGCAGTGTGATCAGGGTATAAATAAACGTAACAGCAACGCTGACACAGTAAGCTGTCTTTGGCAGAACTATAGTAGATTCATATAAGCATGTTATTTCCATAACAGTTATATAACAGTTATTATGAAACATATTTGGGCATGTTAATAATTATACACATGCATGATCTTGCTGCTGCTCCATAATGTGGCAATACACACTAAATTGTGCTATTCTGCCAAACTGCTGCTTGAGTGCTTATACAGAAATATCCTCCCTTGAATAAACTAATACAATTCAACAAATACTTACAGCAAGCATTTATTATGTCTACCCTGAAGCGTCCACCCGCTTCCGTGTCTGCCTACTATCCTGTAGTACAGGGCTTCCCAAACTTTAACTTAGGCACTGCAGGCCACTATTAGCACTCCTTAAAGAAAATGACAAATGAAAACCAGTTTAAACCAGTAACACTGTAAATTATCTTAATTTAAATTGTTCTTTTTTATCTTATTTTTTCATTTGTATTTTATTGTTGCTTTTCTTTATTATATATATAAAAAACAGACTTTGAATGTTGTTGCTCCTGCAGTCCACAATCTAGGAACCCCTGCTGTAGTATACAGTACCTCCCCAAACAATGCCCAGCCCTATACACGTTTACTGTGGTATACCTAGTACTGTAAATGCATATCACAAACCTGGCTGCTTCCCCTGATGAATGACAGCCAATCATTTAGGCCTAGTTTTTTTTTCAGAAAACACAACACATTGATAAGAGAATTAAGCATTTCAAGGGCTCAGAACCACAGGGACGTAAGGACATTTTTGTCAAAATTGCATATTATTAAAGCTCTTGATGAGATCTATCTAGTGCCAAAAGGACCTCACTGAAATCACAAACTACAATGAATAAAGTGAGAAAGTAATAAAGACACAACTGCAAAATCTAGGTAAACTTAGGGCACTAGCACACTTACACATCTAACTTTTGAGGATATTTAACTCAGTTAAATTGAGGATTCAAGCAATGAATTCACTACAGAATAAGAACCAGACCATGTCAATTGTAGAAAACCTTGTAAATTATATTTTACAGTAGTGTTTTAAGTATAATTGATGAAATATGACTGTATATGTGAACATTTATATTTTAAAGATAAATATTGATTTATTAGTTGTTATTAAATTGAAGAAAAACAAGTCTGGGATAGAACTAGTGTAGAAAACCACACTTGTATCTACAATGGGTTTTCATTTCAGTGTGTTATTATGAAAAATCCAACTTTTAAGCAACATTTCTGGTGCTATTCTTACTTTTTGAAGTTTCAAATTCAAAAATATTTTTAATTTTCTTCAAAATTAAATTGATACTGTGCATGCGCTGATAAATGGCAATTGAACACAAACAATCAAAATCTTATTTTTGCTCTCCTGTAAAATTATGAAAATGTCACTCTGGTTCTAAGCCCTTGATATGAAACATATAAATACAAGGAGGGACCAATTTTTAGAAACTATGACCTTTCATTTACTTTACAGATTTCAGATTTCAGATTTATGATTTATGATTCATGGTTACCGTGACATTTTTTTTTCAACCCTTCCAAAAATGAAACCCAGAAAAGATTTCATGCAAAGATTCTAAAGGAATAAAATGTATGAAGTGCCTAAACGAACTGATATCTGTTCTATTGCTTTCCTTAACATCTGTGTGCACCTCATTCTAAGAAAATATATTCGTAAAGATACAATTTAATAAGCTGTAACAGACAGCACCATTCTTTCAAGCGTTCAAGTCATTCAAGTTGCTGAAATTCAAACAGAAACCTTTTTTTGGGGACCGTGGAAGGGTGGTGGGCAATTCACGGACACAAAGGAGACAGAACTTTGTATGTAACGCCGCTCAGGCACACTGATTTATTTTTACCCGCTAAGGGCGCTGTTGTCCGTGGCCTGAATATTGGCAACAGTAAACAGGATCACGGGGTTAACAATACAAGTACACAGTCCAGTGCACAAACAAGTGCTCGAAAATAATAATGAAAACAAAAGGTGAAAGAAAAAGGGAAAATAAAACACATTAATAAAACTACAAACAAAAGTGCTGCTTATGCAGTGCCCCCACTGCTGCTAAGCCGGTCAGCACGGGCCTCCGACCTACGCTCAGTGATCCTATACACTTGGGTGGCCAGAGTTCCCCGTACAGCTAAAAACATCCCCTCGGGTACTTGATTATTTCTTCTATTTTTCTTTCAATTATTTTAAGGCAGGCTGTTTTCCCCAGCCAGGCTTGCCTGGTCCTTGATTTACACTGACATCTTCTGTCAGTGTCACTTTTCATTCCCCAACACGGCCACCCGAGTGCACAACCGAACGCAGTTCTTACGGGCCGAGCAATCTCCTAAGGCTCCCCGCAACCTCTTCCCCACCTCTCCGTGTCATCACCATGACTGACAGGCCTATCCTACAAGACTGCTGCCCTCTACCTGCAGTACCACGCATGTGCCAGATAGTCAGTCCAGATCTCCCCAACTGAATTACAGTACAAGCCTTGTCAGTATAAACAGTGCTGAATGCTGAAAATGCAAAGGTTATCTCACCCGGAAATAACTCTGCCCACATACACCTGACAGCAATGTTTGATCATTCCAAGGTAGCTAGCAAAGACAGGAGCTTGCAGGAAATGTCTTTATAGCCAGCTGTGCCTGATCATAGTTAAGCCACAAACTGCTCCCGTGATACTGGCACCTGTGCATCATTGATAGCTTCAACATCTGTCGCAGAATAAATGGGTTGAAGTAACTGAATATTATGGGTAGATTGAGTGTCATGTGCACCTTCTGTTGAGTTGTGTTTAACTGTCAGGTTAATTATCTTTATTTAGTGCTGTGGTGTGTTTTACGTGGGTTTATTTTTATTTTTTAATTTAATCCAGATGAATACATTGTTTCTTTTAATCTCTGGTATGTTTCTGTTCCTTTCTGTCCCTCCTTCCTCTTCCTGAACTCCTTCCTCTTCCTGAACTCCACAGCACTGTGTGTCTCCAACGCTGCAATGCAGGGCCCTGTAGTTAATTTGTCTTTTAAAATGTGATTTCCAAAGGCAAAGAAACAACCTTCCACATGTTCTGTGTGTGTATGTATATATGAGTGTGTGTGTGTGTGCAGCCACCATCAAAGATCGAAGATAGGGATCTGTCAGGATTATGTTAGATACTAAATGGATAGCTAAACCTGGAAAAGGTAACATTGGAATAGTATTGTCCTGAAAAAGTCTAGTGTTTTGGTTGCAGCCTTCCAAAAGTAGTAGTGAATAATTTACGTTTTGTTCTATATTTTTGTATTTCTCTTAGGCCCAAATCATTTACCAAGTCGATAGAAAAGAGAAAGCGATGTTAAACTAACAGAGATATTGTGCTGCAACAGTAATATCTATCGAATTAGGCGCTCACGTTTGATCCTTTTTTGCAGAGGATTTTACAGTGACTTTTTGACTTTTTTTTAGCACAGCTCCATTTTGGACTTGACATTTTAATAGCAACAAGAATAAATGACCTCTTGGTGCAGCATGTTATCTTCCTTTATCACTGTATAAATCCAGAAACAGCCTCAGAGGGCATCCTTAATCTTTGACAGCGTGGTCCTCAGACAGTGCATACAAATGAAGATGGTCCCTCAAGACCTTCCGCTGCATCTCCCAACACAAGCGGTGGAGTACAAATGCAAAGCAGTGAATGAAAACAGGTAGATTCCTCAGCAGCAAACACACTCTTAACAACAAATGCAAAGCAGTGAATGAAATCAGGTAGATTCCTCAGCAGCAAACACACTCTTAACAACAGCAGCAAGAACCAGGTAGTCATACACTAAAGTAAAATGTAAAATGTAATGTTTTCCCAAATGGACCTGTTAGGCTAACCCTACTTTTATTGGAAATATAACTCAAGTGCAAATGCATATTTTAATGAAGTTGCAGTTCAATGTGGGTTTGTTTGTTTGTTGTTGTTGTTATGGTTATAATAAACGTTACACATTGATTTTTCACAGTTTTTGCTCAGCATGAAGAGAGAAAAAAATACAATACAATACTGTAGCCAGAAAAGTATGTGCAAGACCACAACAGAGAGGATGCACTGTGTGAAGCCGAGAGCTTCCAGTTTTATTGACACTCATTATTTTCCCCATGGTGAAATATTATGAATGAATGTACAGTATATAAACATACATATTAACCTGACCTATAAGAATAGCGAGTCATTCGATTTTCTTGGCTCAAAGCATTTTGTTATTTGGTATCTAAGCAACACAGAGAAGATATGTCCCTTACTTGAAGGGGGCTAAGGGCGCAGGTATTGCATATCCCCAGAAAACTGTGTAGTGGAATAAAAGACAGGGTACTTCAGCCAGTAAACTGATGATGCTTGTTTTTCCTTTTTATTTTATTTTTCTCCATGCACTGAAGAATCTCTGAGCACTTTACAGTTTAGTAAGAGTGTAACAGAGCAAGATGCAGAGAGGGTGCAGGCAATGTTTCCCTGCTTTCTCCCAGAACACCCTGGGGGGCACACTGGTGCATTATGAAAAGTGTCAGAAACTTTAACAGTCCATTAGGGTTTCATTTAAAGCACAAGAAAATGAATGTCACAGTCGAATATAACACAGGGGCTTTCTTTTTTATTTTGTTTTATTTGTTGCAGTCTAGTAAACCTCACATTGATATTTGCATGTGCATACAGTATATATTGTGATATGTCACTTCATTCAGGTAGAGCAGCTATTTTATGGTTGGTCATGTTGTATGGAGTTCAACATATTAATATCGTTCGTCATTTTCTGTCATTGTCACCTGCAGGTTTATTTTTTCATGTAATCTCCAGGTTGACGTACGTTTGTGTTGAGCAACAGCCAAATACTTTTTTATTTTTTTTTTATTTTTTTAAATGCAGCTATAAGAATTGCTGTTTGTGAATATCAAGCATTTACTATTGACTTGGAATCCAAGCCCATATCTGTAGCTGAAGTCCTTTCTTGGGAACAGCACAGCTTGATTAATAATTCAGATGTAAATAATCCATAAGAGGGCAATCTTGCAAGCGCATCATTATCCTGTATTTTATTTTCCTTATAAGAGTGTGCTATGAAAACAGTTTGGTTTCATTCAAACAGAGAGAAATAGAAATAAAGAAACAATAATCTGAGAAACACGATCAGAGGGGCTCATTTCACGGTCGAAAAATCGGTATTCTCTTGCAGAAAAGCAACCAGTCGGTATCTGTTGCTTTTCTGCAAGAGGATCCACCTCTAAACACGTCATCAGCAAGCACATAAAGGCTTTGTGTGTTATTCTCTCATGTCGCTTCTGTTGTTTCAGCCTCCTCCACCCCAGCCACCACCACAGCATGCCTCGTCCCGGGGGCAGGGGGTGGGGCAGGGGGCTCCTAGCTACGGCACTGGGATGCATGTAACCGTTCATGTTTTTCCATCCGGCCTTATACAGGTAGCCTTTGCGCACCCACAGACGAGGCCTCCAGCCAAATTTATTATTCACTCGGGTCTGAGCGCCAAATCATCTACAATTGCAATCAATAAATCTCATCCATGGCAGATTCTACGTGCTGAATTTCAAGATATTTCACAATTAAACATAATATGTATTAAAGCAGACAATAATATAACTGTCACATTCAAAACTGATCATTTTCTCTACAGAGAACAAATGTTCCTAAATATTGAAACGGTAAATGGTACACTGTAAAATATTTCATTTTTATGTCCACCTTTTAAAGACATTATACTTTCGCCATCAGTGAATTATCAAACAAAATAAAAACATAAATAAATGTTGAAATCACAAGAGACACATGAAATGTCTTCATCATTTCACCTGAAGACTGAATTTGTTCCACCCCTTCAGTGGCTTCTTTCCTATCATGAAACATCCAGCTGCTACACCTTTTGACTGAGATGAAATGACCCAGGAAGTGCAAGTGTAACAGGAAACCTGAGAATAAGCATTGAAACTGGGTACTTTATTTAACCTTTAGTAGTATATCAGTTATTAAAATAAACTTGTGTTTCTTTCAAAACTACACCTTTGCCGATCTTGGCTGGGGTGCTGGGGTGTAAAGAGTCCATTGATTTATCAGTGGGAACAGAGATCGGCCACTGATCTTCAGTCCTCCCCATGGCGACATTCAAATTGGGCATTTCAAATTGGTACAAAAAAAGGGGTAAAAAAAAAAAAAAATATATATATATATATATATATATATATATATATATATAAATATAAATTAACTCACAATTAAGGAAATATCTCATGTTTCTATATGCAGCAAACAACTCGACCAAGATTAAACAATGCAACTCCAGTATAGCCCAACCAAAGGAGATATGGAGATACACAGTAATACAAATACAGTATGTACATACTAAAAGAGTTTATATGAAGAAAACTGAATATAGCAGCTTGAAATATAAGTCTTATTGAGAAAGGGTTGAGGTAATAGCCAACAACATCCTGAGAGGAATTACAAACAGGCATTGATGACAAAAATATGGAAAACAATATGCTTCATACTCTGAGCACAGAGACACTCTGTTATATATTGTTTAATATGCTTCATACTCTGAGCACAGAGACACTCTGTTATATATTGTTTAATATGCTTCATACTCTGAGCACAGAGACACTCTGTTATATATTGTTTAATATGCTTCATACCCTGAGCACAGAGACACTCTGTTATATATTGTCCAATATGCTTCATACTCTGAGCACAGAGACACTCTGTTATATATTGTCCAATATGCTTCATACTCTGAGCACAGAGACACTCTGTTATATATTGTTTAATATGCTTCATACCCTGAGCACAGAGACACTCTGTTATATATTGTCCAATATGCTTCATACCCTGAGCACAGACACTGTTATATATTGTCCAATATGCTTCATACCCTGAGCACAGAGACACTCTGTTATATATTGTTTAATATGCTTCATACCCTGAGCACAGAGACACTCTGTTATATATTGTTTAATATGCTTCATACCCTGAGCACAGAGACACTCTGTTATATATTGTCCAATATGCTTCATACACTGAGCACAGAGACACTCTGTTATATATCGTCCAATATGCTTCATACCCTGAGCACAGAGACACTCTGTTATATATTGTTTAATATGCTTCATACCCTGAGCACAGAGACACTCTGTTATATATTGTTTAATATGCTTCATACCCTGAGCACAGAGACACTCTGTTATATATTGTTTAATATGCTTCATACCCTGAGCACAGAGACACTCTGTTATATATTGTCCAATATGCTTCATACCCTGAGCACAGAGACACTCTGTTATATATTGTTTAATATGCTTCATACCCTGAGCACAGAGACACTCTGTTATATATTGTTTAATATGCTTCATACCCTGAGCACAGAGACACTCTGTTATATATTGTTTAATATGCTTCATACCCTGAGCACAGAGACACTCTGTTATATATTGTCCAATATGCTTCATACTCTGAGCACAGAGACACTCTGTTATATATTGTTTAATATGCTTCATACCCTGAGCACAGAGACACTCTGTTATATATTGTTTAATATGCTTCATACCCTGAGCACAGAGACACTCTGTTATATATTGTCCAATATGCTTCATACCCTGAGCACAGAGACACTCTGTTATATATTGTTTAATATGCTTCATACCCTGAGCACAGAGACACTCTGTTATATATTGTTTAATATGCTTCATACCCTGAGCACAGAGACACTCTGTTATATATTGTTTAATATGCTTCATACCCTGAGCACAGAGACACTCTGTTATATATTGTCCAATATGCTTCATACTCTGAGCACAGAGACACTCTGTTATATATTGTTTAATATGCTTCATACCCTGAGCACAGAGACACTCTGTTATATATTGTTTAATATGCTTCATACCCTGAGCACAGAGACACTCTGTTATATATTGTCCAATATGCTTCATACCCTGAGCACAGAGACACTCTGTTATATATTGTTTAATATGCTTCATACCCTGAGCACAGAGACACTCTGTTATATATTGTCCAATATGCTTCATACCCTGAGCACAGAGACACTCTGTTATATATTGTTTAATATGCTTCATACTCTGAGCACAGAGACACTCTGTTATATATTGTTTAATATGCTTCATACCCTGAGCACAGAGACACTCTGTTATATATTGTTTAATATGCTTCATACTCTGAGCACAGAGACACTCTGTTATATATTGTTTAATATGCTTCATACTCTGAGCACAGAGACACTCTGTTATATATTGTTTAATATGCTTCATACCCTGAGCACAGAGACACTCTGTTATATATTGTCCAATATGCTTCATACCCTGAGCACAGAGACACTCTGTTATATATTGTTTAATATGCTTCATACCCTGAGCACAGAGACACTCTGTTATATATTGTTTAATATGCTTCATACTCTGAGCACAGAGACACTCTGTTATATATTGTTTAATATGCTTCATACTCTGAGCACAGAGACACTCTGTTATATATTGTTTAATATGCTTCATACCCTGAGCACAGAGACACTCTGTTATATATTGTTTAATATGCTTCATACCCTGAGCACAGAGACACTCTGTTATATATTGTCCAATATGCTTCATACCCTGAGCACAGAGATACTCTGTTATATATTGTCCAATATGCTTCATACCCTGAGCACAGAGACACTCTGTTATATATTGTCCAATATGCTTCATACCCTGAGCACAGACACTGTTATATATTGTCCAATATGCTTCATACCCTGAGCACAGAGACACTCTGTTATATATTGTTTAATATGCTTCATACCCTGAGCACAGAGACACTCTTATATATTGTTTAATATGCTTCATACCCTGAGCACAGAGACACTCTGTTATATATTGTCCAATATGCTTCATACCCTGAGCACAGAGACACTCTGTTATATATTGTTTAATATGCTTCATACCCTGAGGACAGAGACACTGTTATATATTGTCCAATATGCTTCATATATTGCCATGTAGCTCTGCATAGGGTACCCCATGCTAGGGTTCACAGAATAAACCCACATCACAAACATACCAAGTGCTGTCAGTCTGTCCGTTTAGGAATAATAAAGTGTGTTCATTAAAATGAATATGTATGCATTTCCTGCTGACAGTACAGTAAGTATGTAAATCAGAGTTGCACAGTGTATGGTACAATTTGTGCAATGTATTCTACAGGTCTATAAATCTTGTGCTATGTATTCTACAGGTCTATAAATAGTGTACTGTAAAGATGTCAGACTCATGTGAAAACACATCACCAATGTTAGCTAGAAGGTGTGCACACACAAACTAATGCACTTTCTTCAACAGTACTACCAGTAACTTCTTACAGAATGCCTACAGCAATGCCCTGCAGAATTCTCCAGCTGAAAAACTGCTTGCAATAATAGCATTGTTTTGTGTAACAAAGTGTGCAACGTACTTTAATAGAAAAGTGTTTTATTCTCTCTCTCTCTCTCTCTCTCTCTCTCTCTCTCTCTCTCTCTCTCTCTCTCTCGCTAAGAATAATAATATCATATTGATGATGTTTATCAGATGCTCCAATATGAATGTCTAAAATAATAAACCATTTGTCATTTGGTATCTGATTGTCTGGTTAGAGAGAAACTTGTTAGCAACATTCAATACCTGATTTAAAGATATCTGAAAATGATGCATCTACACCCAGTTCAACTTAATCTGAGCAAAACAAGCAGAACAACTTGAAATAAGGCCTGAGTTTGTGAATATGACCCTATATGCGAAAAGAACATACATCAGTACATGAAGCCAAAATGAATGTATTAATACGTGTCTGCATTGGCACAGGTGCATCTCCTGGGTTGATGCTATGAGGTTATTCTTTGATCTCTGACTTGGGGGTATTGTTGGAGTGCAAACAGATGTTCAGAGAGCAAACTGTGAGAGACTGAATTATTTATAATCCAGTCAGTCTTACACCACTGTAACAAAGGGTGCATGCAATCAGTCAGTTCATAATAACAGATCATACCAATCCCAATAAATGACTCGAATAGCTGTTGTGACAGCTAAGAACTATACCGACTGTATTATTGAAAACCTGCATCGATTGACTGGGATATAAATGGTTTCTGCATGTTTTGGAGACGACTGTGTGTCAATCACAAAGTGCTGTCTGGAAAGGGGCTTCACTGAGTTTGTAAACAGCTACAAATGTCACTCCACAGGAAACCCATCTTCATGGTGTCGATTACATGGAAGGTAGTGTAGAATTGCCTGGTGTGATGCGTAACAATGACTACCACAGATTCATATGAAATGCTATTCCAGCCACTGGTCTTACAACTCATTTACGCAAAGGAGCGCTTGTACTGTAAACTGTCACTATATAGTTGTAATATAATATAGGTATAATTATTTATTAGTGTTATTAAATGCAACAAAATACAATCAAGTGCACCATGAGGGGTAACTGAACCCAAAGTCAGTAGTCGTCTGGTGTTCTATACACGTCCTTGCATTGCTGTCACTGGAATACACCCCTGAACAGCTCAGTTCTGTGCTGTGGTTTGCATATAATACCCTGTAAGCAAGTCAGGGTGATTATTCACTTCACAGTGCTCACTGCACACTGCTGAAGGCACTACATGAAGCATGTGTCTACCTGACTTCGTTTCTGACAGTTTTAACTTATATATCAGGGTCCTTGAAATACAAGTCAATCAATTAATCAATCAGAAATAGCATTTTATTTTATATACAAATAAAATAAAATATTTTTTTTTTAAACAGGCGCCATCTTATTTGTATTTGTAATTGTCACGTATCTACCAGCATTTACTGACTTGATAAACACAAATTACAGTGTTTATATTAGCATAATGAACACAAACTAAAGCACTGGTTTGAGTATGTAAGTGAAAATATAGTATAACTCAAAATATTCACCCTGTCTTTTTAGGAGTACGACAACGGATACAGCACAGCCTACGATGATCAAGGTTACGACTCCTATGACAACAATTACTCTGATCAAGGTCAAAAGTAAGAGATTTTTACTAAATAAATGAATTGTTTTGGTCAAGTTAAAGGTGTTGTTTCTACTTGCAGTACATGATAGTGTTAGGTTATTCTCAAATAACCCTTTCGGTTTGTATTGGACATTCTATCTCTGTCACTGTCTTGTCTAGTGCTTTGCAACTTTAAAGTGAGTCTGTTCACTAGTGTGCTTCCCTGTTTATTTTACTAATGAGAGTTTAGTCTGTTTACAGATCTATTTACTACTAGAGTTTACTCTCAGTGCAAGTCTAATATATATATATACAGTATATATATATATATATATATATATATATATATATATATATATATATATATATATATATATATATATATATATAAATGCAGTAAGGCCCAACAGGGTGTTCGTATATGTCCAAGATACGGACGCCTCGCAGCATTGTGCGACACAAGGCGAAGCTGAGTGCCTCCAACCCCCGAGAAGTGCCTTATTGCATGTATGATCCAGGTCACAGAATGGATTTAAAAAATAAAAAAGCAGAAATTATTTTGTTTTTTATAAAATACCCTTACATTAATAAAGGGACCACAGAAGTAGTCCCATTATAGCTTTGAACTGCACACTAAGTTAAGCTGATAAATTGATTTAATTGAAACATGCAAAAGTAAGTACTGTACATATTTATTTTTGATGTTTTGAATTGTACATTGGCATTGAAAAGATCAACCAGGAGACATTACTTAAAGTGATGAATTCGGGTGAGTGTGTATATTGACAGATTCCCCAGTTTTTGTTTTTGTTTAGATAGTGGTTTATTGCAGCTAGACATTTTATAGTCTTCTCCTCATACATTTCCATAGAACTCCCTTAGCATTTTGTTAAGATGTGCATTTTCCACAGTTGAGCTATGTACAGTCGATTCCACTTATTTGCATATTGTATAATTGCATAAATTGCTTAATTGCATAGCATGCAGCTGGTCCCATAATTTTCTATGATTGTATGATACGGTTAAATGCACATCAGCTAAATGCATAATTTGCTTAATTACATGAAGCTGCGCGGTCCCTAAGTCCATTGTATATTGCATTTTAATTTGGATAATTAGATAATTGCATAATGCAGCAGGTTGTACTCAAATGGATGACTTATTCAGAATGACGTCATTCTAGTTGCTATGTGGTACAGCCAATTACAAAGCAGCAAACTTAGAGTTTGACACTGCAGGCCCACGTGTGCTGTCAACGGTCTGTTGCTATGCACGTCTTTCAACGTTGCATTGCTATGCACGTCTTTCAACGTTGCATTGCTATGCACGTCTTTCAACGTTGCATTGCTATGCATGTCTTTCAATGTTGCATTGCTATGCACGTCTTTCAACGTTGCATTGCTATGCACATTTTTGCTTCAGCTCCGCTGGCTTTGAACGTTCGAGTGTTAAAAATAAAAGAATGTTTGAGTGTTTCAGAAATAGAAGTGATGTAGAAGGCATAGCAATGGCATGACAGCGGGAAAAGCACGCAAGAAAGACAGAAAATGACAAAGCGAATCAGTAAAACCCTCGAGCCTCAGCACACTACAAGCCTTCATGGAGGCAAATGGTTGTCAGTCTTACGACAGTTTTTACAGTTTGCATTTACTTGTTTATCAGCTCAATCGGCCAAATACTGTGCAGGCTTCCATCAAATATGTTCTTGCTGTGGTGTAGTCACTAGATCTATAGTAAGGTAAATAAAAACAAGCACAGATTTTGAAAAGACAATATACCCAGATGTACACAGAGGTGGACAGACTGATTTCTTTATAAATGTCCTGAAGCGTGTGTCAGTCAAGTTCGGATGGTTATGAAATAGACCTGCACTTGTTTTGCCATGTTTCTCTGCTTTTCTCAATTGTGTTTTTGTTTGTGTTCTAGTTTTTATGTCTCCGTGAATACTTAAAAAAAAATAAGAGTTAATTTTCCACAGGACATGCTGTAAGTAGACAGAAATAGCATATCAGGAAGAGCTGCAGTGGTTAGAGAGGTATAGAGTCGTCTCCCATTCGCGCCAATGCTTTTCCCTACATGATGTTTAATGTTTTCTTTGTGCAGATGTGAAGTTCTGGTGGAGGAAAAAGGCTTTCAAAGTGGTTTTGTCCTTAGGCTCTGTTCCTTTTGAAAAGATTCATTTTGTGGAGCGCAAGTCTGAGGGGCGCATCTGGAACTGCTAGCTGTTTTAGACGTGCAAACTACTGCAGAAAACATGCCCTAGGTTTTAAGCTATTTGTTTTAAAAGCAGTATCTCAGATAATGGCAGCGGCTTTGAGGCTCGAGAAAAATTGATTCCATCATGCAGGGTAAGAATGCCTGGGGCCTGGAACAGATTTCATGTCTCTTATCCAGCTTGGGACTGGGATGAAATTACATCTTCTGTCTTCAGAGTCCCATCTTTAAAATGTGTCTTTGGTCAGGGTTGGGTGGCTCGCTGTGAGATAATGTAACCTTTTAAGTGTTGGGTCCTAGGTTTAATTCAAGACATATTAAACCATATATAACAATCAGTGACTGTTTAAGGAAAGGGGTGGAACGAAGTACAGTAAATATCTTCTTATTATCCCAGAAAAGTTCTTAGATTGACAAGTGGGCACAATAACATTGTCTTCGTGCTTTGCTACACTATTTTACTAATAGTTTAAGAACAGAAAATGGTAGATTGCAACTCACACCATGGAAATATCTAATAATAGCTTCTAAAAATGCTTCAAATGCTTCACTAACACTTACATTGTGTATCCAATTACTGCGTATAGACAGTAATTGTACAGTAAATACATGTGTACTTACACATTAGTACAATGTTATTATGCATAGTTACAATGTGGTTATATGCAAAAAGATTTACATGTTAACTAAATTGTAACTATGCATAATACCATTCTCATTATGTGTAAGTACATGTGTATTTACTAAATAACTACTATGTTCAATAACTAAACACAACTTTGTAACATTTGCTATTTATGTCATCCAAGCTTTCTAAGTATACTCTAAACCATGTTGTATACATATATTCCTCATCTTTGCTTTAAGGAGCTTTTTTATTTATTCTTGCATGTGTCCAAAGAACTTAAGTTCAAAGAGTAGCTGGATAGAGACACTAGAACATCTGAGTCAGGGAAAGAACCGTCACTGAACAAAACAACAAAATACTTGCATGCTTTACAAAGTTCACATCTTTATATTTGGAAAACAGAGAATAAAAATGTATTTGAAGGAGAGTGCTACTTTAAACAAACATACCTAAAGAAAAGCTGAGGCTGCTTGAAAAAGAAAACTAGAACCATTGCACATCAAAAAAGCAGTCACTCTGTGCTTCTGGACACCGCCCAGCCCCAGAAATGTCTTTAGTATATGTGACAACACCTCAGAAAGTCACCCATTTTAACTAAATAGCTGCAGCATAATAGCAGCTGCCAAAAGCTGGGGCTACTACATGCTGTGTGGGTTATCTAGGACTAGAATTATTATTGTCATATCACATGCTGTTTGGTGTTCCTGGAGGCTTTTTATGTTTCAAGTTATGTATGTGGTTGCTTTGTTCTCGACAGCTGTCCTTGCTGTGTACATAATCATTCTTTTTTTTATCAAAAGGGCACTATTAAATAGCTCTTGAATACCTGCACTGTACAGATCAAATGCATTGAAGTTAAGCAAACCATGGAGCTATTGTGCTTCCAGAGATGCCCTTTGTATTGAGTGCATCATAAATACATCCAGCACTGTATTATCCTGAGTGAGAATGCATGCAGACCTGGCATTATAGTGGCAGAATTTCATTCTCTGAGACAGATAGAGATGTGCAGTAGCATTGCAGAATTCAGAAGGATATTTTCTTTTCTATTTAATATAAAATATTCATGAGTGGGCCGTTGGGATGTATATTTCATTTCTTCACATCAAAAGCGCTTCACATTTGTGACACCTACTGTATGTATTATTTTGGGTAAAACAATGTTTTTTAAGCACACTTTGACATGGGGCCAAGTTGTAAATAAATGGGATGGCTTGTTAAATTGCCACTGAGAGCTCTTGCCATATTTATGGATGGATGAACCGAAGACATGAGGTCTGCAGAGTGCGTCCAAATTGTGTTGATGTATAAAATGCATCGTAGCTGTGGATTGCATGGGTACTTCAGGTGGGATAGGTTTCACTGAACTGGTTCAAGAATGCATGAAGTAATGATGGTGCTACTGTCATGTGTTCAGTTCTGTAAACATCCATCTGTTTTGTAGAGGTTGCATTCTTGTTGCCATTGGATCAGGACACAGCAGATAGGTTTCTTTGTGCCATCAGCAGATTTCCAACAGCAAGAGTGATGAGAACTGCTAAAGTAAGCAATGGCAGCTTGAGTCATTTGGATGATATGCTTAATCCCTTTCTGAAGAGCTTGTATGTGTCATGAATGGAGATCTTTTGAAACAGTGAGGATTGACAGAGCTGCTGACTGGAATCTGCAGTTATAGTGTAGTGAACCACTGTGTGGTTGGGTTATGTTCTTATATATATATATATATATATATATATATATATATATATATATATACATATATATATATATATATATATATATTGTAACAAACCGGTAGAGTAGCCCTACGTGCTACCCTACTATTTTTCCACCGACTGGCACAGACACGAGGAACGTTCAGGCAAGTAACTTTTATTTACAATATTCACACACGTCAATACTTGTGTTGTATAGATTGTTGCCCTGTACGGGTCACTAACTGGCTCACTTCTTCGCCCCTCTCTAACTAGTCCAGAATACAGTATCCAGAAGGCAGAGGCCTGCGTGAGTCCCGTAAAGCTTGTATGTTCACTGCAGGCCCTCCCTGCGGTGGTGGCTTTGTATTCCCGGTAATTAGATGAGGCCCTTCCCGGCTGAACGGTTCTGCACCACTCGTACGTATGGAACAGTCTCTCCCTGCTGGAATTCCTCGGTACCACAGGAAAGAGTGGCGCAGCTCCCTCTGCTGGGGTACTTCTGCAACACAGGTAAGAGCCAAGAAGACACCCCCTGCTGGAGTATCTCTGCAACACAGGTAAGGACAACGACGACACCCTCTGCTGGAGTGTCTCTGTAACACAGGTAGGAACCAAGAAGACACCCCCTGCTGGAGTATCTCTGCAACACAGGTAAGGACAATGAAGACACCCTCTGCTGGAGTGTCTCTGTAACACAGGTAAGGATGCTGCAGTCTCCCATTGCTGGGGTATTGCTGCAACACAGGTAAACGCCCAGTAAGTGTGGAGCGGGCCCTCTTCAGAAGAGCTCCAAGAAAACCACTCCCGGGACCCAAGCACCTGCTGAAGACGTGCTCGCGGATTGTAAAAGAGTTGTATCCGAGCTGTGGGGACGGACCCTTGCAGCTAATGTCCCGGGTGACCCCGAAATCCAAGAGCGTCACAGAGTTCACGTGCCAGATCCCAATGGTTTGCACCACACACATAAACTGTTGTTGTGTATTTTTTTTCCCAATAAACCCCGTCCTGCAAACCAGTCTGTTGTCTCAGTTCCCTCTGTTACCGCTTCTGCTACTGCGGTGCAATAGTGCGCAATGTTCCCCTCTGTGTCCCGGGTCTACTACACACGTCAGCCACAATAGTTCTCAACCGCCCCGGAAACTGCGGAACTGTGTTTAAACTACCGCGCAGCGGTTTCTTTTTGCTCACGGTTCATCATCACAAAATTAAACTTTCCCAAAACAAAGACTACCTCACCAAGAGGAAAAACTTTATCAAAACAAAAGACTACCTCACCAAGAAGAAAACGCTAGCGGTAGACACAATACAGCTTTATGATTCAAAAGAACAAAACCGTTCACTTTACCTTTTCTAATTCCTCGTAACTCACTTTAACTCTCTGGGTATTATTCAGCAGGAGCATCCGGCGGTGTTCCCCACGATCACCCCCCTCTGGCCCGCTCCACTTCCTTTTATACCCAGAAACCCTGCCTTGCCCATTAGTGCTGAGGTTCCTGGGTTGAGAAGTCTTTCAAATGGCGTCGCCATTTCTTAAAGGCGACGCCGCTCTTTCTTACAACATATATATATATATATATATATATATATATATATATATATATATATATATATATATATATATTCTTTGCAAAAAACTCTTTTAATGCAGCATTAGGGTTCAAATCATTGTCACAAAAGCAAGAAAATGTGTGGCAGTCTGTGGTTGCTTGTGTTGTTTGGTTCCTTTGGCTGCTTGTGTGGGGATGGGAATGGCGAGTAAGGGTTAAAAATCCTAACGCCACATTGCCTTGCTTTTGTGGCAATGAGTTCAACCCTAATGCTGCATTAACGTAGTTTTTTTGCAATTAATATATATACAGTGCCTTGCATAAGTATTCACCCCCTTTGGACTTTTCCACATTTTGTAGTGTTACAACCTGGAATTAAAATAGATTTAATTAGGATTTTTTTGTCACTGATCTACACAAAATAATCCATAATGTCGGAGTGGGGAAAAAAATCTAAATATTTTTCCAAATTATTTACAAATAAAAAACTGAAAAGTCTTGATTGCATAAGTATTCACCCACTTTGCTGTGACACCCCTAAATAAGCTCTGGTGCAACCAATTGCCTTCAGAAGTCACATAATTAGTTGAATGGAGTCCACCTGTGTGCAATTAAAATGTCACATGATCTCAGATCAAATACACCTGTTTCTGGAAGGCCCCAGAGTTTGTTAGAGAGCATATCTAAACAAACAGCATCATGAAGACCAAGGAGCTATCAAAACAAGTCCAGGGTAAAATTCTGGAGAAGCATCAATCAGGGTTGGGTTATAAAAAAATACCCCAAACTTTGAACATCCCCCGGAGCACCGTCAAATCCATTATTAAAAAATGGAAAGAATATGGCACAACCGCGACTCTGCCTAGAGAAGGCCGTCCACCAAAACTCAGTGACCAGGTAAGGAGGGCATTAGTCAGAGAAGCAACCAAGAGGCCAATGGTAACTCTGAAGGAGCTGGAGAGATCCACAACTGAGATGGGAGAAACCGTCCATGGGACAACTATAACCCGGACGCTCCACAAAGCTGGGCTTTATGGAAGAGTGGCGAGAAGAAAGCCATTGCTGAAAAAAACCCATATCAAATCCCATTTAGATTTTGCCAAAAGGCATGTGGGAGACACAGCAAACATGTGGAAAAAGGTTCTCTGGTCTGATGAGACCAAAATTGAACTTTTTGGCCTTAGCGGAAAACGCTATGTGTGGCGCAAAGCCAACACTGCTCATTATCCTGAGAACACCATCCCCACGGTGAAGCATGGTGGTGGCAGCATCATGTTATGGGGATGCTTTTCATCGGCAGGGACTGGGAAACTGGTCAAGATTGAGGGCAAGATGGATGGAGCCAAATACAGGGAAATTCTAGAGGAAAACCTATTTCAGTCTGCAAGAGACCTGGGACTGGGGCGGAGGTTCACCTTCCAGCAGGACAATGACCCTAAACACACAGCCAAAGCTACACTGGAGTGGTTTAAAAACAAGAACCTGAATGTCTTAGAATGGCCCAGTCAAAGCCCAGAATCTGTGGCAAGACTTGAAAATTGCTGTTCACCAACGGTTCCCATCCAACTTGACAGAGCTTGAGCAATTTTGCCAAGAAGAATGGGCAAAAATTGCAGGATCCAGATGTGCAAAGCTAGTAGAGACTTACCCAAAAAGACTCACAGCTGTAATTGCTGCCAAAGGTGCTTCTACCAAGTATTGACTCAGGGGGGTGAATACTTATGCAACCAACAAATGTCTTTTTTTTTTGTTTAATTAACTTTTGTGTCACAATAAAAAATATTTTGCACCCTCAAAGTGTTAAGTATGTTGTCTAAATCAAATGGTAAAAATCCCAATTAAATCCATTTTAATTCCAGGTTGTAACACTACAAAATGTGGAAAAGTCCAAGGGGGGTGAATACTTATGCAAGGCACTGTATATATAAGTAAAGCTGAAAAGGGGAACAGATATTTAACACTCTTCATTCCCAGTTCACAGAATTACCTAGATGTGTTAGTTGCATCCCCAAATGTATGTTTACCTTAGTTTTTGTGCTACCATTGGCTGCTTACTTATCCTGAGGTGCAGGCTATCATAACATTTTCTCAATTTCGCTAGGAGAAAAAACATGTTCCTTTGGTACTTCTGGCTTACATTTAGGAAAATAACTATCACTTTTCCTGGTTTAGCTCAAGCAAAACTGTTTTATTTGAATCCCAAATGACAACCCTTTATTGTTCAGAGCAATGTTTGGCCTGTTATTGAGGTTTTGTAAATCCAAACAACACTTAAGTAACCCAGAGACAGCTGAGTCATGCAAAACTTTTGAATATGGGACATCACTTACAGTGATTTGAAATCAGCGAGTTAAAATATCTACCAAGTGATAGCACTTTGTTGCCCTGTGGAAAACTAGGTCAGCTGGTTGCCATGTTTGAAGCACAACATCCTCACAGCATTGCTCCCGGGGAGCTGAAATGTCCATTTATAACTCTGAAGTGTCTAAGGTTTTATTTATATAGCTTTTTTTCCAGAAGAATGTTTGGTCTGAGCAATGCTTGGCAGATTGTTTGAGGTTCGAGTGTCACCAGTTTATCCTTTCTGGTTACATGAATTGTCTGTGGTGTGCCGTCACCTTGTTCACGATGAGTAAAACAACATCATTTTAACAACATATTTAATAATCAATTTTACAGTACAAAGTGCTGGACACACATGAGCGGAGCGATACCAGCTGACTCCTGGGGGCCCTGTGATGCAGGACCACTCCTCTAGTGGACACACATGAACAGCACACTTTAACATATTGCTGCTGGAAGTATAAGCTGCTCCTACATATGGATTCTCAATGCTATAAATTTCATCCCATGTGACATGTGGTTCTGGTTGCTTTACAGCCAGGTGTATTGTAATGAACCTCTATGTTACTGTGCGTTTAAGGTGTTCCATTTCTAACCACGCCCCTCTGCGAGCGCATCGCCTTCTGCACGCTGCACGCAGAGGGGACAGTGAGTTGAGTTTAAGCAACAGACAGAGAGGGATGGAGGGAGAGAGGGTGTGAGGTTAAGCAGCAGACAGCGGGATGGAGAGAGAGAGGGTGTGAGGTTAACCAGCAGACAGAGCGGGATGGAGAGAGAGAGGGTGTGAGTTTAAGCAGCAGACAGAGCGGGATGGAGGGAGAGAGGGTGTGAGGTTAAGCAGCAGACAGAGCGGGATGGAGAGAGAGAGGGTGTGAGGTTAAGCAGCAGACAGAGCGGGATGGAGAGAGAGTGTGAGGTTAAGCAGCAGACAGAGCGGGATGGAGAGAGAGAGGGTGTGAGTTTAAGCAGCAGACAGAGCGGGATGGAGAGAGAGAGGGTGTGAGGTTAACCAGCAGACAGAGCGGGATGGAGAGAGAGAGGGTGTGAGGTTAAGCAGCGGACAGAGCAGGATGGAGAGAGAGAGGGTGTGAGGTTAAGCAGCAGACAGAGCGGGATGGAGAGAGAGTGTGAGGTTCAGCAGCAGACAGAGCGGGATGGAGAGAGAGAGGGTGTGAGGTTAAGCAGCAGACAGAGAGGGATGGAGAGAGAGAGGGTGTGAGGTTAAGCAGCAGACAGAGCGGGATGGAGAGAGAGAGGGTGTGAGTTTAAGCAGCAGACAGAGCGGGATGGAGGGAGAGAGGGTGTGAGGTTAAGCAGCAAACAGAGCGGGATGGAGAGAGAGAGGGTGTGAGGTTAAGCAGCAGACAGAGCGGGATGGAGAGAGAGAGGGTGTGAGGTTAAGCAGCAAACAGAGCGGGATGGAGAGAGAGAGGGTGTGAGGTTAAGCAGCAAACAGAGCGGGATGGAGAGAGAGAGGGTGTGAGTTTAACCAGCAGACAGCGGGATGGAGAGAGAGAGGGTGTGAGGTTAAGCAGCAGACAGAGCGGGATGGAGAGAGAGAGGGTGTGAGTTTAAGCAGCAGACAGAGCGGGATGGAGGGAGAGAGGGTGTGAGGTTAAGCAGCAAACAGAGCGGGATGGAGAGAGAGAGGGTGTGAGGTTAAGCAGCAGACAGAGCGGGATGGAGAGAGAGAGGGTGTGAGGTTAAGCAGCAGACAGAGCGGGATGGAGAGAGAGAGGGTGTGAGGTTAAGCAGCAGACAGAGCGGGATGGAGAGAGAGAGGGTGTGAGGTTAAGCAGCAAACAGAGCGGGATGGAGAGAGAGAGGGTGTGAGTTTAACCAGCAGACAGCGGGATGGAGAGAGAGAGGGTGTGAGGTTAAGCAGCAGACAGAGCGGGATGGAGAGAGAGAGGGTGTGAGTTTAAGCAGCAGACAGAGCGGGATGGAGGGAGAGAGGGTGTGAGGTTAAGCAGCAAACAGAGCGGGATGGAGAGAGAGAGGGTGTGAGGTTAAGCAGCAGACAGAGCGGGATGGAGAGAGAGAGGGTGTGAGTTTAAGCAGCAGACAGAGCGGGATGGAGAGAGAGAGGGTGTGAGGTTAAGCAGCAGACAGAGTGGGATGGAGAGAGAGAGGGTATGAGGTTAAGCAGCGGACAGAGCGGGATGGAGAGAGAGAGGGTGTGGTTATAAATAT
This sequence comes from Acipenser ruthenus, assembly GCF_902713425.1. Taxonomy (NCBI): domain Eukaryota; kingdom Metazoa; phylum Chordata; class Actinopteri; order Acipenseriformes; family Acipenseridae; genus Acipenser; species Acipenser ruthenus. The sequence continues at coordinate 1,122,909 of NC_081191.1, forward strand.
AACACCAAAGGCACAGAACAAGTGACACTGAGGGGGTTTTCCGTGACTATACAGGTATTTTATCTCGACTGTGTGTTCACTCTCATAGTAAATGAGGGTGTAAAAAGGGTCATAGCTCAGCCCTGCCACTGACACCCTGCCTTATTCTGAACCCCAGGAGTCCCTCTATCAGGCTAATAATAATGTTGCACTTAAAGAATACTTAAAGAAGTTAATAAAAAGGATCAATGAAGGAATTTGTAAAGAAACACAATTGAGATTGCAGTAAGTTGTATATATAAATTTATAATAATAAAATAATTTTGTTGAAAATATCAGTTCAACTATACTACTATTGTCCAGCTGTCTGGACCAGGCTTCAAATCAGACTACAGTGCTACTACTACTGATACCACGAAGAAAAAAATAATAATACTACGAGTACAACTGTGCAATTACTACTAATATATGATAACAAGAAAACTGCTGGATATATAGGGATGTTCAATAACTCGGACCTATAGATTTTACAAGTCCAACCTTTATTTTACAATGGAGTTGCTGGAGGTCAGGGTGGTAACCTTTTATCAAAACAAGCCCTGTTTTGCAATGGGACCGCCCATCTCTAGTATGTCCAATAGGAATGCATGGGCGGGGTCATGTATTTACTTCCAGTCTTTTGGATCGTTTCCAAGTCGCGTCTGGTGTGGACTGACATTCGGTGACTTCGCTCACATCGCTCTGTCCAGTGTGGATGCAGCTTAATTCTGATGAGCGATTTCAGCTTATCACCATATCACAGTAATAATATCACATATTCATATGCATCCCAACAAAATAACTGTTTCCTGTGCTACTGTGTAGTATTTTAAAGGTCCCTGTATAATTGTAAATTCACAAGCTAAATGTATATGACTCTGTAATATTAAGTAAATTCCAATATTATTGAGTTAGGTTCTCTGTTGCCAAGTTATGCTAAATAGACGTATCAAGTTACTACACACAATGCTGTTAACTATGTGACACAGAGTTATGTATATTTCTTGCAAATGTTTAGTTTTTGTTTATTCCTCATTGCTGTTTATTAGAGGAACTTTCCCAGGATATAATCTTGACTTTTTTCTCAGCTGGATAGAATTGCAGAATCTGTGTTTATTTACTCTCTTTTATGAAGAAAATAAGACCAATTTCAGGATTTGCATAGCTGAATCTAAGGGCCAAATTCAATACATTGTTCACTGGGGAACAATTTTAATGACGTTGATTTGTAGTTTTCCTAAAACCCTTTTCTCTGCCTAAAGTCAATTGAATTGCACCTCATGTATATACAACATTCGTAATACTACTACGACTACTACTACTACTATAATAATAATAATAATAATAATAATAATAATAATAATATGTAAACACATGAATTGTATCCTGTCCCTGTGCTTCTACTGTCGCTCAGTTACTATTTTAAGCTGTCAGTCTGTTTAATGCATTCTCTTTAAATCTCATGCTGCTGCTGCTGCCCAATGGGGGAGGTGTCAGACAGGCTGTCTGTGATAGTTTAAAGACACTTCATCCTAATCCTTTCCATTTAGAATATATATATATATATATATTAGGGCTGTCACTCGATTGCAATTTTTGATCGGTTAATCTACGGGTATTAGTTGATTAACCGGTAGATTAATCCATCCACATTTTTAATAAAGGTAACGATCTTATAGCGGCTGTCCTGCATAGTAATAATTCTAAATCAATAGAATCTTAAAAAAAAAAATTCCAATGGGTCCCTGTTTTATTGCAAATAGTTTTTCTTGCAAATTGATTCATAACCAAATCGACTACGCTGTCTCCATTGTCTGGTGACATTTTTTTTTATTTGTAAAAAGTAATTTGAAGTATTACTTTGACGTTCCCAATAAAGTTCTCAATAACGCTCTACAATAAGTAAAATCGCGCAAAATTCAGCTATCGTTACACTGCTTAGGGCCTAGCATATCTATGTCCCACCTCAGCTCACTCATGATTCGGCACCTGTATTACAAGGGGAAGATCTTCGACTCTCCTATTGGTTAAACTTACTCAAGACCATCAACCGAGGCAGAGAATACCTTCAACTGTTTATGTCCCACCTCAGCTCACTTATAATCGGACTGCCACGGAGTCCAATTATAAAAATGCATCTTCTATTGGTTGGTTCTATTTTATATTTATTCTGCACGAATAAATTGAAAAAAAAAAAGAATCTGCGATCAACACTTTAGTTGATTAATCGGTCCAATTAATCTGCTAATCGGAGCAGCCCTACTATATATATATATATATGAATCAGTGCTTGGAAATTCTGGCCTGTGATTGGTTAAAACCTCATCATAGGAGCAAAAATAAATTGAACTATTACCCTAACATCCTTACACCACAGGGCAATAGTCTCCCTCAAACATGTGATTGGTCCACATCACTGTCAAAAAACCCTAGCCTTTGTGGTCACTGTACAATACGCATATAGTTAAGTAACTCTTAAAAGTGTAACAGCAATACATGTAATAGGGTTTGTTACAGGTATATGGATTACTGTACTCTGCACCCCCGTGAACACCCTCATTGTGTAAACAGGCACACTCACACCCCCGCTCTGCACCCCCGTGGACATCCTCATTGTGTAAACAGGCACACTCACACCCCCGCTCTGCACCCCCGTGGACATCCTCATTGTGTAAACAGGCACACTCACACCCCCGCTCTGCACCCCCGTGGACATCCTCATTATGTAAACAGACACACTCACACCCCCGCTCTGCACCCCCGTGGACATCCTCATTATGTAAACAGACACACTCACACCCCCGCTCTGCACCCCCGTGGACATCCTCATTGTGTAAACAGGCACACTCATACCCCCGCTCTGCACCCCCGTGGACATCCTCATTATGTAAACAGACACACTCACACCCCCGCTCTGCACCCCCGTGGACATCCTCATTGTCTAAACAGACACAATCACACCCCCGCTCTGCACCCCCGTGGACACCCTCATTATGTAAACAGACACACTCACACCCCCGCTCTGCACCCCCGTGGACATCCTCATTATGTAAACAGACACACTCACACCCCTGCTCTGCACCCCCGTGGACATCCTCATTGTGTAAACAGGCACACTCACACCCCCGCTCTGCACCCCCGTGGACATCCTCATTATGTAAACAGACACACTCACACCCCCGCTCTGCACCCACGTGGACACCCTCATTGTGTAAACAGGCACAGTCACACCCCCGCTCTGCACCCCCGTGGACATCCTCATTGTGTAAACAGACACACTCACACCCCCGCTCTGCACCCCCGTGGACATCCTCATTGTGTAAACAGGCACAGTCACACCCCCGCTCTGCACCCCCGTGGACATCCTCATTATGTAAACAGGCACACTCACACCCCCGCTCTGCACCCCCGTGGACATCCTCATTGTGTAAACAGACACACTCACACCCCCGCTCTGCACCCCCGTGGACATCCTCATTGTGTAAACAGGCACACTCACACCCCCGCTCTGCACCCCCGTGGACATCCTCATTATGTAAACAGGCACACTCACACCCCCGCTCTGCACCCCCGTGGACATCCTCATTGTGTAAACAGGCACAGTCACACCCCCGCTCTGCACCCCCGTGGACATCCTCATTGTGTAAACAGACACACTCACACCCCCGCTCTGCACCCCCGTGGACATCCTCATTGTGTAAACAGGCACAGTCACACCCCCGCTCTGCACCCCCGTGGACACCCTCATTGTGTAAACAGGCACACTCACACCCCTGCTCTGCACCCCCGTGGACACCCTCATTGTGTAAACAGGCACACTCACACCCCCGCTCTGCACCCCCGTGGACATCCTCATTGTGTAAACAGGCACAGTCACACCCCCGCTCTGCACCCCCGTGGACACCCTCATTGTGTAAACAGGCACACTTACACCCCCGCTCTGCACCCCCGTGGACATCCTCATTGTGTAAACAGGCACAGTCACACCCCCGCTCTGCACCCCCGTGGACATCCTCATTGTGTAAACAGGCACACTCACACCCCCGCTCTGCACCCCCGTGGACACCCTCATTATGTAAACAGGCACAATCACACCCTCGCTCTGCACCCCCGTGGACATCCTCATTGTGTAAACAGGCACAGTCACACCCCCGCTCTGCACCCCCGTGGACATCCTCATTGTGTAAACAGACACACTCACACCCCCGCTCTGCACCCCCGTGGACATCCTCATTGTGTAAACAGGCACAGTCACACCCCCGCTCTGCACCCCCGTGGACACCCTCATTGTGTAAACAGGCACACTCACACCCCTGCTCTGCACCCCCGTGGACACCCTCATTGTGTAAACAGGCACACTCACACCCCCGCTCTGCACCCCCGTGGACATCCTCATTGTGTAAACAGGCACAGTCACACCCCCGCTCTGCACCCCCGTGGACACCCTCATTGTGTAAACAGGCACACTTACACCCCCGCTCTGCACCCCCGTGGACATCCTCATTGTGTAAACAGGCACAGTCACACCCCCGCTCTGCACCCCCGTGGACATCCTCATTGTGTAAACAGGCACACTCACACCCCCGCTCTGCACCCCCGTGGACACCCTCATTATGTAAACAGGCACAATCACACCCCCGCTCTGCACCCCCGTGGACATCCTCATTGTGTAAACAGGCACAGTCACACCCCCGCTCTTCACCCCCGTGGACACCCTCATTATGTAAACAGACACAATCACACCCCCGCTCTGCACCCCCGTGGACACCCTCATTGTGTAAATAGACACACTCACACCCCCGCTCTGCACCCCCGTGGACACCCTCATTATGTAAACAGGCACAGTCACACCCCCACTCTGCACCCCCCTGGACATCCTCCCTTTGTTAACAGGCACACCCACACCCCTGCACTGAACATGTGGCTAGCTCCACATGTGTGCTGGGATTGTGTCACACTTAAAAAATAAATTGTTTGCTATATTTTCTGAGAACCATTCATCTAATTGTTATTTTAGTTGCCTTCTGGTTAGAAAACTGTGTAACAATATGCCAAGCAACTGTGACAGCCAGAGACACCCCATTCTGTGTAACAATGTGCCAAGCAACTGTGACAGCCAGAGACACCCCATTCTGTGTAACAATGTGCCAAGCAACTGTGACAGCCAGAGACACCCCATTCTGTGTAACAATGTGCCAAGCAACTGTGACAGCCAGAGACACCTCATTCATAAAGCTGCCATTCAAGTCAATTTGAGAGTCTGGAGGATATTAGTGAATGGATTAAAGTAAGGTCGGATAGTCATGAAACAGTTTTTTTTTTTTTTTACTGACTAAATTCTAGTACAGCTTCTTGAACAGTAAACTTTATTTAATCCACCAAACAGACTCATGAGTTAAAGCTTTGTAAATAGTTGCCTTATGCAGTATAATCTGTTTTAAAAGAATGCATAAAAAGGAAGCCGCATTAAATTCACCAATAGGACAAAGGTGTGATGCTAACAATATATGAATAGCCTGTATCGGTCCAATATTTGAAAGCCCTCCCAAATTCCCCAGATTAATCGCATAGGGATTGTAGAATAATTGTGGTTTGAGAAAACAAAGTGCACCAGGGATGTGTACAACATCATTCAGATTTAGTGCTGCCATCTGTTTAATAGCACCAGGATGACTACTAGTGCTTATAATCAGCCATTCCTGGGGATGACAGATGCTGTGGGAAATTAACATGCCTGTGAAGGAGGGTTTGTAACTAAACTCCAGATTACAAGACAAGGTTAACTAATAGGTATTGTATTTATTACCCTGGCCTTGGCCAGCTGTTAGAAAAGGTTATTATTTTTATTGTCGTGTCCGTCCGTCCCCCCCCCCCCCCCAAACACACACTCACTCACTCACTCATACACACTCCCTCCGAAAGTAGAGAAGGAACATGAAAATGCTAATGAGTACAAAACATTAACCTATTTAAAAAAACTGTTATTTTAATTAATTTAATACAGCATGTCTATATGAATTGAAAGCTGGAGATGTCCATATTCTTTATTTATTGTAGATGTATTCAGATGATCATATATAGTATATTCAAGCATTTTTTCTTTCTTTACAGATACCGTAAAAAAACATTGTATAAGTCAATTTTCTAGCCATTTTTGTAAGGCCCTTAAAAGGGGGGAGCGACATGGTTATGGCTCACACAAACTTAACTGTCAACAACCCGATTTATTTTTTCAGGATCTACGTTTTTCTGGGCTGAATGGCCTCCTCTTGTTTGTAAACTTTCTTATGTTCTTACGTTCTTAATACCCTTAGTAATTTTTAATGTTAAACGTGATCTTTCAGTCTCTTGTCTGACCTCCTCTCGAAACGTCACAGCTATATTTGCTCCAGGACTTAGACTGAGGGTCAATGTGGCCCCCTCTCAAAATTTTAGGGGAACATTTTCTTCAGTGAGGGGGTCAATATGTTTGTCAGAACCAACCACCATTTCTTATTTTTGTTTGTTTTAAATATGCCAACAGAGTTTACTGACCCTTTGTTTCTGAAGAACAAAAAAAAAACTGTAAAGCTGTAGATACAACCAAGGTGTCTCTACAATACTCACTGTCACTTTTGGGGAAAATATTGGGAAATGTGTCACAGTGATGCTGGTGTATCACTGAGTAGAGCAGGGCTTCTCAAACTTGGTCCTGGGGACCCCCTGTGTCTGCTGGTTTTCATTCCAACCAAACTCTTAATTACTTAACTAGACCCTTAATTGAACAGATAATTTGCTTAATTAGACCTTTTTACTTGTTTTCAGCTCTTAAACAGTTGCAGTTCAAGTTACTTATCAAATTTAATTATAGTTAACTTGAAATATGCAACTGTTTAAGAGCTGAAAACAAGTAAAAAGGTCTAATTAAGCAAATGATCAGTTCAATTAAGGGTCTAGTTCAGTAACGGGGGGTCCCCAGGACTGAGTTTGAGTAGAGGATATTAATTGTATCAAATCACATTAGAACAGGGGTTTTCAATCTTTTTAAGCTGAGTAGTACCCCTTTCCAAAAAATGTGGTCCAACCAATGTGTGATGGATACAATTATAAAAGTTACAGTATTATAACGGAAAAAAGATATATTATATTTACTTTTGGATAAAAATAGTCCCTCAAACAGGTTTCTAGTTGTTGGAAACATCAACATCATTTTATTGTAATTACTAATTAATTAAAATCAACAAAGCCCCTGTGCTAGCCTCAATCACTCAGAAATGACATAGGACTATTCCATGATAGCAAATGGCAATCATGTATTTTTATTGATAATAAAATTACAGAAAAGAAGGCAAAGAAAAGTTCACTGTCCACGCATCTCTACAGCTGACCTCATTACGAAAACATATTGGCATTTTAAAATTCTTGGTGACTAAAACGTACAGTACTGATGCTAATTAAAAAATAATAATAAAATGCTTACCTAGTATCAGTGTGATGGATGTCCCTGCTTGTTACCACAGAGATCACTGATGAGGGCAGGGAAATTGGAGAGAGCTTCAGTCGCAAGACATTTTTGGCGTTTTTAATCTCTAACGGTATTTCATCTTGATTGCCCTTTACTAGTAATATACAGGTATAGAGCATACAATCTATATTTTTTCACTGGATTGAAATCTAAAAAGTCTTACTCTCACACCAGACGTAACGGCTTGTCAAATTAGACCGCATGACAATACTTTGGTCTCTGATTGGCCATACATTCTGTATTTTGAAATGTAGTACTTAAGTTACAATAAACTTTAATCGGGTCATTTAAAAAAATAAATATCGATTTGCAGGCACGAACGCACACAGGAAATAAAATGAGTTCAAGACTAGGTTTTTAGTTTTTTTAAATATATATATATATTTTTTTTATTCCAAAGACAGACTGTAGTAACAGCCCAACTGTTTATATGACATTTAAACAACAGGGCTTATTTAAAACATACATATATAATATGTAAATTAGTCATGTGTGCATTGAACGTTCTGTCACAGCACATCAGTCTGGTGTACGTTGATTACATGACAAAAGTCCGCAATAGTTTGGCAAGTGGTAGTGGTTCGGGCTCTGGACTCTTGACCGGAGGGTTGTGGGTTCAATCCCAGGTGGGGGACACTGCTGCTGTACCCTTGAGCAAGGTACTTTACCTAGATATCTTGTAACAATTGTAAGTCGCCCTGGATAAGGGTGTCTGCTAAGAAATAAATAAATAAATACATAAATAATAATTTTCTTGACATTTTTCATTCTTAGTCCCAAAGTAAATATTTTGGACAGTCTTCAAAACAATTTTTGCTTTATTTTTATAACACACGTTGATGTTGTTTATATTAAAAATAAGTATATCTGCATTCAATTTCTGTATTAAATTTTTCAAGGTTAAACGATGGCCTGTGTTACACAGAACACTAAAAATAAAATGTCAAATATACAATATGTACTTTGTTGGTTTTGTGGATTTGCTATATTAACATATTTTAATACTGCACATAATGATATGGTTTTGAAAATGCTACTTACCAAAACCGTGACTGCATGGGAACTGTATTACATAATAATTTCCTTTATTCCGATTCCACTGGTGTTTTCTCAATGCACGATGTATTGTAGGCATATATACAGTGCTGTATAAAATCACACACACTGTATATATATATATATATATATATATATATATATATATATATATATATACAGTGCCTTGCGAAAGTATTCGGCCCCCTTGAACTTTGCGACCTTTTGCCACATTTCAGGCTTCAAGCATAAAGATATGAAACTGTAATTTTTTGTGAAGAATCAACAACAAGTGGGACACAATCATGAAGTGGAACGAAATTTATTGGATATTTAAAACTTTTTTAACAAATAAAAAACTGAAAAATTGGGCGTGCAAAATTATTCAGCCCCTTTACTTTCAGTGCAGCAAACTCTCTCCAGAAGTTCGGTGAGGATCTCTGAATGATCCAATGTTGACCTAAATGACTAATGATGATAAATAGAATCCACCTGTGTGTAATCAAGTCTCCGTATAAATGCACCTGCACTGTGATAGTCTCAGAGGTCCGTTTAAAGCGCAGAGAGCATCATGAAGAACAAGGAACACACCAGGCAGGTCCGAGATACTGTTGTGGAGAAGTTTAAAGCCGGATTTGGATACAAAAAGATTTCCCAAGCTTTAAACATCCCAAGGAGCACTGTGCAAGCGATAATATTGAAATGGAAGGAGTATCAGACCACTGCAAATCTACCAAGACCTGGCCGTCCCTCTAAACTTTCAACTCATACAAGGAGAAGACTGATCAGAGATGCAGCCAAGAGGCCCATGATCACTCTGGATGAACTGCAGAGATCTACAGCTGAGGTGGGAGACACTGTCCATAGGACAACAATCAGTCGTATACTGCACAAATCTGGCCTTTATGGAAGAGTGGCAAGAAGAAAGCCATTTCTTAAAGATATCCATAAAAAGTGTCGTTTACAGTTTGCCACAAGCCACCTGGGAGACACACCAAACATGTGGAAGAAGGTGCTCTGGTCAGATGAAACCAAAATCGAACCTTTTGGCAACAATGCAAAACGTTATGTTTGGCGTAAAAGCAACACAGCTCATCACCCTGAACACACCATCCCCACTGTCAAACATAGTGGTGGCAGCATCATGGTTTGGGCCTGCTTTTCTTCAGCAGGGACAGGGAAGATGGTTAAAATTGATGGGAAGATGGATGGAGCCAAATACAGGACCATTCTGGAAGAAAACCTGATGGAGTCTGCAAAAGACCTGAGACTGGGACGGAGATTTGTCTTCCAACAAGACAATGATCCAAAACATAAAGCAAAATCTACAATGGAATGGTTCACAAATAAACATATCCAGGTGTTAGAATGGCCAAGTCAAAGTCCAGACCTGAATCCAATCGAGAATCTGTGGAAAGAACTGAAAACTGCTGTTCACAAATGCTCTCCATCCAACCTCACTGAGCTCGAGCTGTTTTGCAAGGAGGAATGGGCAAAAATTTCAGTCTCTCGATGTGCAAAACTGATAGAGACATACACCAAGCGACTTACAGCTGTAATCGCAGCAAAAGGTGGCGCTACAAAGTATTAACTTAAGGGGGCTGAATAATTTTGCACACCCAATTTTTCAGTTTTTTATTTGTTAAAAAAGTTTTAAATATCCAATAAATTTCGTTCCACTTCATGATTGTGTCCCACTTGTTGTTGATTCTTCACAAGAAATTACAGTTTCATATCTTTATGTTTGAAGCCTGAAATGTGGCAAAAGGTCGCAAAGTTCAAGGGGGCCGAATACTTTCGCAAGGCACTGTATATATATATATATATTATCATGCCATTCATGCCATTCATGATCATCCCATTCACTTGCTAGGTCAATCCATATCTCCAAACATCAGACAGATATTTTCTCTAGCAAATAGATAAGTTTAAAGTGGATGAATTTCACAGCATTTTTAAGCACAAATATAATTTCAACAGTCACTGCCGAAGCTGATTACTTATTCTTCCAGAAGTAATGGTCGGGTGTAACAGAGATGCAAGGTTATATTTGCGCCGGGCCATATTGTTAACAAGCCTGATGCTGTCGTCCAGGCTTTACTGTGAAACTGACTGTAACCAGGGAGGGTGTGAGCGCATTCTACTGGACTGGAGAATAATGGCATGGGAGTTTAATTATGAAAACGCAAGTGCAAACAAACAAGTAAAAAAGATGAGCCTGTCGTCAGACATGTCATGGTAATACAAAATGCATTAATTTACTGCATACTGGTATTGCGTCTGGTCTGGGAAGGGGGACACACGGGTGCGTTAAGAGAATTTCAGCGGGACATTTTTTATTTCAGGGGGGCATTGGCACAATGGTGCGGCCTAGTATGAACAATGTATACTGCTTCACTGTTAACACAATAGCTGTTAGTTTCTATGAATTTCCTTATTTCCACCCTCCCGAGCCATTGATTTGTCAGCATTCAGACTGAACCCGTCCCTGGGATACGTAGCAAACAGCAATTGGTTAGAAAGCTGAGTAAACTTATCAAGTTCTCTGTTCGTTGTAAATGCAATGCTAGAATAATGCAGGTGACTTTGAGACTGGATAAAGTAGGACAGTAAGAAAGAAAAGGAAAATGCTACTCAACAGGTTTGAAATTGCGCGTTGTGAGATTTGCTGAAATACATGTCAATCGCAATGCTAAAAAAACTGTACGTGACTGGAGGCAAACTTAAAATGGCGAAAGAAAACACGAGCTGATAGAGAAGGAAAGTGTTAATGGCCCGATATAGAAAACATTTTGTTTGAACTGAGTACTTTGAATTAAAGGTTCTGCTCAGGTATAAAAATAAGACCCGACCCGACCCGAGCCCAAGACCTTTTAATTTTTTCATACACGGACCGACCCGAATATCGCCATAAATAATATCAAACATACTCTCAGCGAAGCATCCAGTTAGATGAACATTTTAGTTGGGAGTCTTAGATACAGACATACAGCATCATGTTTGGATAAACCTAGCTAAACAGCAAAGTTAACGTTCCACATCAAATAGCATACCAAAACAATGTATTTTAAATATTTTAACGATAGCTTCAGCTTACCTTAAGTCGTGGTCATGCTTCTTTTTAAGTATTCCAGAATATTACCAGGTATTTTATAAAATCCCTCAAAAAAGAAGACAACAAATAAAAGAAGTCTTATAAATTGTCATGTGAAAAAAGAATAGAGTCAACGGTGGATGGCTTCCAGGCCGTCCTCCGCTGGTCGCTCGTCCTTCCAGCTACGCTGAAGTTCCTCTCGCTGCTGCTAGCCGGAATGCAATGTATACTTCTAGCCAGCCTTGACAATTTAGGTTACACAACACTGTGTTCCTTCCACCAGCCTAACAGATCCCGCTCGTCAGCCTCTGTGTTGTATAGTGCTGCTCTTCATCATGTGTGCCCTCTTCTTCATGTACATTCTCCCATTCAGCAAATTCGTGTGCTTTTTTGGCAGCTGTAGGTACATCGTCAACCACTGTCGCAGGGTCTTCTCCTTTACAGTTGTCAATAAGTGTGTGCACTTCAGAATAAACTTCTTCCCTATCATGGTCAGAAAAGAGTCGGTGCTGATTAAATTTAGGCCAGAGAAAAGTTGTCTTGTGCAGGTCACTTCCACTTTTTCCAGAAGCCATTCACTGTGCCGTTGCCTGACAATTGATTGCATTGGAATATCTGAAGAAAGTGGCCTACAACGTAGTTTAAGTTTCACAAACCACGGAAATCACGAGGTTCAATGTAGGATTCTGGTCTAGGGATTCCCAGAGGAGTGGCTGAGTGGAGTAATTGAGCTGAGAAGGACGACGGCTTGCCCTGCAGGGATTCCCACAGGAGGTGCTGAGTGGAGTGATTGAGCTGAGAAGGACGAGGGTTGCCCTGCAGGGATTCCCACAGGAGGTGCTGAGTGGAGTGATTGAGCTGAGAAGGACGACGGCTTGCTCTGCAGGGATTCCCAGAGGAGTGGCTGAGTGGAGTGATTGAGCTGAGAAGGACGACGGCTTGCTCTGCAGGGATTCCCAGAGGAGTGGCTGAGTGGAGTGATTGAGCTGAGAAGGACGACGGCTTGCTCTGCAGGGATTCCCAGAGGAGTGGCTGAGTGGAGTGATTGAGCTGAGAAGGACGAGGGTTGCCCTGCAGGGATTCCCACAGGAGTGGCTGAGTGGAGTGATTGAGCTGAGAAGGACGACGGCTTGCTCTGCAGGGATTCCCAGAGGAGTGGCTGAGTGGAGTGATTGAGCTGAGAAGGACGACGGCTTGCTCTGCAGGGATTCCCAGAGGAGTGGCTGAGTGGAGTGATTGAGCTGAGAAGGACGACGGCTTGCTCTGCAGGGATTCCCACAGGAGTGGCTGAGTGGAGTGATTGAGCTGAGAAGGACGACGGCTTGCTCTGCAGGGATTCCCACAGGAGTGGCAGAGTGGAGTGATTGAGCTGAGAAGGACGACGGCTTGCTCTGCAGGGATTCCCAGAGGAGTGGCTGAGTGGAGTGATTGAGCTGAGAAGGACGACGGCTTGCTCTGCAGGGATTCCCAGAGGAGTGGCTGAGTGGAGTGATTGAGCTGAGAAGGACGACGGCTTGCTCTGCAGGGATTCCCACAGGAGTGGCTGAGTGGAGTGATTGAGCTGAGAAGGACGACGGCTTGCTCTGCAGGGATTCCCACAGGAGTGGCTGAGTGGAGTACCCCCTCCCCCGTGTGTTTTGTATTGTTTTGTATTATTATCATTTGAATGTATTGTTTAAGTGTTGAAAAACACAATATTTTGTTATTGTTGTTTGACCAAAAGAACATAAGAACATGGTATGTTCAGGGGTGTACCTGGCATTTTTTTAATATTAACAATACAGACTGTGAATAATAGACTAAAGGGGACATTCAATCCTACAATTTATTATAAAAGGTGAATTCTTTCATCGTGACAGTAACCCAATATGTACTGCATTGTAAGAAAATAAGAACATAAGAAAGTTTACAAACGAGTGGAGGCCATTCAGCGCATCTTCCTCGTTTGGTTGTTAGTAGCTTATTGATCCCAGAATCTCATCAAGCAGCTTCTTGAAGGATCCCAGGGTGTCAGCTTCAACAACATCACAGGGGAGTTGGTTCCAGACCCTCACAATTCTCTCTGTAAAAAAGTGCCTCCTGTTTTCTGTTCTGAATGTCCCTTTATCTATTTGTTTATTATTATTTGTTTATTTAGCAGACACCTTTATCCAAGGTGACTTACAGAGACTAGGGTGTGTGAACTGTGCATCAGCTGCAGAGTCACTTAAAATTACGTCTCACCCGAAAGACGGAGCACAAGGAGGTTAAGTGACTTGCTCAGGGTCACACAGTGAGTCAGTGGCTGAGCTGGGATTTGAACCGGGGACCTCCTGGTTACAAGCCCGTTTCTTTAACCACTGGACCACACAGCCTCCTATCCATTATCTAATCTCCATTTGTGACCCCTGGTCCTTGTTTCTTTTTTCAGGTCAAAAAAGTCCCCTGGGTCGACATTGTCTATACCTTTTAGGATTTTGAATGTTTGAATCAGATTGCCGCGTAGTCTTCTTTGTTCAAGACTGAATAGATTCAATTCTTTTAGCCTGTCTGCATACGACATGCTTTTTAAACCCAGAATAATTCTGGTTGCTCTTCTTTGCACTCTTTCTAGAGCAGCAATATCCTTTTTGTAACAAGGTGACCAGAACTGAACACAATATTCTAGGTGAGGTCTTACTAATGCATTGTAAAGTTTTTACTTTACTTCCCTTGATTTAAATTCAACACTTCTCACAATATATCCGAACATCTTGTTGGCCTTTTTTTTATAGCTTCCCCACATTGTCTAGATGAAGACATTTCTGAGTCAACATAAACTCCTAGGTCTTTTTCATAGTTCCCTTCTTCAATTTCACTATCTCCCATATGATATTTATAATGCACATATTTTTATTGCCTGCATGCAATACTTTACACTTTTCTCTATTAAATGTCATTTGCCATGTGTCTGCCCAGTTCTGAATGCTGTCTAGATCATTTTGAATGACCTTTGCTGCTGCAATGGTATTTGCCACTCCTCCTATTTTTGTGTCGTCTGCAAATTTAACAAGTTTGCTTACTATAACAGAATCTAAATCATTAATGTAGATTAGGAATAGCAGAGGACCTAATACTGATCCCTGTGGTACACCACTGGTTACCTCGCTCCATTTGGAGGTTTCTCCTCTAATCAGTACTTTCTGTTTTATACATGTTAACCACTCCCTAATTCATGTGCATGCATTTCCTTGAATCCCTACTTAGTTCAGTTTGAGAATTAATCTTTTATGCGGGACTTTGTAAAAAACTTTCTGGAAATCTAAATAAACCATGTTGTATGCTTTGCAATTATCCATTGTCGGTGTTGCATCCTCAAAAAAATCAAGCAGGTTAATTAGACACAATCGTACTTTCCTAAAACCATGCTGACTGTCTCCCAGGATATTGTTACTATATAGGTAATTTTCCATTTTAGATCTTATTATAGTTTCCATTAGTTTACATATAATAGAAGTCAGGCTTATTGGTCTGTAGTTACCTGGTTCGGTTTTGTCTCCCTTTTTGTGGATCGGTATTACGTTTGCAATTTTCCAGTCTGTCGGTACAACCCCTGTGTCAAGAGACTGTTGCATGATCTTGGTTAGCGGTTCATGTTAGCCGTCGAGCAGTGACAAACACAGACAGTTAGTTTCCATAAACAAACAAAACACTTAACACTCAGAATACGTTTTACACAGTCCTTTTCCTTTCTCGGTCAATCTCATAACTGCATCAAAGGAACAGATTACATCTGGATGGCTTCCAACTGACCCTAGAATGAACTGCCAAGCCAACCAGTACGAGGCACTGTGTTCCTGTTAGACAGCGCCCTCACAGATCAGGAGGGAGATTGTTGACTAGGATTCATTCACTCTCACAACGGCGCACCAGCGCATTCATACCCCAGTGCTGTCTGTGTCTCTTCCGGGTCTGACGCCATCCTGATCACAAGTACTAATGTATTATTTACCATAGCCTACAGTCAAGAATTGAGTGAAGAGGTAAGGGACTAGAAGTGGTGGTTACGACCTTGTTGGCAAGTAATGATGAGGGAAGGCTCTGATATTGTGACCAGAAATCTGCATTATTGCTATCAAAAATATATATATTCAGCACATGATCTTACACATACAGTTGAAAACAATGAATCACAGTGACGAAAAATAAACTTGACATCCCCAGTGGCTGTGCATTCAGTTAGGAGCTGAAGTGTGCTTGCAGAACTATGAGGAAAAGGTGTAGCCAGCACCACTGTCTTAGTTTAATGAGGTTGCCATCAGGCAGACACCAGGGGAAGCGTACCAACAGTATGCATATATGTATTTATGCATTCTTTTATGTGACTTATACTCTTCATGATAACCCACTTATTGTTGGAACCGCAACCTTGTTTTCACACTGGTTCTGAGGGCAGCAGAATAAATACATTTCTACTTTTCAGTCAGGGAACTCATGTGATAGATACAATATTTATTACAGATTAGACATGATAACACTTTTATGCATATTCTAGGATAACACATGTAACATATAATACATCTTTGGCCTCGTCTTGGGGAACCCCTGCCCCACACGCAGGGTGAGGTAATGGATCAGGCTAGATTTTATTATATTCTCCCTGACGATCATTGGACAAGTAATTACGTTGTTAGCAATAAAGTACTGCTATTTCGATTGACAATTGTCTGGTTAGCAACACCTAATAAGCTTGATTGGATTGACTGATTAAAAGTGAGTTCCCTGCCTGAAGCACCGCTTTGCTTCATCTCAGTTTAGCATGCAAACATCAATCAAAGGCTGTTTACAATGACATCCGGCACCCAAAATGCAAAGATCAATCAAAGGATGTGTTTACAATGACATCCGGCACCCAAAATGCAAAGATCAATCAAAGGCTGTTTACAATGACATCCGGCACCCAAAATGCAAAGATCAATCAAAGGATGTGTTTACAATGACATCCAGCACCCAAAATGCAAAGATCAATCAAAGGCTGTTTACAATGACTTCTGGCACCCAGAATGGTCTAGAATTTCGATGGCATCATACTATATTTATTTCTAGATTTTGTAAATGCACGTTCCAACATTGTTCCATGGGTCACAATGTCCAAAATCAGACAGATTTATAGCACAACTACAGAAAAAATAATGCAAGAGCCAATGACACTCTGTATAAGAAAAAGCCAACCAGAGAAAGGGCACTGAGCTAACATCAGTGATTCCCCAGCACTGTCATGTACATGTTCTTAGGAATTTCACAGCAGATTTCTCAGAATAATCTCAAAACAGGTCAATCTATTTCTACTGTAATTTGTTTTTTATCAATATGAATTACAAATACAATATTTGTCAAGATCCACACACCTCCTGTTGCTGATACACTACTGAACGCTCATTAACAAAACGATATCTCCATGCAGCTCAATCAATAAAACCTTATCTTACCAGCATTAGGATCATAGCATCGAATCCTGCTGTTGAAAAGTAATCTATTACAAAGGACTTATTAGAATTTTAGTAGCTATAACCTCTCTTTGAAAATTGAACTGATTAGAAGTGAAGAACCGTACAGCTTTTCCCAGACATATTTTGTTTTAGCTTGACATGCATAGCACATTGTAGCTATTGATACTGATGAAGTAAAACTCCGCAGTTACATCTGCGGCGCGATTAGGTGAGTAAAATTAGAACCTTTCTGTAATTTGATCTTACAAAGGCTTTGTAAACTTTTAATGCAACATTTGCATATCCCCTCCTTAACTGCCTTAAAAAGACACCACTGGTATGCTGTAACAAAAACAATAGCTTTTAATTCAGTTTTTAACTTGATATATTTATTTTTACAGAACAATTAATTGTGTATTTGTTTTTACAAGTTTACAGTACAACTAATCATAAAAAAAGAAAATTCCAATTACAGTGAAATCTGCTGAATTTTCTTGCACTACAGTACGTAGCGATAAGGGATTATAGTACTGTGTAGGGCCAGTTTAAAATAAGACTGGTTCTGCCTTATGGTAAACTTTAGACTGGCTGAGCTGCAGAGAGAGACACTGGAAGGAATGTGGAAGTTATGTAACAAAAGCAAGAATGGATCTCAGATTTAATAATGATGAGATCTGTTCTGAATGGGGGGGGGGGGGGGGTGCACTGCAGGGCAAAAAGAGTCGGCACGTTCCACACAATTCTTATTGAGTCGGCACGTTCCACACAATTCTTATTGAGTCGGCACATTCCACACAATTCTTATTGAGTCGGCACGTTCCACACAATTCTTATTGAGTCGGCACGTTCCACACAATTCTTATTGAGTCGGCACGTTCCACACAATTCTTATTGAGTCTGCACGATCCACACAATTCTTATTGTGTCAGCATGTTCCACACAAATCCCATCCTGCACTTGCATCACATCTGACGTAATGGCTTGGTAAACAGTCTAAGAGGTCATTAGGAGTCCATTTAACGGATTGCTGAAGGAGGTTTTTAAATCCATTTCCGTACCACTTGACTGACATTATTTCCAACCCACTTGTATTGTGTCGAGGATTTTTTGTTTCTTCACTTTTTTTTAAATTACATTTTGTACATTTTAATTCAGCTAGATCTTTGGAGTGAGTTTGAACTCCAACACATTATTACAGTGTATTATTACATGGAGTGATTACAGTATGTACCAGGAAGCAGAAGCAACTTTACATCTATTTGAGGGATCCCAACCTGAAGTAAAAATTACAAACAAAGAAGATTGTCAGTAGAAGAAAAAGGGGGACCAGGGAGGGTGCCAGGAGACAGCTGGCTTTCTGAGTGAACTGAGTGTGGGTTGGAATTATAAGGAGCACAATGAATGTGAGAAAGCTGTCTCAGGGACACTTGTAGTAATACTGTATACTGTATACTCTACAAAGATATTGAACATAAGAATATAGGAACATAAGAAGATATTGAGAGTACTGTTTGTAAAGCATAAAATGTTTGGGGGGGGGGGGTGTTAATGTTTTGGGCTGTGTTTTATGCATCTACACTAGTCTGTAATTATAAATGATAGGGTTTTTTGTTTAGCAAACATCCTACAAATATATGCTGTAGTCTGATTAAGTACTATAATATTTACCAACGCCTATTTTACATGTCTGTGTTGTTTTCTGTGAGTGCACTGCTCTTACAGAATGCACTGCTCTTACAGAATCGTAGTCCAGTGTCTAAGATGGTTAGGGTTAGGATTAAAGGTTAAAGACTCCAGAAATGCTCGTGCAAATGACCCTGGCTCTTCTGTAATGTGTTAAGGCACTCTGTTGGGGATATTTCGACTCATTTGAAATCTGTCTATAATAAAGAAAGACCAGATTTCTTTCCGTTTGGATCCATGTAATGAAAGATCAAAGAAACTCCTGTCAGAGGGAAGATTGACAGGCACTGTAAGCTGGGCTCAGCTGCAACAGGACCCCAAGGCTTGATGACAGTCTCCCAATAAATGATCAGATGCTGCGCTGAATGATAGCAGATGTCACTTTAAGATTGTTTTGTCACCGAACCATTGCAGGACACAAAAAAAAGAAAAAGTCAAACCTCCTTTTTATTTGGATGCACTGTCTGTTTTCAGACATCTGTACTTTCAGGCATTTGCTTTCTCAATTCATGAAGTTCAGCAGAGAATGCATGACAGCGAGTCACAGGGTACAGAACCTGACATTCAACAGAGAATGCATGACAGTGAGTCACAGGGTACAGAACCTGGAGTTCAGCAGAGAATGCATGACAGCGAGTCACAGGGTACAGAACCTGGAGTTCAGCAGAGAATGCATGACAGCGAGTCACAGGGTACAGAACCTGGAGTTCAGCAGAGAATGCATGACAGCGAGTCACAGGGTACAGAACCTGGAGTTCAGCAGAGAATGCATGACAGCGAGTCACAGGGTACAGAACCTGACATTCAACAGAGAATGCATGACAGTGAGTCACAGGGTACAGAACCTGGAGTTCAGCAGAGAATGCATGACAGCGAGTCACAGGGTACAGAACCTGGAGTTCAGCAGAGAATGCATGACAGCGAGTCACAGGGTACAGAACCTGGAGTTCAGCAGAGAATGCATGACAGCGAGTCACAGGGTACAGAACCTGGAGTTCAGCAGAGAATGCATGACAGCGAGTCACAGGGTACAGAACCTGACATTCAACAGAGAATGCATGACAGCGAGTCACAGGGTACAGAACCTGGAGTTCAGCAGAGAATGCATGACAGCGAGTCACAGGGTACAGAACCTGGAGTTCAGCAGAGAATGCATGACAGCGAGTCACAGGGTACAGAACCTGGAGTTCAGCAGAGAATGCATGACAGCGAGTCACAGGATACAGAACCTGGAGTTCAGCAGAGAATGCATGACAGCGAGTCACAGGGTACAGAACCTGACATTCAACAGAGAATGCATGACAGCGAGTCACAGGGTACAGAACCTGGAGTTCAGCAGAGAATGCATGACAGCGAGTCACAGGGTACAGAACCTGACATTCAACAGAGAATGCATGACAGCGAGTCACAGGGTACAGAACCTGGAGTTCAGCAGAGAATGCATGACAGTGAGTCACAGGGTACAGAACCTGGAGTTCAGCAGAGAATGCATGACAGCGAGTCACAGGGTACAGAACCACTTTCATGTTTCCCTTAGTATCATTATTATTTTAAAACTCTTACCCTCTTATCAGTGAATCTGACGTTGCCAGACTCACAATTCGCAATCAGTCACATTTCCTGACAGCTTACAGCTGCAGATCCTGACACTTTGAAAGAGATTTTTGCCTAGCACACATTGTCACCCAGTGTCCATGTGTTGTATTTGCATTTTCTATTTTAACCTAGCTTATTGTGCAACTGCATATACATCGTTTTCTTATGCCATTATAAGATCTGTACAGACTATATTCATCTCACGATCAGCTCTATAAGTGTAGGTCATGCAATACTGTAGATGTTTGCTTCTACAGCCTTTTGTACTTGAAATGGTGAACTTACTTTTGAACTTCACAGAACACAGGGAAATTAGAATAATGTAAGAAAATGAAATAACCTATATTGCAGTTAGACCAGACAGGGGGAACTGCTTTTTAAAATTATACTGGAAAACCCCACAAATATGATCATTTGTGGACTACTCCATTTTAGAAGAATCATGTTACAGTACAGCACATTCTAACTGTCATACACACATGAAATAATCCAGTACAGTATAAAATAATCTTGGATTCGGATATTGTCAGATCCCAGTAGCTACAGCAATCACAGTTGGACTTGGTCACCTCTAAGGAATCTCAGGTGCTACAGGAAGAATGTTCATGGCTCTCTGTGCTGGAATTGCATCAGTTCTTTACATGGGCTAAGATACAGAGGTCTGGAACATTTCAAATACTGTATCCTGTGAGCTTAGACAGTGAATGCTTGGAAGAAAGAGTCTGTGGGATCTTCTCAAATACTTGCATTACCTAGTATAGGTATGAGATGTTGAAAGGAAAATACTGCAGTGATGATAATGGACTTCATGGACGTTATAAAGTCTTCTACTGTATACACGGGGGGGGGGGGGGGGGGTATGTCAACTTTTGTTGTCTGGACCCTATGCATATTAAACCTTAGCATTTATAATACAACAGGCGGCAACACCAAATGATATTTCATAAGTAAAAATAGTTTTAAAGAAATAGGGCACAAAATAATCCATTTAGGTATTTAAAAAAAAAGATATAATATGTATTTAATGTAAATGTGACATTTTCCGTTCCTCAAGGTAAATTGAGAATGTCGCAGGGCTCATTTAAACAGATACAGATTGTATATATATATATAAATCTGGCAGCTAAAGACATGATGGTATCCACAGATATGCCTAAATATGCAGCAGCTTCAGGCTCTGCTTCATAACATTGTGATGTTCATTCTTTCCTTTCTGTGTCAATAGAAATTGCAAACGTTCCTTTATATTCTTTTTCCCTTGTCCCTTAACAGTGCAAGTGATTACTATGACTACGGACATGGGATAAACGAAGACTCCTACGATTCTTACGGTATGTAACAAAGAAGTGTAGATCGATATTTTGACAGAACAGTAATTATGGTAGTGATCTAACATTTATAAAAAACAGAATTGTGATTAACTTCCAAGGAGCTCTTCTTAGAGCTTTCCGTAGCTGTAATGTCAGTGGTAATGAGAACTGACCCCAGATCTTAATGATAGGATTGTTAATGATTCTTCACACTTGTGTATACACTTTATTTTAATCTGACCTTGTATCATCAGGCCATCATTGTGTGACTTTTTTTTTAATTAAAGCTATGCAGTGTATAAATTATTTGCAGAATAAATGACACTTTTATTTGATTTTATTTATTTTTTTGCCACTGTTACCATGGCTTTGAAATTGAAAACAATCTCTGTGTGTTGAGACCATTCTTCTGTGCCCCTGGGATACAGTATTCGATCATTTGAACACCTCTCTTAATTCACTTGACAGCTCGCAACCCATATCACAAGCTTTCGGTTTTTTTTAGACCCTCTAGTTCAGGTTGATTTCTCAGACAGTAAAGTTTAATGTCATCGTATATCATCTTATTTTAACTCATAAGTTAAATAAAAAATTAATTACAGATTTTTCCTGTGCACTACATACATCAATTGAATGTGTATATTATGATATTACTAAAGAAACTCGGGCTATTGTAAAATGTAACAACACATATACTGTATATGCAGTATATATACAGCTATGGAAAAAATTAAGAGACCACTGCAAAATTATCAGTTTCTCTGGTTTTACTATTTATAGGTATGTGTTTGGGTAAAATGAACATTTTTGTTTTATTCTATAAACTACTGACAACATTTCTCCCAAATTCCAAATAAAAATATTGTCATTTAGAGCATTTATTTGCAGAAAATGACAACTGGTCAAAATAACAAAAAAGATGCAGTGTTGTCAGACCTCGAATAATGCAAAGAAAATAAGTTCATATTCATTTTTAAACAACACAATACTAATGTTTTAACTTAGGAAGAGTTCAGAAATCAATATTTGGTGGAATAACCCTGATTTTCAAGCACAGCTTTCATGCGTCTTGGCATGCTCTCCACCAGTCTTTCACATTGATGTTGGGTGACTTTATGCCACTCCTGACGCAAAAATTCAAGCTGCTCGGCTTTGTTTGATGGCTGGTGACCATCCATCTTCCTCTTGATCACATTCCAGAGGTTTTCAATGGGATTCAGGTCTGGAGATTGGGCTGGCCATGACAGGCTCTTGATCTGGTGGTCCTCCATCCACACCTTGATTGACCTGGCTGTGTGGCATGGAGCATTGTCCTGCTGGAAAAACCAATCCTCAGAGTTGGGGAACATTGTCAGAGCAGAAGGAAGCAAGTTTTCTTCCAGGACAACCTTGTACTTGGCTTGATTCATGCGTCCTTCACAAAGACAAATATGCCCGATTCCAGCCTTGCTGAAGCACCCCCAGATGAGTCCAATTTTCAGCTTTGCCCAACACCTGGTCATCTAATGGTTTGACGGAGACCTGGAGAGGCCTACAAGCCACAGTTTCTCGCACCCACTGTGAAATGTGGTGGAGGATCGGTGATGATCTGGGGGTGCTTCAGCAAGGCTGGAATCGGGCAGCTTTGGCATGAATCACGGTCAATCTTTGATCATGATGACTGTGGCACTAAAGCAGTCTTATACGCGACGGACTACTGATGATAAATTTCTAAAATAAGTGCATAAAAAATATGCGTTTGGTGACATTTGTCACGTGACCGGTTATATGTCTAGCATATTATTAAATGTTTTACCACTTATACGTTTAAACATTTCAAATTCCTATCCCTAGTACTTAGACGTGCACCTGCAGGTCTGCTGGGAGGGACTGACGCTTGTTTGTCATTTTTCTTTATCAATAGTTTGTATTAGCGCTTGAAAAGAAAGAAAGTTTGGTTAAGATGAGGTTAATTTAGTTCAGAGAGAACTAACTTGTTCTGTTTCACTGAACATGCTTTTATGATTCATTACACTGCCTCTGTGTTGCCTATCTTTCCCTTGTGGATTACAAACTAATGAAAAATGAAGATTTAATTTGGATGCTGAAACTCAGAAGATCTCATTGCTACACTTCTCTCAAATGGGTGAGAGAAACATAGTTTAATCATTTTTTTCTGTTTTTGTTGTACTGGACGATTGCTTTAAACAAACGGAACATTGCAACCTGACGGTCAATTAATTCATGTGGGATGAAGTTTAAATGCACGCTCCCCAGTTAATATTATTCATTCTGAATGAGTTGTTTGTTGTGGTTGTTGCATTGAATTGCGCGTGCCTACCTGTGCTGCGGGTTTTTTTTGTATATATAGAGTCACCTCCAAAATTATTGGTACCCTTGATAAAGATGAGCAAAAAAGCCTCTATAAACTAAAGAACACAGGTAATGAGCTATATTTTATGCTCAAATATATGGGAAAACCATATTCTTTTATTCTGATGCAATTTCTCAGAGAAAAAGGTTTTTATTAACACGTAATAAAAAATGTTCTCAAAAAGATAGGTGTCAGAATTATTGGCACCCCTAAAGATTCTTCTAAATAAAATCAAACAAAATTAAATCTTTATTAACATTCTACTTCTTTAAGTTCATCTCAGTCTTAAGGAACTGTATTGTGGCCTTCCATGGCTTCCTGTTTCACTGGGGTATAAAATGAGGTAACACGCATATGAAATCCATTTGTCATCCATCACCATGGAGAAAGGCAAAGAACTCACAAATGAAAAGAGACAAATGGTTGTTGACCTTCAGAAATCAGGCAATGGGTACAAAAAATAGCTAAATAACTAAATATACCACTTACCACTAATAGGCTATTTGGAAGGGTTGCCAGATAAAAGCCTTTATTGAGAGCAACCAACAAATGTAAGTGCCTGGAGTTTGCTAAACGGCATTGGCACTTCGATTGGAACCGGGTGCTATGGTCAGATGAGACAAAAATAGAGCTCTTTGGCCACACACACCAAAAACCTGGTTGCCTCTGCCAGGAGGCTGAAACTTGGCCGCAAGTGAATCTTCCAGCAAGACAATGACCCCAAGCACACATCAAAATACACAAAGAAATGGTTAATTGACCACAAAATCAACATTTTTCAATGGCGATCTCAGTCTCCAGACTTGAACCCCATTGAAAACCTGTGGTTTCAATTGAAGAGGTCAGTCCATAAGCGCAGACCGAAGGATATCAAGGATCTGGAAAGATTCTGTATGGAGGAATGGTCTAAGATCCCTCCCAATCTGTTCTCCAATCTCATTAAACATTATAGAAAAAGACTCAGTGCCGTTATCCTTGCAAGGGGAGGGTGCACAAAGTACTGAAAACAAGGGTGCCAATAATTGTGACACTTCATTTTTTTTGGAAATAAATTTATAATTTGAGAAATGTGAAATTTTGGTTGATTCCATACAGTCTTTTTTGCTCATCTTTATCAAGGGTGCCAACAGATAAACCTCTCGTTTTAGCTACAGTTTGCAGGAAATAAAAAAAGATGTTCAACAGCAGTCTGAAGTATTTTGTTTAGCAATGTTTAGTTTTAGAGAAAGTGAGTATTTATTTTCAGCAGACTACTTGGGTACACTACATTGTATGAAAAAAGTTTGAAGAAATAAAATGTAAGTTTTAATTAATATTTTTTGAAGATGCAAGCCCACTTTTTTGTTTAAAGAAATAAATTAACAAGCGCTGTATGTATGTGAAGATCACAACCGAGAGTTTACAGTAACATACGATCTGTTCATTTACATGCCTGCTCAGCTACAAAATACAAATCTCATTCGCTGACCCACATAGCTACACGTACGTGCTGTGTGCACACGACCAAACAATTTACAGATACTCGCAGATTTGTATTTTCAATGCATGACATACTGCATTTTTAAAGGAAATAAAGGAAGTGCCTAACCAAATGTGTTTTTACATCCATTTCCAAGATTTCACGATTTCTGTGACCTCTGTGACAAAATCGTTGCCTTACTTATTGTACACTATTTACTGTAAATAGGCAGTTAATTAAAAAGAGTGGAGGACTGTACGTTGCCGCTAATGAGAAATTATGGTGACTAAATTATTTTTTTGTGCGAGGCATGTTTTTGTGAAACCTGTAAGTTAGCACTGGCAGCACACATTGGTCGAAGACTTTCCTCTTGAGGCATAAGGGTAGTTTCCCTTTCAGAACCATGCTTAATCTTCCAAAGGCACTCCAGCCCATTTTTGATCTTCTGTTGATTTCGCACATTTGGTTCTCCATTGCCGAAACTAACTGTCCTAATTATACGTAGTTATTGACTTCCTCAAGCCTGATCCCATTGACTTCAATTGCCTGTGGAGTGGTATATTTATTGAACATGACTTGAGTCTTCTTCAGGTTCATTTTCAAACCCGCTTTGATGCTAGCCTCGTGTAGTTCTTGTATTCTTGTTTGTAATTCTTCTGGGCACGTTGTAAATATGAGGATGTCGTCAGCAAATCGTAGGTGATTCAAGTAGGCTCCATTGATCTGCAGCCCTTTATTTTCCCAATCCAGTGTTTTGAAAATGTCTTTTGGGGTGGCCGTGAAGAGCTTTGGGGAAATTGTATCTCCTTGACAAACTCCTTTTTTGCATGCTGAAAATAACAAGAAAAGGCAGGAAAAGGAAGGAATGGATAAGAGTGCAAACAAAAGTATGCAATGTTATTATAAGAGCGAAAAAACTGAAATAGCAGTGTGGGCCGGACATGTAGCAAGAAGAACAGACCATCGCTGGACCAAGGAGATACTAGACTGGATCCCAAGAGATATAAAGCGACCAAGAAGAAGACCTCCAGGAAGGTGGCAAGATGAAAGTAGGAAACACACCAAAGCAACGTGGATTCTTTGTGGAAGAATCTTGGGGAGGCCTTCATTCAGCAGTGGATGAAAAAGGCTGAAGATGATGATGATGATGATGATATATATAAGGATTAGGAGTTCTTAAAATAAACAAATCCCCTGGGCCAGATGAGATCCTCCCATAGTACTCAAAGAACTAAAAGAAGTTATTTACAAACCGCTAACTAAGGTCATGCAACAGTCATTTGAGACAGGGGTTGTACCGACAGACTGGAAAATTGCAAACATAACACCGATCCACAAAAAGGGAGACAAAACTGAACCAGGTAATTACAGACCAATAAGCCTGACTTCTATTATATGTAAAATTATGGAAACTATAATAAGATCCAAAATGGAAAATTACCTATATGGTAACAGTATCCTGGGAGACAGTCAGCAAAGTTTTAGGAAAAGGAGATCTTGTCTAACTAATCTGCTTGATTTTTTTGAGGATGCAACATTGACAATGGATAATTGCAAAGCATATGACATGGTTTATTTAAATTTCCAGAAAGCTTTTGACAAAGTCCAGCATAAAAGATTAATTCTCAAACTGAACGCAGTAGGGATTCAAGGAAATGCATGCACATGGATTAGGGAGTGGTTAACATGTAGAAAACAGAAAGTACTGATTAGAGAAGAAACCTCGAAATGGAGCGAGGTAAGCAGTGGTGTACCACAGGGATCAGTATTGGGTCCTCTGCTATTCATAATCTACATTAATGATTTAGAACTGGGACACATGGCAAATGACATTTAATGTAAAGAAGTGTAAGGTACTGCACGCAGGCAATAATATGGGAGACACTGAAATTAAAGAAGGAATCTATGAAAAAGTTCTAGGAGTTTAATTTGACTCAGAAATGTCTTCATCTAGACAATGTGGGGAAGCTATAAAAAATGGCCAACAAAATGTTTGGATATATAGTAAAAAGTGTTGACTTTCATCAGTTCTGGTCACTTTGCTACAAAAAGGATATTGCTGCTCTAGAAAGAGTGCAAAGAAGAGTGACCAGAATTACTCTGTGTTTAAAAGGCATGTCATATGCTGTGGCGGAGTGTCCCGCCCCTATATTTATATGTGCACTATTTTATTATTATTTGTATTATTGTTTGCGGCGCGGATAAAAGCGAAGCGTATTTGTTATTGTTTTTATATTTTAAAAACTTCGTGAGGATGCGTGACTGATCAGCTACTGATTATTTAACTAGCTGACAATCACGCATCCTTACTAAACTCGTGCAGACTGTGGCCGAGGGGTAATAAGATAATTAGCAGCTAGTTAACCCCTCGGCCAGAATATAAGAACCTGCAGCTGTCCGTGCTCGGGGGAGAGTGTACAGCGGAGAGTACGGGGAGCAGAGAGAGTGAGGAGAGAGAAACTACATTTAAAGACAACTGCTAAGTATCGTGCTGGTGCTAAAACCAGCACGCTTATTTGTTTGTTTATTTGTTTGGCCAACATGCCCTTTTGTTTTGTTGTTTTGTTTAAATCTTTTGTTTTGTTTTATTATTTAATAAATACGCTGAGCGCAGTAGCGTTCAGCTTCACCCGCCCATCCATTGTTTTTTTTCTGGTACTTCCTGGTCCGTGACGTCACCACACACACCACTCAACAGCTGCTCAGTCACATATGCAGACAGGCTAAAATAATTGAATCTATTCAATTTTGAACAAAGAAGATTATGCAGCGATCTGATTCAAGCATTCAAAATTCTAAAAAGTATTGATAATGTCGACCTAAGGGACTTTTTTGACCTGAAAAAAACAAAACAATGACCAGGGGTCAGAAATGGAGGTCAGATAAAGTGGCATTCAAAACAGAAAATGGGAGGCACTTTTTTGCACAGGAATTGTGGGAGTAATGTTTTTGAAACTGACACCCTGGGATCCTTCAAGAAGCTACTTGATGAGATTCTGGGATCAATAAGCTACTAAACCAAACAAGCAAGAAAGGCCGAATGGCCTCCAATCGTTTGTAACATATATGTGTGTGTGTGTGCTGGCATTTTTTGGTTTTATTGGAGCCACAATGTTTTAACTCAATAGTTATTTCAAGAATGCGCTTGGATACACTTTAGAATTAATTTAAATGCACTGTGTTCGTGGTTTACTAATAGTTACTGTATGCCCTTAACACGTAAGTATGTGAGTATGGAACAACATGCATTTAACAAAGTTATTTTCACGATCATATAATTGTGCTGTGTGTACATATATTAAAAAACATGTAACACAAGTGTAAGTACAGTCTAGCTAGTGATCATATAATCCTATAATTGCGCTGTATGTACATATATTAAAAACGTGACACAAGTGTAAGTACAATCTGCTGCAGTGGAGTTAAT
Organism: Acipenser ruthenus; assembly: GCF_902713425.1. Taxonomy (NCBI): domain Eukaryota; kingdom Metazoa; phylum Chordata; class Actinopteri; order Acipenseriformes; family Acipenseridae; genus Acipenser; species Acipenser ruthenus. The sequence continues at coordinate 1,151,835 of NC_081191.1, forward strand.
GTACCTGAAGGGCATGTGCATTTAGATGGATTTATAAAGTTGTAGAAACTCTTGTAGATTTCTTTAACAATGTTCTTTAAGTAACTCACAGGCAAAAGCTTTGTTAAGAGGACCCTTTTGCTAGCTGTATCCCTAAACTTTGCTAAACATGGCCATGCAGATCTAATGAACATGCCTTTATGTTTAGATAGCAATTAGTCAGTCAGCCCTGCAGCCAATCAGAATTCTGCAATCGTGGCAACTTTTGTTCTGCAATCATCTGTAAAATCGAAGCTGTTTCTTTTTCAATTGGCAGCACACTAGCCTCAAGGTCAGAAGGCTGCAGTTTCAAATCCTTTACAAAACTAACTGAAGCTGTGTCATCTCTGATGTTCGTAGAATTATAGAAAAAATTATTTGACAAAAGAATAGCCATATTTACCACATTTTTCATAGCTTTTTTTGGCAATCATGAAATTTAAAAGGTTAAAAAGTCTCAATCAATAATAGACAACAAAAAAATGTCCTGTGTCTTTAAACCCAATTCCTTTTATAGATGGTGCACAACAGTACTAAAGATCAAAAGAGTGATGTGCTCTTTCATCTAGTTAGCATACATGCTTGAACGCCTATGAACAAGGTTATCTGAGTCAAGTCTTTCTTTAAAGTGACAGGAAGTGAAGCAGTCACATGCTTAATTGAAAAGTCTTGCTTATGAACTAACAGCCCAAAGCACAACCTCGGCCCTGCAGAGTTACCAGCTCCAGGGACAAATATGTGAGTGCTGGCTTAACATCAGAGAAGACGAGCTCTTCGCTCAACAGAGGCACTTGCAAACTGAAACTGATAGTGATGAGGTCAAGTGAATGCTGATTTCTGACAGTGATGAGGTCAAGTGAATGCTGATTTCTGACAGTGATGAGGTCAAGTGAATGCTGATTTCAGTTAATGGAGATTCTGACTTTACTGGGCAACTTTCTTTTGATGTGCTTTTTCGTTCTTTTTAATATAGACTCTTGCCTGAAGCAGAAGTAACCTCAGTTAGGATAGAATAGCTGCTGTGAATTTCTATTTCAAAATGTCATCCAAAGTTAATGGAAGATTTGTAGTAGCTTATTTATTTTACACCCTTTAAACATGTACAAGTAGACTGTGATGCCCCCTTTTAATTGCTGCAACATGAAGTGTCTCTTAAAAGGCTTTCTTAGAAACTCCGCACTTTACAGCTGTGAGCAAGCTAATCTTCTCTTTAACCCAATAACTAGGATTTCAGATGATTTATGTATAGTTGTTTTAATTACTATTATTAATCCCATCCATACCATTATTTGAAATGTATAAGGTTTATTAAATTCATATAAGTACCTTAATCCCCTAATTATTGTAGATATTCTGAGATTTTGTTTTTGTGCATAACTAGAAGATTGTATCATACCCAAGGCGGTCCACACCCAATCTCAGACCTGTGAAGTTCTTTTGGAATTAAATGCATATTGAAATAAACCGCTGGATCTGTGATGGCGGTCCACACCCAATCTCAGACCTGAGAAGTTCTTTTGGAATTAAATGCATATTGAAATAAACCGCTGGATCTGTGATGGCGGTCCACACCCAATCTCAGACCTGTGAAGTTCTTTTGGAATTAAATGCATATTGAAATAAACCGCTGGATCTGTGATGGCGGTCCACACCCAATCTCAGACCTGTGAAGTTCTTTTGGAATTAAATGCATATTGAAATAAACCGCTGGATCTGTGATGAATGAAATGCTCTTTCATATGTTTATGCTGGCTGATATCACAGGACATTCTTTTTCCCCTCCTCAGATGGCAAGTTCTGCATGATCATTGTACTGTTTACGAGTTACACACCTGTTACATGAGCTGTTGTGGTCTAAGATGCAATTCCTTATGTATATATTTCTGTTTTTATTATGTTTGGACAGGCCAAGAAGAATGGACTAACAATCGTCACAAAGCGCCTCCAGTGAGAACAGTGAAGGGAGTTTACAGAGAGCAGCCGTACTCCAGATACTGAACTCGGTGCTGTTCAAAGGAATGGGTTTTCTATGAACAACCCCTCATTTTTATTACACAAACAAACACATGAAAAACCAAGTTGTGAACTGTTTAAAAGACCTGAAAGAGCCTGGGATGTTGGATTAACCATAGCTGTGGAGCCATCAAGCAACTGGTTACTCTCTGTAATGACAGACCTTTTTCAAGGAAAGAAAAATGTATGTTGAAAGATATAGGTAAACTACCCATTCATTATTAACTAGTATTTTAAAAAGATACAATATCAGGCTACTTTTAGCTAGATGCAGAAATGTTTTCTAAATATGTTATTTAGTCTTTTTTTTAATCATGCTGGATTGTGGTAAAAACAAAGATTTCCTAATTTGGTTTTATTTATTTCTTTTCTGGGTTGGTGGGAGGTTGGGAGATTGGGATGGTGATGGGTCTAGCTTCATCCCTTGTAAATGTACCTAAACAGGACAGACAGAAATAATAATAACCTCAAGATGCAAACAATGCTGTGTTCTTCTTGTTTTGTAACTGAAGTCTTCAAATGTTCTGTAGTGTTGAGCATCGAGCTTCTTCATGCTTGATGCTAAATAAAACTTTTGAAAGAAAATTAATTTGTGTTTTTGAGGCAATAATTGTATGGGTTTGACATTTAAAATGACATAAACTTAAGCTGCAATAAACAGAAAAAACACTTGCATTAAATATCTAAAAATGTATACACAAAGCATCAAGCAGTATTTAAATTGTATAAATTGTACTCGGTTCAGCTTTAAAAACAACCAATCTACATTCAGAAGTTCTGGTGTATCCGTATTCTGCTGGAAAAGGATTTGATAAAAAATATTACTTTTAGTTCTAGTATTGTGATTCTTTAGGAGAGGCTCTTATTTACAGACACTTTACAACTATTGGCACCTAATCTGTAATATCTGGTTATCATTCTTCTCCCATGTATAAACTTTACATATTCTTAAGCAAGATATATTTTTAAAAATTCATAGTGGCAAAGGTGCATGTCAGTTGATGATAATTTTGACATTTTCATGTTTCTACTATTTTTTATCATGCTTTTACCATGCCTTTTTTATGCTTAACCATGCTGTGCTATGCTTTTGTTTTCAATAGGTTGAACTTATATTTGTGATTACCATGCATACGCTTTCATAAGGAACAACCACATATACCAGCTCACTTTAAATCCAGAAAAGATCTGATCAGCCCAGACTAAACGCAGTGGAGATAAAAGGCTGAGGATTCACAAATTTAAACTAGAGAAAATTGCTTAAATGCAGCGTCCATTAATATATATTTTGACATTGTGAATAAGCTTCTTTGTGTTAAATGACCTGACACCCATAGGAGCAATGTGGCATTGAAGACATGTTTATTTAAAGGTTATATAACTACAGTACTCTTCTTATGAGGAACAGTACAATAAACTATTATCTTTAAAATGACCACAATACAAAATTCAGAATGTTTCCATCATACCAAAACTAAAGATGTAAATAAACAATGCATTAAAAAGATGGTAGATTTTGAACAAAACAAAAGAAAACACAAAAACGTAGCATTAATAATCGCTATTGTAAGGATTGGAAGTAGCGTTTTATGTTGTTCATGCCTTTTTCCAGTAGAACTTTGGAGTTGTAGTTTTTTGTTTTGTTTTCTGTGGTCACATGAGAATTTGACAGTAAACAAGCCTCACCGGGCTCTGTGTTTTAAAGAGAAACTGACTAAATGAGACTCAACGCACCAGACACAGAGGATGGGTGCATCCGTTAAAAGAACCTTCATTTGCAAAGGTAAATAAAACAAATAACCGTTTTAATCTCACCTAATCTACTTTAACATAACCAATAAAAACATAGATATCTTACAAACCAGGAGCATATTGTCCATTCTCATACAGACATTACGGTTTGTTTAAAGCAGGGGGAAGAGGGGCTCCCTTTGGGCTTTAATTAATTAGATTTTATTAAACCAATGTAAAAAAAAAAAAAAACTCATAAACTTTCAGTACAATACAGATACAAGGCAGTGCTTAAGGACCTCTGTTGAATACAGTAATACAGTGTTGTGGTAATTATATTCAGAACAGATTCTACTCATTTATCTGTGTACCGGATATTGTTAAATCTACAGTTTAACTGAATTGGTAGAACGGCATGCATTGCATTTTTATTTGTTTTAAATTGTGTATATATTCTCTTAGGTAATATGCGATCCGTTCTTTATTATAGGTCACCACTGATGCCTCTTGAACACAGGATCCAAATCCCCTTTACAAATTAGGTAGGTATTACAACAAATGAATCGGGTCCATTTGAAAAGTGCACTTGTGATAAGCTGCATGAAAATACATAGTATAATATTCTTACAGTCACAGACAAACGTATTGGCACAAGATAATGAAAGAAAAACATGTGTAACACAAGCATTCACTCAACGTTAGCCACTTATTAAGATGACAAAGAAAATATACGACTTGTAAGAGTCTTAATAAAACATTTTCAAATATTTGTTCATGACAGAGGTATTGGCACGTTTGCATTGGCAGGTGGTTTATCTTCCAGCTCAACAATGGCCCAAAGCATACGGCTAAGTCAACTTTGGAATGACAATCGCCAGATCTCAATAGAAATGTTTTTGACTGATCTGAAAAAGGCTGCAGCCAAGCATTGTGTATCCAATCTGTCTGAGCTGAACGTGACCTCATGCCTTTATTATCCCATCTGCCGCTCGGATGGACAACTCAATCTCAACTCGATGTGGGGCCAGGATCGGGGTCCAGACGACGTCGATGTGTGCTGTACCCTTTTATAGTATATGCCGCGTGATTGTGCTCACCCCGATTACCCAAATAACAGAACTGTACTGTAAATGACATCTTCCTGTAAAACGTACACAACTCATCAGTGGTAGTCCAAATCGGACCACGTATCAAGTTGAGATTTAGTTTTTTCATCCCAGTGGTAGATGGAATAAAATTGTTATGTCAAATGAAGACATAATACAATCTGTTTAAGATAAATACAATCTCACACACGGTACCCCCTGCTTGGCCGGAACCTGTTCTCTCAGTCTGCATTCTGAAACTATACAAATCCTGTTGGTATTGCTGCTGCTGAAAAGCAACTTGATTGATTTCAGACCGCTTTCATGAACAAGGCACAGCACAATGTTCCTGTATTTCAGTAGCAGTGCACTTATTAAACAGTTCTGGCTCCAACTCAGCACTGGCTTATCTTTCACTATATAAATAAAAGAGGTAAAAGAATGAAAGCTGCATGCTGCTAATTCAAAAGAGTGTAAGAAAACAAGGCCTACTGTTTTCTTAATATCTATTGAGACTCTGAGAGTAGAATTACCAGACACGACAAGCAATTTCAAATCACAGTAATCAGGCTTTATTAGTAACTACAGGTAATATTATACAGAGAAATCCACTACTACCAGAGTTTATGAATTAGCTCTAAAACAGGCTAACAGATAATGTAAAATACTTCGCTATTAGCTCTGGACAGTTGGCAGTGTCAGCCCTCTCCTGCCTTTTACAACTGTGTGCGTTTAACATTGTAACAACAGAAAAAGCCTCCAACCCCCAACCGCAGCTCCTCACTCGACAAAGAACATGTGTCACCTCCCCTAACGGTTCTCAGACATGTATCGAAAAAGTTCAGTTGTCAGCAAGAAAAACTTAGTCATTATTATTAGTCATTATTAAAAGTATAGTAAAATACTAAAATTGTTAAAAGTACCAGATGTTACAACAGTGCATATCTGTAAAATCAATCAATTCATACAAGGCCACTCCCCAGATGGTAAATGATTTCCCTGTGGAGTGCTGTAATAATCATTTTTGTGGATGTGGCACACTGAATCCAGTGGAGAGTCTCAGCTTCACAGCCACATTGAAATGCTGCCATGACGGTAATAGTGCATTGTGCAGAGACATGCCTTGCTATTGGAACAGCCGCTGGGGTTGTCAGTGGCACTGGAGCAGCTCCAGTAGTACAGCAGTAAGCAGGCATGGGCTAATTGCCTCTACACTGAAATCACTGCATGCAGACACAGGAGTTGCAAAAATCGTGCAGTCGTGTCAGAAAACTAAAACAAATCAATATATCAGTGTTTATATTTGCTGAAGAATAAATCATAATAAAGGTTAATCTGTGATGCCTTGCCCTGTCCATCTATCGTATAGAGAAAGCCTGCTACACAGTCAGAAAGAGAGCCTGATTTCAACAGGAATCTTGCCTTGTTTATCAGCCCACATTCAGATAATGGAGCTACGTACGCAAACAAATGCTTTTCGTTTTCAAAACCACAACGTTACAAATATAAAAACTGTAGCCGTATTTGAACTTGCCCAATAATACAAATCTCAAACAGAGTCCTTTGCACATACCTAATATCAGACCAGTGATGTATCAAACCCCAAGTCTCCCCTGGTGTGCCATGCAGTGGCTTGAAACCTAGTCTTCTTTGTGTTCCCTCAACTTTATAGTTTCTAGGCAAAACAAATAAGAGCAATGCAACAACCAATTAGTGAGTTATATTCATGAAGTGGGGCTTTCTGTAGTGGCACTGAAGTACTTACATGCCCTATAATGGGTTACATAAGAACATAAGAAAGTTTACAAACGAGAGGAGGCCATTAAGCCCATCTTGCTCTTTTGGTTGTTAGTAGCTTATTGATCCCAGAATCTCATCAAGCAGCTTCTTGAAGGATCCCAGGGTGTCAGCTTCAACAACATTACTGGGGAGTTGGTTCCAGACCCTCACAATGCTCTATTTTCTGTTCTGAATGCCCCTTTCTCTAATCTCCATTAGTGACCCCTGGTCCTTGTTTCTTTTTTCAGGTCAAAAAAGTCCCCCGGGGCCGACATTGTCTATACCTTTTAGGATTTTGAATGCTTGAATCAGATCGCCGCGTAGTCTTCTTTGTTCAAGACTGAATAGATTCAATTCTTTTAGCCTGTCTGCATTCGACATGCCTTTTAAACCCGGGATAATTCTGGTTGTTCTTTGCACTCTTTCTAGAGCAGCAATATCCTTTTTGTAACAAGGTGACCAGAACTGAACACAATAATCATGGTGAGGTCTTACTAATGCATTGTAAAGTTTTAACATTACTTCCCTTGATTTAAATTCAACACTTCTCACAATATATCCGAGCATCTTGTTGGCCTTTTTTATAGCTTCCCCACATTGTCTAGATGAAGGTATTTCTGAGTCAACATAAACTCCTAGGTCTTTTTCTTAAATTCCTTCTCTAATTTCACTATCTCCCATATGATATTTATAATGCATATTTTTATTGCCTGTGTGCAGTACTTTATACTTTTCTCTATTAAATGTCATTTGCCATGTGTCTGCCCAGTTCTGAATGCTGTCTAGATCATTTTGAATTACCTTTGCTGCTGCAACAGTGTTTGCCACTCCTCCTATTTTTGTGTCGTCTGCAAATTGAACAAGTTTGCTTACTATACCAGAATCTAAATCATTGATGTAGATTAAGAATAGCAGAGGACCTAATACTGATCCCTGTGGTACTCCACTGGTTACCTTGTTCCATTTTGAGGTTTCTCCTCTAATCAGTACTTTCTGTTTTCTACATGTTAACCACTCCCTAATCCATGTGCATGCATTTCCTTAAATCCCTACTGTGTTCAGTTTTAGAATTAATCTTTTTTGCAGGACTTAGTCAAAAGCTTTCTGGAAATCTAAATAAACCATGTCGTATGCTTTGCAATTATCCATTGTCGATGTTGCATCCTCAAAAAAAATCAAGCAGGTTAGTTAGACATGATCTCCCTTTCCTAAAACCATGCTGACTGTCTCCCAGGATATTGTTACCCTATAGGTAATTTTCCATTTTGGATCTTATTATAGTTTCCATAAGTTTACATATAATAGAAGTCAGGCTTATTGGTCTGTAGTTACCTGGTTCGGTTTTGTCTCCCTTTTTGTGGATCAGTATTACGTTTGCAATTTTCCAGTCTGTCGGTACAACCCCTGTGTCAAGAGACTGTTGCATGATCTTGGTTCTTATGGAGCCATGTGGGTCGCAAACTCACTGCTGTTATTGCATGCAAGGGATTTGCGACTAAATTCTAGCTTTTATACTTCTTATATTTGCTTTAAGTTGAATTGTCCCAATACTTATGCTCACATAAAATGGGTGGATGGAACTCTAAAAGTGCTTTTATTCTTAGTTGGTAAAACATGTATGTCTTGAAACCACCAGAAATAAAAGGTGACATTCTGTACTTTTGCCTTATATTAATCTTTTACTCGTATTTTCATATTGCTTGAGTGTACAGCAAAAATAGCAATTTTGACTTCACTGTTCCAATAATTATGGAGGGCACTGTATTTACTAAGTAACTGTGATGTACAAACACAGTAATTAGAGACACTGAATGGAAAGGGTTACCCAATTGTGAATCTGTTTTAATTACACACCCAACTACTAATTAGATAGCACTTTAGATAACACGGCTAGCCATATAATTACATTGTAATAACTGTCTAATTACCAAAGATCCCTGTCATACAGTAACTACTGAGAACAACACCTTGTTACCTGATGCAACTACATGCTAACAACGTGGTACAAGCCATTTTCATGTAATTACCATGAAAGAGCAGAAACTGTTGGTAGTTACACAATTGTTAACGTGTTATTACATGGTTATGTATAACCTGTAATATTAAGTGCTACTGTTTTAATAAATATAATACAATACAGTACACATTTCTACAGCATCTTTCATCACAAGGATCCCAAAGCGCTTCACACACACACATAAAAAAGCCCAGATAAACCATTAGATTAAAAACAAGCTAAATTTAATAAAACAGAAATTAAAAAAGAGACAACAATGTGGTTTCAATTGTAAAATTACAAAAACAAAGATAAAAAGCTTGTTTGTAAAATAGAAAAATTAAGAGTCTAAACAAACTTCCAGAGCTGTGTAATTAAGATCCATTGCTGTTTAAATCTATAACACATGAAAGTGTCAACTTTATAATACAGAGCCCACAACCTGATTTAAGTGATACATTATAATGCAAATGATTTCTTGATAGTGGTAGTTCTGTAGCAGTCTTTCTGTTTTCAATTGTTTTTAAGTTGAACACAGTTTTACAGAAGCGCTGAAGTGACTTGCCTTGGGGCTGGACTATAAAATCAATAATTAATCTGAGTTGGAAATAAAACCTCATAGCTTCAAGAAATGTTTTTATGCACAGACAGGTGTACAGATTTAATTACATGCAGGGATGGTTAGCAGAGGCATACAGGATTGACAATGAGGTAATTAAACAAACATCGTTAGAAACTGGATAGTTATTTTGTCACTAACTTAACCAAAACAAACAGTTATGAATTATTCAAAAATGAAAAGAATCACGAGAATGTACTGTGGAAAAAAAAATCTTGTTCCACCTTGGTTGTTGCTGCACACTGAAATGAAATCTGAAATCCCATTTCAAAAGTTTCAAAACAAAGCGACTAGCACTATATACTCATACATATCCAGAAGGTAGCTGTGGTATTTGCTAACACCTGTGTTCACACAAAGAGGTACAGGTGGATATCAAGAATATATTAATACAATTTGTCTACATAGCCTAGGTTTGTAACAACTGTATGGGAGCTAGCACTTCCAGAAATCAAGGTTGTGTTTTGTGAGGCTGTACCCTGTAGGGTTCGAAGTACGAATGCTTGACTGAAACCCAGAGATATCTTGCAAAATTCCAGAAGGAAGTTGCGTGTATGATCTCTCCCTTGCCACCCACATTATCCTAGCATGTATCAACAGCATCCTCGAATGTTTAGAATACTTCTTCATCTTTACAGCTGGGCAAGGCCCTAGTTTAGTTTGCCTATTGAAAGTTGCGCTTCTGGCAACTGTATGCATCATTGCATTTGCTGTGCTTGCTGATTACATTGCATGTTAAGACTTTTGAAGAACATTGTATGGAGCAGTGGTCCTCTAAATATGATGAATAAAGGCTTATTCCCAGTCATGTCACATAGATTGGGTTACTGTCACAATGTAAGAATTCACCTTTTATAATAAATTGTAGGATTGAATGTCCCCTTTAGTCTATTATTCAAAGTCTGTATTGTTAATATTAAAAAATGCCAGGTACACAGCTGTACATACCATACACTTGAGTTTGGCTTAGCTCCAGTTTGGGTGCTTCAACTACTTTTGGTTCATGATTTGGTTTAGATCTGTTTTTTGTTTGCTGTGGAACTTGATGCTAGGTATGTGGTTGATCTGTTCATATAGAATGTTTCGTGGTTTCAACGTTTAGCATGCTTTGCCATTTATAGACACTCTCGAGAGTGCAATCACGCTAATAAGTTCCAATGGGGATGGAACTTATAATGTTATTATGTGATAACTGCTGGTAAAATAAATGTGTTATTACATGAAAATGGCTTGCAGGAGGTACTTTCCATGCTGCTGTGTAAGATCAGGCACCATGTTAATTGCCCAGTTATTATAATGTAATATATACCAAAGCCCTGTCAGTGAATACATTTTACAAAAAAGCATATTTCATGCTCTATTACATAATTCACATTGATATATATTCAGTAGCTCTGCTATTATGGAACCCATATTGATCTTTCTGCTGTGTGTTTGTGAAATTTTAATAATCAAATGTTTAATAGGTAAACAGTATTTATTATAACAAACAAAACGTATTAGGCAGTATATGCCTAATTTATTATCCAACATTACAAAATGGGTTTCATTTTTTATTTTTTTATTTTTTATTTTTTTTTAAATTATACATGTCTTTGCCTGAAGTAAGTAATAAAATATGTTACTGGAAATTGTAACGCCCAGAAATGACTAAATAGAAATGCAACTCTCCAAATCGTATAAATTGAAAAATGAAAAATAATAATAAAGAGACCTATTTCCACAATTGCTTTCTTGGAACAACTATTCCCTGAAACAGTACGTTGTGTATAAATGTGCTAGAATAATCAACACTAACAGAGCATTCTGTGTGTTCACAGCCAGGATGACATTCAGGAAACAGTTAGCCTCTTAAAAATATCACATCATAAGCAGTGCCCTGTTAGCTGCAGCCAAGGTACAATTTGCATGGTTAAACTATTAGGAACAGAGCCCTTGGCCAGCAGATGGATGGACCTGTTTATACAGCATGCCTGCTGAGGCCTTTCAGCAAAGACGCCAAAAGCAACTTAGTGTCTGCCTAAGAGGAGGCATTTGAAATACTAAAGAGACAAGCGATTCACTGTTTCTGTGTCACTAATGTATATATATATATATATATATATATATATATATATATATATATATATATATATATATATATATATATATATATCAAAACATGTATAAATTGTTAGTCTTGGAACATGAGCAGAATTTTAAACAAAAATGCCTTGTCCTATCATTGAGGTAAGGATGTGGGGAGTCTTGGCCTGCACACTAGTACACTCTGCTGTTAGTGTTGCCAAGCCCACGCACATGCATTGTCATAACCTTTAGAGTGATACAATCTTACTTGAAATCTGAATAATAAATATTCCATTTTTCTTTAACAGGTTCTGCCTTTATTCAGGACTTTATGGATCTTTGTCTACCGGGGCTCTGTCGAAATGCAACTTGGGTAAAGTTCGATATATCAGCGTGTACCCTGGTTTAGACAAAGCTATCGTCTGATACCTCAGCATGTTACAAATTTACCCTGCTTTTCAAATTCTGTGAGAAATAGCAATAGCTGCAAACCACTCATTTCTGCTCAGACATGACCTGCACATCACAGCTCCCAACATGGCCCCCGCCTGACACTTTTTTTCTTGCCAGTTTTATTCAGAACCTTTCATTACCTTCAGGAAATCTGCATTCATGCTTAAAATTAGGGCACTCAATGATTTGAATTACAAACATGGGATTTCTTTAGTTAGAAACAATTGTAAACTGTGGAAAATGATGACCAATGCATAATAAATGTATTATAAACTGTAAACTTCTAGAATTATCTGAAAGTGTACTGCAGTAAACCTTCATAAGGGTGATTTAACAAAATGCAGCAAAACTTGTTTGGTTTAATTACATAATCCACATCCGAACACACCACTGCCTTAACAAATAACATGAACAGCTACAGAGGCCACTTAAACTGGTGTTATCACCCCTTACCCTTCCAGTAATTATACATGATTCCACTTTCTGCTGTCATGTTGCACAGACCAACTGCCTGCTAATCACATGCTTCCAGTAATTATACATGATTCCACTTTCTGCTGTCATGTTGCACAGACCAACTGCCTGCTAATCACATGCTTGCAGTCCTGTGTGGCTTTTTAATGGTTTTTTTTTTTTTTTGAGGTATTATTATAACCCTTCAACTCTGTTTATATTTTAACAAGTCAGTTAAAGCCAACAAATTAAACAAACGCCTCAGTAGAAGATCAACCAGAATTGGAACCATTCAGAAACATACAAGAATCCTACAAAGGTATGGGCTGATTCTAAAACAGACACACCTTTGCAGACAGCATTGGTAAACCTCACAACTCTCAACTACACTGGACTCTATGGCACCCAGTTGTACCAGCACTTGCATCAGCTTGTACTTGAACTGAACTGCTCCAAACCTTGCTGTATTCTACATACTGCTCTTAATTATAATGACTTCCTGTGTATTTGATTTTACTCTTACAGGTATCCGTATTCACGTTTTTTGTAATTGCTCTTATTTGAAATCGTTCTCACCCATTTATCATACTTACTACGTGCTCTTACTGGACTTTTCTCGTATAAGCAAATATTTGTACTATAAGTTAACTGCTCTCAGTCGAACTTGCTCTTACATGTAATTATTTGCTGTGTTCTTTATTATTTGAATTTTATATTTTGCGAATGATTGTATTGTACTTTACAACTGCTCTTATCTGTAATGTGATATTTTGTAATGTGATACTTTACAATGTGATATTTTGTAACAGTTGTAAATCTCCCTGGATAAAGGCGTCTGCTAAGAAATAGATAATAATAATAATAATAATAATAATAATAATAATAATAATAATAATAATAATAAATAAGGAAAATGTATCGATTAAATTCTTGTGTTTGTATATACTGTAATATGATTAGGGCTAAAAAAATGTGGTGCCCAAAAATACCGTACTCGATCACAACTCGGGTTCATCACTGCAACATCACAAAACCAGTGGGCAGCAAGGTTCAGAAGCTTTGCAGCCTAATGCTGTCATTAATACACTGTATAGCTGATTAGCTGCATTAAACTGTGTTTGACTGACTGGGCAGAAGTAAACAATGCTAACTGCACACAAGTTGGATGTCAATCATATTTTAAAACCTGTTTTATCAGCACAACGTTCCAATAAGACACTGACAGTACAGACAGGGGCTCATGCCTCAGCTTCTGTTGAATCACAAAGACAAGACCTGTAGGGATTCTGCCTGATTTACTAATAACATAAATCCCAATAAAAAGCCTCTGAGGAACCTCGAAATGGAGCACTGTGACAAAAAGGCAGCTCTTAACATGTTACTGGCATCCAACGTCTGTGGTGACTTAAAGGTGGATGATTTCTTATTATCTTCTGAGCAATCGTCACAAATAAAATAACATTAAAAATGTACCAAAAGCATGAAGCCCTAATTAGTATTGGGTGTTTACATGTTTGAATAAAGGTTTTAATGTAAAACATCTCTGGAATGATGATAGGGACGTCATGGAGCAGGTAAAAAACACAGCAGCTTATTTCTGAAAAGAACTTTGTTGTTTTGGCCTGTTGGTCACAGAGACAGAAAGTGTTTGATTTGTTTTTTAAGAAGTGTATTTTGGGAGAGTATATTACAGACATTCGATCAAGATTCTATTTTTTTTTTTTTTTTTTTTTTAAGAATTTGAATTATTGCTCAGTTTGTTTAAAGCAAGTGGATTCATACATATCTTTCAGTTTGTATCCAAGTCATTTATTCCTGACAGTGTCTGGTATTTAATTATACACTATTAGTATGCTGTATTGTGCCAATAAAAAAAGAAATAAGCCCATATTACAGCTTTTAAAATCTCTATGGGTCTGTGTATCTATACGATCCTAATTCCATAAATATGGTGCAAACTGTTAAATATGTTTTGGTATGTTAAGTTGTTTATTTTTATACAAGGGGCAGCAAACACTTTTGACTGAGAGCATGTCATGTTACACAGTTGAACAATGTACTGTGTATAAAATAACAAGCTCCTTCTGGATCTATGATGGCAAGTAACCATCCCAGAATGAATTCAAAATGAGCTCTACAGGGCTTTACAATCAAAAAGCTGTTGTATTTCTTTACACATTGTTAACACCTTAGGTTAATCCCAAGTGAGTTTGTGCACTTTTATTCATGGGTTTTACATTTCTTGAAATTCACTTTTACATTGCAAAGTATAACAACGTGTCTTTTAAACTGGGGCTTCAATAGTATCCCCCTTTGTGGTGGTGAATATAATGGATGTAGTTTCTGATTTTAGGTTTAATGGATAAAAACAGCCCCCAATGCAAGCAAAGGAAATTAAACAGGTGTTTATCCTTTAACCCTTTCGCTCCTGCCATATTTAAGTTTTTTTTTTTTTTTAGAGCTGAACTGTATGTTTTTCTTTTTCTTTAAGGGTATAACTTTTAATGGAATTGTGATACATGTGAAGCATTATACCTTTCTAAAAAGCCAGGGCCATGTAGAATCGAATTCTGTAATAGTTACATATGTCAGATGAAATACTTGTGAATTTATATACGTACAAAGACAGCACAAAACCTAAAAAAGGATTCTTTTTTTTTTTAGTGCAACAAAACTGTAATTTATTCACGTTTGACAATAAATTAAAAGAAAAAAAAATCTCTGGACCCTTCTGAAACATTATGTACAGTGTAAACTTATAAACTATGCAAATTATATATATTATATATATATATATGAAGGCACAAGCCCATAGGCCATGCAGACTCTGTGCCCCAGTAACATGAAATTCGAGAGACTGTAGTGACACCCATGTACATGAGGAGGCTGATGAACCTGTACATTTCATCTACCGTCACATCAGCCCAGGCACCAGTGGCATCGCCGTAGGATGGCTTCTTGATCACATGGTGCCCACCGTATGCGTTGGTGAACCTGCAAATGCACTGTAGCACCTGAGCAGTAAAGAAGAGCAGGAAGAAGTCCATCGCACTGCACAGCGCTTTGCTTGCAGTGTGTGTCAGTCGGCCTCTGTGCTCGAAAGAGATGCTCAAGTAGGTCTGGTGCAGACTGATCAGCATCATCATAGGAGTAAAAGAGAACGTCCAAGCTGCTGAAAACAAGTATAGCAAGAGAAAGTTAGAGATTAGCAAGTATGCATATACTGTATATCACCCTACAGTCCATGCACACATTTTATAATTAGGCTAATCAAACAAGGTCTAAAACAATAGCAACACGATTTATTATATCAATAAGAGTTATATAAAAAAATATATAAATCTGAAGGTTTAGGTACTATAATTATTATTATTATTATTATTATTATTATTATTTATTTCTTAGCAGACGCCCTTATCAAGGGCGACTTACAATTGTTACAAGATATCACATTATACATTATTTCACATTATACAGATAAAGTTACAATTATAAAGTAAAGTAAAAAAAATAGTAAAAGAACTGACAATAATAAATACAAATGACAAAATACTTGACACATTTCCAACCAAAGAACAAAAAAAAAAAAAACAAGCACAAAAGCAAAAATAAATATTACAGCGAGAAGCCACGAAAAAAAAAAAATGCACAAGTTTAAGTTAAGGGAGATCGTGTCTAACTGACCTACTTGACGTTTTTTGAGGATGCAACATTGAAAATGGATAATTGCAAAGCATACGACATGGTTTATTTAGATTTCCAGAAAGCTTTTTACAAAGTCCCGCATAAAAGATTAATTCTGAAACTGAACGCTGTAGGGATTCAAGGAAATGCATGCACATGGATTAGGGAGTGGTTAACAGGTAGAAAACAGAAAGTACTGATTAGAGGAGAAACCTCAAAATGGAGCGAGGTAACCAGTGGTGTACCACAGGGATCAGTATTAGGTCCTCTGCTATTCCTGATCTACATTAATGATTTAGATTCTGGTATAGTAAGCAAACTCGTTAAATTTGCAGACGACACAAAAACAGGAGGAGTGGCAAACACTGTTGCAGCAGCAAAGGTCATTAAAAAATGATCTAGACAGCATTCAGAACTGGGCAGACACATGGCAAATGAAATTTAATAGAGAAAAGTGTAAAGTATTGCATGCAGGAAATAAAAATGTGCATTATAAATATCATATGGGAGATACTGAAATTGAAGAAGGGAACTATGAAAAAGACCTAGGAGTTTATGTTGACTCAGAAATGTCTTCATCTAGATAATGTGGAGAAGCTATAAAAAAAGGCCAACAAGATGCTTGGATATATTGTGAGAAGTGTTGAATTTAAATCAAGGGAAGTAATGTTAAAACTTTACAATGCATTAGTAAGACCTCACCTAGAATATTGTGTTCAGTTCTGGTCACCTTGTTACAAAAAGGATATTGCTGCTCTAGAAAGAGTGCAAAGAAGAGCAACCAGAATTATCCCGGGTTTAAAAGGCATGTCGTATGCAGACAGGCTAAAAGAATTGAACCTATTCTTCTTGAACAAAGAAGACTACGCGGCGATCTGATTCAAACATTCAAAATCCTAAAAGGTATAGACAATGTCGACCCTGGGAACTTCTTTGACCTGAAAAAAGAAACAAGGACCAGGGGTCACTAATGGAGATTAGATAAAGGGGCATTCAGAACAGAAAATAGGAGGCACTTTTTTACACAGAGAATTGTGAGGGTCTGGAACCAACTCCCCTTGTTGAAGCTGAAACCGTGGGATCCTTCAAGAAGCTGCTTGATGAGATTCTGGGATAAATAAGCTACAAACAACCAAACGAGCAAGATGGGCTGAATGGCCTCCTCTCGTTTGTAAACTTTCTTATTTTATTTTGTTCTTATAATACAAGCTTTACAGAGAACGTTCAATGAATTAGCAACACTATAAAGTGCACGCTCATATTATTTATACTTTTGATATTACAATTATAAAATGTAAGAGCCCATTTACAATTACAGTAAAAAAATAATAATAATCTTACCTTGCGCTGTCACTGAATCTCCTTTTGGCTCGGTGCTGTGCTCTTGTGACATGACCCTGCTCTTGCTGCGGCACAGCGCCCCCCTCTCTCTCCGGTGCTTCTTCATTGAAGAAAAGTTAGATTCCCAGCCAAATAAAGCTTATCCAACTCATCTTCTTCTTATGGGTTTAATCCACCAGTTTCTTCAAAGAAAATGTCTAAAACATCTAAAACATCTTTCTACAAAAATATGTCTTGCAGAATCACGCCTTCATTTAGCTACCATCTCAAACTCGTGTTCCACTCACCCGTCTAGCTTTCTGTCTATTTCTTTTTTTTAAAAAATTTCAAGAATACATCCATGCATTATCTGTAACCGCTTAACCTATAGAGGGTCGCAGTGAGGCAGAGGGTAACCCAGCAGACATACACCCTCGATGGGATGCCAGTCCATCGCAGGGCAACTAAGAGAGGACAATCCACAAGTCATCATGTCTTTGGACTGTGGGAGGAAACCGGAGTACCTGGAAAAAACCCACGTGAACACGGGGAGAACATGCAAACTCCACACAGACAGACCCCTGAGGCTGGAATCAAACCCAGGACCCTGGAGCACTAACCACCACGCCACCATGAAGAAAACATAATAAACATATGTACAATTACAGGCAGATAGAGACAACGTTACAAGCTAAATTATAATATATATATATATATATATATGAAATAGTAATAATACAAAAGAAAAGAGAAATCAACAAAAAAATCTAGGGGTTTCAATTAAAAATCTTATAATATTTTATTGTAATCAAACTTTTACAGTTTTTTGTTTGTTTTAAAGAAACTAAATAATACTTAAGTTCTTCTAAGAAAACTCTTTTGGGAATAGAATTTGAAAATTTAATTTTGTGAGTGTTTGTCAAGCAATAAAACGAGATTTACAATGAATTCAAGACCCTTGTTAAAATTATTTTCATAAAAGCAAATGATCTCTTTAGCTGTTAAGGTAATGTGAAGACCTGTTCCATCATAGATATGCTTACAAAGATCATTCCAAAAAGAAATCGAAAAGGCACGAGAGTAAAAAAGATGTAAGAGTGCTTCCGAGCCAATATTACAAAATGTGCAGGTCTGGTTTGTATCAGAGAATCTGGCAATGTAAGAGTTAGATGGACATATTTTATGTAAAATTTTAAAGTGTGTTTCTCTTACCTCATTTGGGATACAAAATGTATATGGAATCATCCAGGATTTTTTCCAGTCTATATTGTTAATCAGATCATTTTACAAATATTGCCCCCTAGGAATAATTCTATTTTTTCTTTTTAAAATTATATCTAAATAAGTTTGTTATTACATCTCTTATCATTGACATGGATAGCACATATGAAGAATTCTAAGGCCAATTTTTCCCCATAATTTAGATGACTTTTCATTAGATGAATTAACCCTGAGCAGAGAGCATGAGTTATGGATATGAATTCTTTATGAGGGTGTAACAGGGCGAGGAGCCCTGTACATGATAGTTTATTTATTTTTAGAATGGGGTCTCCCCCTCCGCCCCTGTGCAGGTTATTGTTTTGTATTTGTTTGTCATGCTTTATTTATGTATGTATGTATACATGACGGCGAAGCGCCGCATGTTTTGTTATTGTTTTGTTATTGTTTTGTTTTTATTTAAAATGTGTTCTAGCAGAGGCGAGGTTGGGTACTCGTCCTCTGCCAGGAATAATTAAAAACCTTGTGCAGATTGTGGCCGAGGGGTAATGAGATAATTGATAGTTAACCCTCAGCCACAGTAAATAAAAGCCTGCAGCTCTCTGCACTCAGGGTGGTGCGTATTCAGAGGAGGAACGAGAGCGAGCGAGGAGCGAGAGGAATTTAGAATAGAAAATAATACAGGATTAGTGAAAGCGATTGCCCAGCCTGACCTGTGTTGTTTAGTTTTTGTGTTCGTGATTATTGTGTTTAAACTTTTGTTTTGGCTCTGTAAGCAAAGTCTTTTTGTTAAAACCTTTTATTTATTTTTGTTGTTGAAAAATAAACGGCGCGCAGCGTCTTTTTGAACTACAGTACCTGGTATCACCTTCCTTCCTGCTTCTGGCCTGACGTCACCACAACGCCATCCTGTCACAGAGGGATTGGGAAATCATTTAACACCATAAATCCTTCATATGATAGTAATTTCCCATGATTATCAAACAAGTCGATTACATAATCCATGTGCCTATTATGCCATTTTGGATAAAATAATGATTTATTTCTTACTGTAATATTTTCATTATTCCAAATGAGTTATTTATGAGGGGAAATGTTGTGTACAAAACAGTCTCCATGCTAAAAGTGAATGTTAGTGAAATTCAGATAATTTTATGGGGATTTCATCGGGGAGTAATTACATTTTAACAGAAAATGAAGGCCCCCAAACTTATTAGAGATATAGTTTGTTTTTTTCTGTCTCTCTTACTTTAGTTTCATTAAAAAAATGCTGTATTGGTTACATCCAAATAAAACTGACCCTGATTGGTTGTTGAAGCCTTTGGAGCTGCCAGCCATTTAGTATGCAACCAATGGCTGTTCAATAAGGTTTAAAATGGGCGTCTAACATCACCATTACATCATCGTTCATATATGAACGATTTCTAGCGGCGCCATAGCAAAAGGGACGCTGATATAACACATAGAGATGAATGCACAAGTAGCTGATTGTTTAAACAGGCTTTGCTACCTCTTGCTTCAGAGAAGAAATCATTGAAAATAGGCAGTTTTACACATGAGCAAGGAGAATATTAGTGTACCCCAAATAAAATGAAGCAGAGCAAAATCTTAAAAAGTCTGCCCTATTGTTTGTGTGATTTATTCATATTTCTAATGCACCTGCTATTTTTTTAATAATAGAAGCTCAGAAGCTACCTTTATAAACTTCAAATTACTGAGCAGAGGGTAGTGAAGCTACCTTTATAAACTTCAAATTACTGAGCAGAGGGTAGTTTGTACTAAAGCTGCAACAAATCTGTAATTCATCACATAGCTGTGCAGACGATAATCCCAGAGGAACGTACCGGTATTATTGTTCCATTCTTTCTGTAGCTCACTTGTACATTGTGATCCTAATTTAATAAATCTCTTAGGGAGGTGTTCTGTTTCTGGGTCTCTGGTAATACAATTTCAAAGCAACAACAGGAGTCAGGGGTTCAAGAATAATATATGAGAGTTATATTGTGTAAAAAGAATAAATAAAAAAAAAACATGATTCTTGTTCTAAATTATTGTGTACTTTGAAAATGATTTTTATTGTCAGACACCCTCTACTGTAGACTTCTGTGTGCAAGTGGCCTGAATCAGCTGCATTTTTCCTAGTCACATTGTGTGTTAACACATGCATCTGGTCTAGCAGTATGCATCGGTATTATTGAGAAAAATGCTTTCTCTATCAGTGATATAGACAGCCCAAAAGCCAAGGATTCCAACATCCAGATATATGTTGTATGGAAAGGTCCTACATATTTGTATACTTTGCCATTAGCGGGTAGTTATTATTATTATTATTATTATTATTATTATTATTATTATCATCATTATTTATTTCTTAGTAGACGCCCTTATCCAGGGCGACTTACAATTGTTACAAGACTGCTTACCTTAATAGTATTAAGGTAAGCAGTTCCATCACTTGTTACAGTGGAATTTGAGTTCGGCAACATGGGTTTTAACTTCAGCTGCCTATTGTGTGTGCATTAAGAGAATGTAATCCACAGCACTGTGGCTCTGTACACAGAGATGTATAATATGTGATATACACAGTGCTATTTGTCCTTCTGGGGAACCTTTGAAAGGCACATATCCATGTAATAGATCACGATGTAATACCTGCAAATACATTCATTCTGAAACAGAGATTAGAAGCATTACATCTTCATTCAACATTCATGAACATTTTACATGTACCTCTAAAGGAATAGTCTACTGCATTATCTGCAAGAAATGCAACAAACTGTATACTGGGGAAACTAAAAGGCGTTTAGCAGACCAGTTTGTAGAACACTTAAGAAGCATTTGCATTAGCACCACTGCATTTCCAGTAGCCCATCACTTCAACAGTGATGATCACACTGCTGAAGACATCACAGTCTGTGTGATCAATCAGTGCTATGGAACAAAAGGAACAAGAGTTTATCTTCAAACTGGGAACTTTGGAACCTCTGGGAATGAACATTCTATTCTAATAATTAGATCATCATCCACAGAATTTCTGTATAATTACAATTTTTGAATAACAACAAGTTTACTGCACTGTGTTCATACCGCATGGTTATTAAAGATTTTTTGGCGTAGAACTATCAGTCTGGTTTGCTGACTGCTGCATTGTGGCAAAGTGGTGAGTGAATACAGGTGCGTGCAGTGCAGAGTGGGTACAAAACAGACAGACAATGATTTCCAGGTGCAAGGGTGTTTATTGATTTAATTAACAATGTCCAGAGCCTTATGGCAAACACCTGTAAATAATAATGATGGAGTGATACAGCGGCGTGTATCACTCGGTATTTGTAAATCCCAGAGTATGACCCATAACCAAAAGTCCCGTTTTAGACACCAACACTAAACACAAAACACAAACACAGTTCCTAGTGATAGTGAATAACTGCAAGTGGTGTATTACAGTTCTCCATGAAATGCAGGGGTGAAAGTGATGTCCGGGTTTATGCTGGCTTTCGTTACAGCTCTGGATTGTGCTGCTGGTAGTCTGTTAAAATAAAAGAAAACAGTTAACAAACACAAGACAAAACTCACGGTTCACGATCCTGCAACACAGACTCCTTGTAGGTTTAAAAGACTAACCATTTACCAAGGACCAGATCATGTATGCTATGTCCCCTATTTATACCCTCGCTCATGACCCCTAGGTTAACGAGCGCATCCGCTCCTCCAATGCTCGGATGCCATGCCATTTCCCGAAGGGAGAATCATTCGATCTCTGTCACATGCTGTCACACGGCTGGCTGAGTGATTACGTCACAGAATTGGGTGTTCAGCCATTTTCTCTTGATGTGAGGAGTGGGGATGAAAGACTCTTCTTTTGAAAGGGGGCAGGACTGAGAGTGATGTGAATTGTTTTGTTAGCACCATTTACAGTACTTATGATAACACATGACATACCTTCTGTGTATCACGTAATAACAACAACAATAACACTAATAATATGAATTACCAGTCGTGTGTGTGTGTTAATATATTCTTCTGCATGCATTATTCCATTATTGTATTTAGATGGCATTCAGAACCCAGGCATGTATTAAGTAGCATAAACAACTGAACGCATTCAAATGTCACATAAACCATTCTCTTCAGTCTTACAGTGTTCTGGTTTATTTAACACCTTTAACACTGTCTGTTGTTTATCTCTTACACAAGGCATATAGAGCTACGTTTCTTTCTTAGATCATTAGCTGTACACTTGGTGCTTCATTTATCATGTTGTAAAACAAAGCTGGATGAATAGCTTTGCAACTTCAATTCTCCATTATGCATCATACCGAGTCTTTAGATTTCCATTAACAGCAGCATAAGCTATTTCTCTCACATCATGACTGAACAGGAATCGTATGGTGCTAAACCGACATACAAGCAAACATATATCTTCATTTAAATACGTGATATCTGGTACTACACTAGGTTAAAGCAAACTCTGTTCGCAAGCCATGCTCTTAGACTGTCTTGCACTTCCTGGGTCATTTCACATGGAGAGTGAAATGGCCCCACCTCTTCACTGGCTTATTTCCTGTCACCAGCCAACAGCTGCATCCCCTATTGAGTGACATGCTTTCAGTCAGTAACATGCTGTGACCGAGAAGATGCTATTGAAATGCCAGAGTGATTGCAAGTGCAAAGAGCTAGCCCAAGAATAAGATCTCACTTTGCAAACCAGGCTTCTCTCGATTGAATTGTTGGTCCAGATGTTAACTAGACTAAATGTTTCTTCACCCCTGCTGCAACCTGGCTCATGGTGTGTCTCAATCAACAGAAACATGTCTAAACAGAATAATCCTGGGGTGGGTCGTGGTTTTACAGTACACAGGGCTGGGACACGGGTAGAAGTGTCAGTGTGAAAGGGACTGTATACACACAGCTGAGAGTGAAAAATGGATGCCTGTGTATCTACAGAGAATAAAACGAGGAGATTTCTTTATTTATTTTTTGGCGTTACAGATTGTAAGGAAGCCTTGTCAGGTTTGGTACTGGTCAAAACAACCTATTTATTTATTGTACCTACACTTCACAGATAATAATTCTTATAACCGTGCTATACATCCGTACCTGAAACTGGGGAAGATACTCTGTAAGACATGACTGAAAATTTACGATGCAAGTTTTCTGATGTATATATGTTAGATAAAGACGTTAGCATTGGCGGTGTTTACATGCACATCATGACAGCTTTCCTCACAACGTGTTTGCTGTACTTTTCAGGACCTGCATTGCTATGCAGCTCTGATTTAAGAAAAAAAAAAAGCGGCCATACCAATGCAGATTGCTCAATTCATAGTCATTTAGGGGAGGGGATATTTAAATGTCTGTGTCTTCTTACTAAGTAGAAAAAGAACGACTCTGAATATCGTGAGGAGAGTTTCTTGGGTTGCCATGAAGATAAAAACATTTATGAAGAGAAATGAATTGACGTGTTGTCCCACACTTTCTGAATTACGCTGCACATTAGCTACTTGTTTGTCTGGTTACCTTTCCAACACACACACACACACAATTATATAAAATATAATTTCTATTAAGTACAAGTTTTACTGCTTAGAATTTATATTTAAAAACATAAGAACAGAAGGAAGTTTACAAACGAGAGGAGGCCATTCAGCCCATCTTGCTCGTTTGGTTGTTAGTAGCTTATTGATCCCAGAATCTCATCAAGCAGCTTCTTGAAGGATCCCAGGGTGTCAGCTCAACAACATTACTGGGGAGTTGGTTCCAGACCCTCACAATTCTCTGTGTAAAAAAATGCCTCCTATTTTCTGTTCTGAATGCCCCTTTATCTAATCTCCATTTGTGACCCCTGGTCCTTGTTTCTTTTTTCAGGTCAAAGAAGTTCCCTGGGTCGACATTGTCTATACCTTTTAGGATTTTGAATGTTTGAATCAGATCGCCACGTAGTCTTCTTTGTTCAAGACTGAATAGATTAAATTCTTTTAGCCTGTCTGCATTCGACATGCCTTTTAAACCCGGGATAATTCTGGTTGCTCTTCTTTGCACTCTTTCTAGAGCAGCAATATTCTTTTTGTAACAAGCTGACCAGAACTGAACACAATATTCTAGGTGAGGTCTTACTAATGCATTGTAAAGTTTTAACATTACTTCCCTTGATTTAAATTCAACACTTCTCACAATATATCCGAGCATCTTGTTGGCCTTTTTTATAGCTTCCCCACATTATCTAGATGAAGACATTTCTGAGTCAACATAAACTCCTAGGTCTTTTTCATAGTTCCCTTCTTCAATTTCAGTATCTCCCATATGAAATTTATAATGCACATTTTTATTGTCTGCTTGCAGTACCTTACACTTTTCTCTATTAAATGTCATTTGCTATGTGTCTGCCCAGTTCTGAATGCTGTCTAGATCATTTTGAATGACCTTTGCTGCTGCAACAGTGTTTGCCACTCCTCCTATATTTGCTATTTTTTTTCTTTATCTATGATTTTGCCATTTGTGTCTCTTAGACATTTAACCTCCTCTTTGAATGTTCTCTTGCTGTTATAATATTGGAAAAACATTTTGGAATTGGTTTTAGCCCCCTTAGCAATATTGATTTCTATCTCTCTCTTGGCCTTTCTAACTTCCTTTTTGACTTGTGTTTGCAGTTCCAAGTACTCTTTCTGTGTACTTTGTTTTTGGTCCCTTTTAAACGCTCTGTAAAGTGCCTTTTTTCGCTGAATATTTTTTTCTAATTGATCTATTAAACCATTTTGGCCATTTTGTTTTAGATTTAGATTTGTCTACTTTTGGGATGTAATTGTTTTGCGCCTCTAGTACTACATTTTTAAAAAACAGCCATCCTTTTTCTGTGGATGTCTTTTCTATTTTACTCCAATCTACTTCTGTTAGTCTCTGTTTCATACCTTCATAGTTTGCTTTTCTAAAATTGTAAACCTTAGCTTTAGTCATTACTTTTGGGGTTTTAAAAAATACTTCAAATGAGACCATGTTGTGGTCTGAGTTTGCCAATGGCTCTCTGACCTCTGTTTTAGTTATTCTGTCTTCATTATTTGAAAAGACTCAATCAAGGCATGCCTCCCCTCCAGTCAGTGCCTTGACAAATTGTGTTAGGAAGCAGTAATTTGTCATTTCCACCATTTCAATTTTGTCCGTCATGCTCCCCACCGGGTTCTCCCATTTTATACGGGGGAAGTTGAAATCCCCCATTAGTATGGCTTCTCCTTTTCTACACACATTTCAAATGTCATTGTATAACAGATTATTGTGCTCATCGTCTGAATTTGGCGGTCTATAGCATGCTCCTATTATTATGCCCTTTGAATTTTTGTCCATTATTCTGACCCATATTGATTCTGCATTGTTTTCTTTGTCCTCATTTAACACCTGGGCTTCAAGACTATTTCTTATGTATAGCGCTACCCCTCCGCCTCTTCTGTCCTGCCTGTCTTTCCTATACAGCGTGTACCCACTAATATTATATTCGTCTCCATCACTGTCAGACAACCAAGTACTGTACTTGTCCATGACTTTTGTGTGTGTGTGTGTGTGTGTGTGTGTGTGTGTGTCTGTGTGTGTGTTTGTGGAACATCTAAAAGTTAAATTTCATTAACACTAGAACCGCCTTTTACAATACATGTTTTTATTTTGAATATAATCTACAATACTCTATTTTCCTAAAATATACAAGCCTGTTGTTATCTCTTCTGGACCTGGCAGCCATCAATTCCTTCATTTTGTACAAGGAATGCACCAGGGAAAATATCAGTAGGAAAGATTATCTTGAGGCTAGCCACAGCGCTTCAGCAGAAACATTTCGATCAGAAAACTGCAAAGCTGCAGGCTGCAGCAGCTCAACCTGGATTCTGTGCTGCGAGTGGCACACACGCAAGAGAAATCATATGTTACTTTCATTTTAGATTAAAAACTACATAAACCTGTTTACACACTAGTTTCTTTTGAAATGTTTATTTTATTATGGTTTTTCATTTTTTGAAGTAGTGCTTTGTCGTGGTAAGTTAGAAAATAAATCCTTTTATGTTTAATTGTTCATTTAAATACGGCGTTTCGGTTGTGCAGATGTTTGATATGATGTGCTTAAATAACACTTTTGACTTGTATCTGATACTTTGTCTTTCATTTTAATATTGGTGATATTTAAAATGTACCGTGATAATGACGTTGTCAGCGGTTGTAGGTATGAGTATAACCGTGGTGGTTCTAGTGTTGAAGTAGTCCATAAATGTACATTTTGTTTGTGTGTGTGTGTGTGTGTGTGTGTGTGTTGTGACGGGTCGACTGTGTCTGGCCAGCGGTCAGATTCTGTGTTGGCTAGACAGCAAGACAGCCCGCACACATATACACAGAAAAGAACAAACACTCGCAATTTAAAGTAGCTACGAAAATGAAGGTGATCAGCTTACCTTATTAGTAGTTGTTCACATCATATCACCCTGTTGTTTTTGGTTAGTGCTATATATATATGTTTCCAAATGTTTTAAACTATACACAAAATAAGTTCCTTTCTTTTTACAAAACAAAACCAACTCGTTTCTTTAAAACCCACTGAAACCAAAACTAACATCAAATAAACACGAAACCAGCTAAAAAGAAGATAACTTTGCTGAGAATCCTTTTATCTTGTTTTGTTTGGTTTTCAGGTCCCGAGAATAGTTTGCTTTTGTTTTCCTTTTGAATTTTCCCTCAATTCCTTCTTAGCAGTGGTTGGCCTGCCATAAACACACCCTGTGTTCCTTTTTTAAAGGCAGTGTTGCGCACAGGTTCTTAAAAGGACAGGCATACTCTTTGGCCTGTTACAGTGTGTGTGTGTGTGTGTGTGTGTGTGTGTGTGTGTGTGTGTGTGTGTGTGTGTGTTTTGTACGGCCTTTCTGATGGAGATTACATGATATTAAGTCTGAAGAACTGGATCTTGACTGCTGAAACCTCGTGAGCCACAAGCACGATTCCTGCTCTGGTTTACATGGGTTTAACAGCTATTTTTATCATGAGAAAGTGATTGACCCTGCCCTTAAAGTCGCGCTGTCAAAAGGATGTCCTTTTGCTGTTTCACGATGTATTCGTGTGACAACATCACACAGACATGACTGTAGAGTCGATTTTCACATGCATGTAAACCAAGCCATAAGATGGTGGTTTGAAGGGTGGCTGCTTTGAAATCTATCACAATGGTAGTAAAACAAAATTAATCACAAAGCTGCCCAATTGCATCGGATTAAAATCCATGGCACCGCACAGAGGGGATTTTGTGGCCTCTCTAACATGGCGCCACGTCATTTTTTTTACAGAAAGCTTTGAAGTTGCTCTTATACAACACACAGGAAGACTCATGTTTAAAAAACAATACCATGACATGTAAACAGCACAAAACCTTTAAGAACACTTTTGTACTTTCTGGCATCGTCATGTATTTTTTATAAAGTATGTTGCTTAATACGCACGTGTCCGATGGATATGGTACATCTACAATAAAATTCTTCTTTACATAATGGAGAAAGTAAAATTTAAATGAATAAAATCCTTGAAGTTCAGGCTATACCGGTGCAGAACTGTACAAAGGGTTTAAATCATTTGTAATTTCTACCTTGTTTTATTATTATTATTATTATTATTATTATTATTATTATTATTATTATTATTATTATTTATTTATTTCTTAGCAGATGCCCTTATCCAGGGTGACTTACAGTCGTAAACAAATACATTTCAAGAATCGCAGGTAGAGTGTTAGATTGTACAGATCACCTATAAACCAGCGCACAGTATTATCCGGCACAATATTCTGGTCCCAAGCAATGCTGGGCAAGAGGTTTTACTATACGCTATTGGATGCTAAAAATATTGAATTGTCTGCATTTGCACAGCCCATTTCCACAAACCTCACTGGTGATTCAAACACCTATCTCTCTCATACTGAGACTTGTACAATTCTCCTCCAGCTGAGGCACGAGAGCTTCAATGAATGTTGTGAACAGACTTCAATTCTGTACTGGCCTCTTTTCCTTCGGTGTGTATGCTCTGGAGAGTTAGAGCACACATGCTAACACAACACTGTGTATTCATCCCTCAGGGGGAACACTGCCTTCACAGCCAGCGCTCACAATTCATATCCAGTTTAGTTTGCAACACAGTGTCCTCTCTTCCACTAACCCCTCAGGGATTTAGAATATAGAGTTGTGTTCATTATTTACCTTTCTGAGGTCTTACCACAATACAGGAATTCTCTAAATGAATTTATGAGGCCAAGTAATTGGGTGCAATTGGAAATACATATATAAGCTATAACTACTGGCCACATTGAATTTGTATGCATGATAGACTGAGTGGCAGTTTTCATACTAGAGAGAGAGAGAGGTGGTTGACTCAAAGTACACTCAGTGTGTCCTTCCAGTTACTGCTGTATGTGTAAGTGCTTTGGAACTACATGCGAATGTCCTGGAATCTATCCAAGCCTGACTTCAACCGATGCTCTGTTGTTAATCAATGGGAGCCTTTGTGAAGTGTGTTTATCCAAATTGTACCGTGTTCTGCTATGGCAACATCACAGGATTTGGAATCCAAATGAAAGTGAAGCAAGATTTCACATGCCATATAATACATACTCAGTATGCCTTTTGTGTAGGAAAGTATGAGCACCGTTAAAAAGGAAGTAGAAAATTCAACAATAAAAATCATAACAGATTAACCAGACAGTGGGCAGGCTGCGGAGAGCTGCTTTTTATATTGCTAGTGCAGGAGAGGTGCTAGTTGCTAGTTGGTTGTTATTCAGCATCTTTATAAGCTAGGAATCAAGATACTTCAGTCTTCATTTAGGAAACCGAAGCTGGGTGACTAATAAATTGGTCCTTTGAAAGAAAAAAAAAATTGTTAAATGTTTTTAGTTTTCATAAACAGTGTTTTTTAGAAAATTATTTGATCATTTTAGACTGTACATAATAGGCAGACAAAAAAACCTAATAATGTTTATGGGACCTTGTGACAGGGGGTCTTAGTATCTGCTACGTTTGTTGTGGGTGTCCACTGATTGATGAGAGAGACAGAGGGGTGCAGCTGACAACGCCACAATGACAGGTGGCCGCCACTGAGGTACCAGCAATGATAGCCCTAGTGCAGGAGAACATACACAGACACTGTGTAATCAAAATAATAACTCCAAAAATGCAAAACAAAACACAGTGAGAAAACAGCTAAAAACAAAAGTTTGACAAACACTAGCTTAGCGCTGCTCCCACTAAAAGGGAGGTCCCACTCCAGAACCTGCTCTGTAACACACTAAAATAAACGGCTGTGGGATCAAAATCCCCTAAATTAATCCCTACACAATTCGCTCACCCTGGCTCTCCACACAATAGTGAGACTGCACGCTTGCCAGAACTAGAACAGAAACACTGGCTTTCCAGCTCCTTTGTTATACCATGCGGCTTCGCTTAATTGATCATCAGTTAGTGAATTAAGCCCCAGCCACATTCCGCACATGGATTTGACAGAGTTGGATTTAACCCCATCCCTGCCAAACTTAAATTAAAAACTTTTCAACTTTATTTACAACTGTAAAAACCCACCGTATATAGTACATACTCACATTCAATATTTTTTTAAACTATACATATAGACAGCAATACATTATTTACACATGCAGGGCTTTTGCCCTGCCACATACCTAATAGTATAAAACAAATAAATCTGTTGTATTCTGCAATAAGCCAGTCTTTCAGTTTTACAGGCTTTCAGTTTAACATTTGCAGCTCTCCAGAATTGAAATTTTGCTTTCATCTGTACGATCTTTGATCTTTAAAAATGGTTTACAGAAGGGACTGAGAATCCTCTGACCTCTTCAACCAATCATTCAGCTATGTAAACAACATCTAGCGTGTCCTTTATACCTTAGTTACAGGCAATGAAATGCAAAACAAACACATCAATATATACAAAACAAATATAAAGGAAAATGTAAAAAGATATGTAAATAAGAATCGACAAATAAAGTTTGAATAAGGGGGTTTTGAGAAGACAGCGGAAAGCAGTAAAAGACTGAACAGTCATAAGAACATAAGAACAACATAAGAAAGTTTACAAACGAGAGGAGGCCATTCAGCCCATCTTGCTCGTTTGGTTGTTAGTAGCTTATTGAATCTCATCAAGCAGCTTCTTGAAGTATCCCAGGGTGTCAGCTTCAACAACATTACTGGGGAGTTTGTTTCAGACCCTCACAATTCTCTGTGTAAAAAAGTACCTCCTATTTTCTGTTCTGAATGCCCCTTTATCTAATCTCCATTTGTGACCCCTGGTCCTTGTTTCTTTTTTCAGGTGAAAGAAGTCCCCTGGGTTGACATTGTCTTTACCTTTTAGATCCTGAGGATAACCGGGCATACTGTAAAACTCATAGTGCTTTTGGTCCTATCACAGGGGACGCAAAATATTTCCCCATCAGCCCTGCTGTTCCCTCCTTTTTATTATTATTATTATTATTATTATTATTATTATTATTATTATTATTATTATTATTTATTTCTTAGCAGACGCCCTTATCCAGGGCAACTTAAAATTGTTACAAGTGGATAGCACCCCATAGAAAAAAATGTGGCTTAAATGCGCTAACTTTCCAGTAATAAGATAAGTGCATATTTTACCGGGACACCTAGCCACAGATAGTGGTGTATGGTGGTTCCCTGCCCATAGAGGCAGTGATTTCAGAGCACATCTATACCCCTTATTTATTTCCCTACTTTTTTCTCTCCTTCCTCACCCTCTTGATTTTTCTTCCCCCATGTCTCCTCTCTCAGGGCGATTCTAGAGGTGCTAA
Source organism: Acipenser ruthenus (assembly GCF_902713425.1). Classification (NCBI taxonomy): domain Eukaryota; kingdom Metazoa; phylum Chordata; class Actinopteri; order Acipenseriformes; family Acipenseridae; genus Acipenser; species Acipenser ruthenus. The sequence continues at coordinate 1,183,091 of NC_081191.1, forward strand.
GATCCTGAGCAGGGAAACTAGACGCGAAGCAGAGCCAATCCAGACGGGACCCTGCGTCCTTTTCTTGCAGAGGGACTCCGGACTGTTGTGCCTCCTTTTACTTTTTTTGGAATTCCTTTTCCAGATTGACTCTTACATTTTTGTGGCACCCAGCTTTACTCTTGCTGCTGAGATTTTTTTACAGCTGGATTTTACATACTTTTTAGAACATTGTGCTTTATCTATTTACTTATTTTTTATTTTGTAATTAATTGCAAATTACCTTTAAATAACAGTATACACATAATAACAATAAAAAAGCAGCAATTGTATTATTTATTTCTTCCTTTTCCAGGGTGACTTACAATTGTTACAAAATATTACAGTACAAATTATCGCATTATAAAATATCACATTACAGGCTATCACATTATAAAATATCACATTACAGAATATCATAATACAGATAAGAGCAGATATGAAAGTACAATAAAAATCAATTCAAGTAAGAGCAAAATAAAGCATACAGCATAAGTAGAGCGAATTTGACTAAGAGCAGTTAAACCTTATAGTAACTATTTGCTTATATGAGTAAAGTTCAGTAAGAGTACAATAGTGAGTACGATAAATGGATGAGAATGATTTCAAATAAAAGCAATTACAGAAAACGTGAGTACAGATACCTATAAGAATAAAATCAAATACAAGATATAGTAAGTAGTTATAGGTAGGAGCAGTAGTTGAATGCAGCAAGGTATGGAGCAGTTCAGTGCAAGTACAAGCTGATGCAAGTACTGGTACAAGTGGGTGCCATGTATTCCAGCATGGTCTAGAATTGTAGTGTTTACAAATGGTGTCTGAACAGGTGTGTCTTGAGGAGGCGCTGGAAGGTGGTCAGGGACTGAGCAGCCCTGATATTCATGGGTAGGTCGTTCCACCACTGAGGGGCAAGGGTGGAGAAGGAACGGGCTCCGGAGGCAGGGGAGCGGAGGGGTGGTACAGCTAGTCTGCCGGAGGTTGAGTAGCGGAGAGGGCAAGAGGGATTGTAGGGAGATATGATAGTATGGAGATAAGAGGGAGCAGAATGGTCAAGACAGCGATAGGTGAGCACAAGAATTTTGAATTGGATGCGAGCAGAGAGCGGAGCAGTGGTGTAGTGGGGAGAAATGGGGAAGGGAGACGACAAGGCAAGCAGCAGAGTTCTGGATGAGCTGGAGTGGACGGGTAGCAGAGGCAGGAACACTGGCCAGGAGGGAGTTGCAGTAGTCAAGGCGGGACAGTACCATGGTCTGAACTAGGAGCTGTGTGGAGTAGTTGGTGAGGAAGGGGTGAATTCTGCATATGTTGCTGAGGAAAAAGCTACAGGAGAGTGCCACAATTGAGATGTGCTTGGAGTAGGAGAGGGAGAGGTTAAGGGTGACACTAAGGGGGGGAAGAAAAGGAGATTTGATTTGGAGAGGTTGAGTTTGAGATGATGCGAGTGCATCCAGGAGATGGCAGAGAGACAGGTAGAGATATGGGAGGAAATTTCAGAGTCAGTGGTGGGAAATGAGAGAAATATCTGGGCATCATCAGCATAGAAGTGATACATGAAGCCATGGGAGGAGATGAGGGGACCCAGGGATCGGGGGTAGAGAGAAAACAGGAGGGGTCCCAGGACTGAGCCTTGGGGACACCAGTCAAAAGATGGCAAGAGGCAGAGGGTGAGCCATGCCAGGACACCCGGTACGTGCGCTCAAAGAGGTAGGAGGAGAACCAGGCAAGAACAGTGCCAGAGAGTCCCAATGTCAGCAAGGGAGGATAGAAGAATAGAGGGGTCAACTGTGTCAAAGGCAGCAGAGAGGTCATGGAGAATTAGGACAGAGGAGAAGGAGGCGGCACAAGCAGAGAGTAGAGAGTTCATGAGGGAGAGAAGACAGTTTAAGTGGAGTGTGCCAGGCAAAAACCAGATTGGAGGGGGTCAAGCAGAGAATGTGTTGACAGGAAAGCAGAGAGCTGACAGTGAACCGCTCGCTCGAGGGTTTTAGAGAGGAACAGGAGTAGGGAGGCAGGACCGTAGTTCTGGAGGGGTGAGGGATCCAAGGAGGTTTTTTTTGGATGGGGGTGATGCAGGCTTGTTTGAAGGTATAGGGGAAACAGCCAGAGAGCCGAGAGGTGTTGAGGAGAGAGGAAATAGAAGGGAGTAGGGCAGGGGCAGCAGCCTGGAAGAGGGGAGTCGGGAGTGGGTCCAGAGCACACATGGTGGGTTTGTGGCTCTGGAGCAGTGAGCACAAATCGGAGTCTGAGAGGGTCGAGAAGGAGGGTAGAATAGTAGGGGTTTCTGAGGGTGGTGAGATTTTAGAAAGTTACATTAAAAACCCACTAAGAAAGCCATTTTATAAAAGTACATTTTCAGTCTTGACTTCCCTGACAAACAAAGGCAGAGTATTCCATAATTTTGGAGCTCTACAAGAAAAATCCCTACCTCCCGTGTTACTTTTGTTGACCCTAGGAAAAACCAGCAGCCCCGCATCTTGTGATCTCAGAGTGCGGTTTGGAAGATACAGGGTCAGTAACTCCTGCAAATAACTAGGTGTTAATCCATTGAGGGCCTTGTAAGTTAACAGCAAAATCTTAAAATCAATTCTATACTGCACAGGCAGCCAGTGTAAAGGGCCAAAACAGGGGTAATATGTTCACTTTTCCAGAATTTTAGCAGCGGTATTCTGAACAAGCTGCAAGCGGGATACCACACGTTTTGGGATACCAGACAAAAGTGCATTACAGTAGATTTCTCAAATATTAAAAAGATACTTTAGTAACTTCAGTAATATTAGTCTCAAATGATAGATCAGGATCATAGGTAACCAAAGTTTAAGCTTTGATGAGAGACTGCAAGGGCTGAGCTCATGTAATCCCACATTTCCTTTTAGTTGGTTCTGTGAGACCACTAGCATAACCTCTGTTTTATCTGAATTCAACATTACAAAATTCTATGACATCCAAAGGAGCCCTGTGGAACACTGCAGACAACTTCCAATGATGCTCCCCAATAGATTAACTGACGCCTGTCAGAAAGATAAGATTTGAACCAGGTTAGGACAAGGCCGGACAGTCCCACTGTGCTTTCAAGACGATTCAGTAGAATGGAATGGTCTACAGTATGAAAAGCAGCACTTAGAGCTAGAAGAATTAAAACTGATGGAAAGCCCGAGTCAGAGCTTATCAGCAGATCATTCACGACTCTGACAAGGGCCGTCTTGGTGCTGTGTGCAGCACAAAAACCAGACTGAAACTTCTCGAATATACCATTAAGAGTTAGAAATATTTGTAATTGAATTGCAACAACTCTCTCTAGAACCTTATCTAAGAATGGTAGGTTGGAGATTGGCCTATAGTTATTGAGGACTTTAGGGTCCAAATTGTGTTTCTTAAGCATAGGCGTTACCATAGCTATCTTAAGTGCTGAGGGAACTATACCAGAGGAAAGTGAACCATTTATTAATAACACCAAGAACATCTTTTAATGGTTTTGTAGGAATAGGATCAAAAGAGGATGTAGTAGCTCTTATATGTTGAACTATGAAACGCTGTCAGTTCCTGTAAGTTAATCAAAGAAAAAGCCCCCATAGTATCCTTAATAGGTGCAGTTGGTAAAATTGTGCTGGAGTCCTCCTTAATAGAAGGTGTCTGTGGAATCTCATTTCTGATGTCTAGTATTTTATTTTTAAAGAAATGTAAGAAGTCATTGTAGCTGTGAGAGGAGCCAATGCCAAGGGTGGGACTATTAGGGGAAGGATTAATTAACGTATCTAGGGTAGCAGAAATATATCTAGGATTATTTATATTTGTTTTAATTAAATTACAATACTATGATGATCTAGCCATCGCCAGAGCATTTCTATATTTAACCAGGTGGCCCTTCCATGCGATGTAATGAATGTGCAGTTTAGATTCCCGCCATCTCCATTCTATTTTACGACCCTCATATTTCATCTTACGAGTTGTATCATTAATCACAGTGACCTATTCAAGACACTCTCCAAGTTTTGAATAGCGCTATAGTATCTCAGATACCAGTCAAGGTGGTGTTGTAGGTATTAGCCAGCTCATCTACTGATAAGGACTCAGAGAGTGGTAATACATCAGAAAGCTTAACAGTGGTTGAATAATTAATTACCTGGGATTTAAATGTACGGTCCACAGTCTTTGTAGATACTGGCAGATTCGCCTCAAAAAGAATGGTAAGATGATCAGAAATAGTGAGATCTAAGGTTATAACATTCTTAATAGCTAAACCACGAGAAATTACCACATCTAAAGTATGGCCACGATTATCTGTAGGACCTTTGACAAGCAGGATATAATCTAAGGAATCCAGTAGCCTCAAAAATGCCAAGTTAGAATCAGAATCAATGTCAACATGCAGGTTAAAATCACCCAATAAAAGAATCCTATCATATTTGACTGTCAATATAGACAGCAGATCCCCAAATTCGGTTAGAAACAGCGGGTTTGACTTAGGTGGTTGATAAATACTTACAATATGAACAGGTAATGCACTGTTTAATGTTGAGGTTAATAACCTTCAACCATTTCTTGTTTGACTCTAAGTTAACTACGGTAAACAGTAGCAAGTCCACCTCCCTGCCCAGTAGAGCGAGCTTTCTGGAAGAAGAATCGTGAAGTGGAGAAGCCTCAATCAGGGAAACATTGTCATTCGGTCCAAGCCATGTATCAATGTTTTAACCCTGAATAAAATCACTAATTAATGGAGCCTTGTTAGACAGAGACCTGACATTAAATAAACCTAGGCATAAATGGGTCCAATCAAGAGCATGTGATTGCGCAGGGGTCACTGTTACTGTAGCACACAGCGTGCATCATATGTGCTGGAGCTTGACGGGGCGCAGTCCCGGGAACCGCTTCAGTTATGAAAGTTACAAACCTCATACACATTTTCATTAAATTCTCAACACAGTTCTTGCATCCATGCTAAAGAGAAACAGTCCACTGACAAGTTTGTACTTTTATACTCTACGGTTTTAGCTGAGTGTCTTTAATGACACTAGCAGCACAACAAGGACTGCAACTCTGTTGTCGTTTTCTATTCACAAATAAGCTTACTTGATTTGAAAAGCGTCTTCTTACACTACTTGGTTTGATTAAATGAGTACACAACAAAATATGAAAGCTGAACATTAATTTCAACAAAGATTTCACAAATTTTCATGAAAAAAATTGTAGCCAACTTCAATATGAACATTAAGATCATTGCTGCAGTATTGCCACATGCCCGTTTTAAGTGATAACAGATTAAAACTGCTGAACATATGACAGCTGTCTGTCTGTCCACCAACACGCAAGCACACCACGTGTGTGAGTCTGAAAATCACGCAAGAGTGAGGAGACGTGCGAGAGAAGTACTGGGTTTGAAAGTGAAATTTGTTCAACTGTATGGGTCAAAAGAGAACTTTGCATTAGATGCAGCCTCAGCTATTCATGTGGAATTCTACGATGTTGCTGTTAAAAATAATAAATAATTGGAAGCAGCAAAATCAAACAGCAAGTATAAATTCAAAAAATAGACTTAAAGGATATTATGTAGGGTACAACGTTCTGAATCATCGGCTCACATTCAATTTCTCTGTGCTGTTGAAAACAAAAACAAAAATCTCTGAATAAATGTTGCTGAAAACACGACCAAGGTAAGAAAAATGTCAAATCTTATCTACCAGTATCTGTTCATCTTCTGTATCTATATATCACTACCTGTTTATCTATACATGTGTATGTGCTACTGTAAGTCGCTGTTATATATAATTGGCACAATAAGTAAATGTTGTTTATTAACATACATATTATCAGTAGTCCTGTAATTCACTGTGAGGGGCAGGGCAGTTGCGTTATTGGTGGCAGATTTTTTGCATTTCAAAGGTGGCAACCCTACTATGTATGCAGGCTTTTTAAAATGGATTTCTTTCCTTCTTTCTTTCTTTCTTTCCTTCTTTCCTTCCTTCTTTCCTTCTTTCTTTCCTTTCCTTCTTGCTTTCCTTCTTTCTTTCTTTCTTTCTTTCTTTTCCTGTGGTTCCCTTGAATTCATTTTTCTGCACGTTCTGCTACTTTATATATGAATGATGTAGAATATGTGGTTGTAAACATCTAACACTAGTACATACAATACTCTTTCAAATAAACGTGCATGATTTTGAATGTGCGGTTCTTAAGAACGGTATTATTCATGGGGTTTCCATGCGGGTCAATTTACATGTGAACTGGCGATGCGCGTGCACGTTAGGGAGAATTACTCGGGTAAATCAGGTTTGTGGCCGAAAAAAACGGCCAAAGAGAGGGATAGGGTAAATCTCATTTACTCGTGTAAATAACGAAACACACGTGAAAACCACGCCCAGTTTCACATGGAAACCCGCATTTCACGTGTAAATGTTAATGACCGTGTTTATCCTTAACTATAAATATTGCAAGGGAGCAGGTCAGTTATTACTGTGGATTCCAAGACGGCAGAAAGTAGTGACTGATGGGCGGTTTTATGGTTAGCAGTCGAGTAGTTCACCTTAATGCTAATGCGGGCGGTCTTTTTTATTATTGTTTTTTGCTGTGTCTGGTCTGTCATGTTGTATATATCTTGTGGGTTTACAGTTCTGTATAAAACCACTTACCACAAACTGCGTTACAGTATTAAAGCAGCTGTTTGAGAATACCCTTGCTGTAAAAACTATGCTAAAGTTAAACATGAAGAGCAAGTGAGCTGCTTAACTGAATTAATTCCCATCCTTTTTTTGATCCCAGCTATGTCCAAAGACAACACGTGTCTGTCCTCCATGTTAATAAATATAGTTTGTGAACTGGATGTCATAAGCCAGCTCGATCGTCCAAAACAGCGCAACAACATCCAAGCTGTTGACGCCCTCTCAGAACTGACCAAATAAAATTGCAAATGAACGTACTGATTGTGTTTTATTTGTTTGCATCATTAATATTTAACACAGCAGTAAATCCAACACAATTTAAAAGAAAGGAGAGCATCTCTGACGGCACGAGCCTCCTCAGATCGCTGCTGTCCAATTGAAACTGGCGGCTGAGGTAACATTCACAGTTGCCAAGTCCGCTTATAATACATTTTTAGAGTCACAGGTTGTAATTTGTATAAACACTCATACTCTAACAGGGGTTGCGCTTGTTTTGGGCTTGTTGTGAAAGGCAGTGCCGCTTTTTTTTCTCGTGAGACTGTAACCTTCCCCGTCTGTCTCGCAGGTAGCGCCTGATTCCTGAACACCTCATTTTGTTGTTGACAAGAGTTTGTGCAGGCAGCAGGCAGTGGCAATTTTGGGAACAAATTAATTATTATTATTATTATTGATTTCTTAGGAGACGCCCTTATCTAGGGCGACTTACAATTGCTACAAGATATCACATTATTTTTACATCCAATTACATTATTTTTTACACATTATTTTTACATACAATTACCCATTTATACAGTTGGGTTTTTACTGGAGCAATCTAGGTAAAGTACCTTGCTCAAGGGTAGGCTGTGTGGTCCAGTGGTTAAAGAAAAGGGCTTGTAACCAGGAGGTCCCCGGTTCAAATCCCACCTCAGCCACTGACTCATTGTGTGACCCTGAGCAAATCACTTAACCTCCTTGTGCTCCGTCTTTCGGGTGAGACGTAATTGTAAGTGACTCTGCAGCTGATGCATAGTTCACACACCCTAGTCTCTGTAAGTCGCCTTGGATAAAGGTGTCTGCTAAATAAACTAATAATAATAATAAAGGGTTGTGGCAAAGTGCCCCCCCCTGTGTATGTTATGTTACGTGTTGTGTGTAAATGTTGGTGTATAGGCATTGGTACACGGGATATAAGCGGTCTGTGTTTCACGTGTGTGTAAATTGTATATTTGTATTTAGGCACGGGGATGGCACATCACATCACGTGCAAGTAAAAAGTAATATGTGAGCACGGGAAAATTGCACTTCAATTAATTCACGTGCAGTTGTACCGAGATTCCAATTGAATGATTGACTAGCAATCGAATCTCGGTACAACTGCATAAAAGCTGCATGTTTTCACTCACTGGGGGTTGGTGTTCGGTGAGTGGAGAACGGGTTAGGAGACGGAGGGTATTATAAAGTAAAATAATAGTAAAAGAAGCTCACCGTGTTTGTCTGTGTAGTTCGTTTTGTTTGTCTGTTTATTTTGGCTCAAGTGCCGTGTCCTGTTTTGTGTTCTGTTTGTTAAACCTTTTTATTTATTTGTTATTAAACGCTGAGTGCAACCATCGCACTCAGTTTCTCTCATCATCACCGTCTGTCTGTGTGTTTCTCTCTCTGGTCTGAGTTCCTCCCTGCAGCCGTCTTTGTCACAAGGGTACAGCAGCAGTGTCCCCCACCTGTGATTGAACCCACGACCCTCCGTTCAAGAGTCCAGAGCCCTAACCAGTACTCCACACTGCTGTTTCATCAGTATCTGCCACCTCCCTTTCAAGTGCCCACTACCCGTATTTGCCCAAGCGTGGTATTGAATGCTTCCTCAGCAGCTGTCAGCCATCCGGACGGGTAGGGTTTCTAAGCCAGGGTAGTATACGCAGCATCACCTGATCCCCTATATGCTGTGTTGCCTGAATGAAAGGCTGTGTGGTCCAGTGGTTAAAGAAAAGGGCTTGTAACCTTGTAACCAGGTGGGATTTGAACCAAGGTCCCCGGTTCAAATCCCACCTCAGCCACTGACTCATTGTGTGACCCTGAGCAAGTCACTTAACCTCCTTGAAACCCAAAAAAGCATTTTACACGACACATTTTTCTCATGTAAATGTCTCGAGTTAAAAAAAAAGACTGGCATGGAAACCCCATGATTGTCATTACTTGCACCCCGGCACCTCTATATTTACAAATTAAGCACTGAGCACACAGCTGTTTAGTCAGCGTGTAGCGGGAATGGCAGGATACTTTAGAGTCCCTCCCCTCCCCAGTTCTTAGTTTCAATAAACAAATGTTGACTTGTTAATACATATTTAGTACGGTCACAAGACTTCTTGACTGAATTAACAAAATGCCAGGATCAAATACATAAATAATTTGAATTAGCCCTGCTGAACTATTTTTCTGACTATCTTCTGTTAGGTGTAAATGTGCTATATATTCCAGATGAAAGTTACTGATTAGGGTTTTACCATTCAGTAGGAGTTAAATTTTGTCAGAAATACATTTGGGTGATAAGCTTTGCAGGTCCTAATACTTTATTCAAATGTGAAGAACAATGGCTTTTAGTATCTGCAGAATACTGCATAAATATTTTCAAATATTGCAGTCTAAAGCATATTTAAGATCCAAATGTCTAAATGCCTTCTGACAGCCAGTACAGTATATACTTAAAAAGATATTATCATTGAGAGAGAAAGGCAATGAAATCTAATAAAGCTTGAAGGTAATCATACAGATCCTTTACAGCTATTCAGAAGCAATGCATTCAAAATATAAATTGAGTCAAATATTTTATGTGAGGTAAATTAAATAACTTAGATTAAGCAGAGCCTACCCTGCTTGAATGTCATTTTCAGGACAAACTAGAACAGCGTCTGTATATGTAAATATGTGGAAATGCCATGCCCTATGACTTTTCATTGATCATTATCAGTCCCACCAATATTGCTTAGACTGAGGATATTAATAATAAGTACGATACAGTGATACCATTTACTGGCTGCATTCTATTACTGACATATTGATCTCTCCTATTTATACAGCTATACAGGTATGCTTTACATCTCCCCCAATGCAAGGGGGCAGACTCCATATAAATGATGTGTGCCACCTTAGCTAAGGCAGGATACATGGTGGTAATAAAACAGATGTTCTCAGTGCTGCCCAATTGCTTGGTATTTATTGTATTTTAATTCTTTAAAGAGACAGTTACCAAATAGCGAAACAATGGCTACTCCAGACCCTCTATATACCAGTATATTCTGCATGGGCATAATGGGGTCCTGACCAAATCCCTGTTGAAGTGAATGGTGTGGTTCCCCTCTACAATCCGGAACCTCTCTATTCCAGAATCTGACAAGTCTCGTGTGTCTGAAGTCAATGGAAACCTGACTGTGCTGCCTGGTCTCCCGTCATGTGATTGTTCTTTTCTAAGGTTATAATCAAGTATATTGCATACATATGCACCCTGTGGGTGTGAGGCACCTGCAGTAAAATACATAATAGAAAAAGTAACATTAAAATGAATACAAGCCTTGAATTACAGGGTATAGCTGAACAGGACTCCTGCTGTGTGTATGTATTGTAATAGCTTGTCATTTCTATCTTGTTTTTTGGTACAGTATTAGATTCTACAGTACCTCAGTAAACCAATACACTCTATTATCAGGCACAGTTTTCTGGTTTCAAGCAGTGGCAGGTCAGACAGGTTTTACAATACACCACTGAACGCTACACATTCTGTAATAAGTTTCACGAATGCTGTTGAGTGACTGTGTGTAACATATTTTACAGTTTGTAGGCTTTGTATGAAAAATATTTAATATAAACATAGTTAGCTGAGATATTAATTGTTTGTGTTTGTAAATATATTTATTTTATGTATTACTTTTATTTCAATATTGGAATGTTCCATCTGTGGGCTATATTTTCATCTGCAGCCATTGTTTGAGTGAAATGGCATTCATTGCTTGTTGTTCTTTTTTCACACAATTCTTAACATAATATAGGAAAACAGACATTCAAAATAAAGTGTGTTTTTCTGTTCCGCAGATTGAGTCTTTGTCGACTATTTCTTGAGCTTAAATCAATGGGGATTCAGGGAAATGTATTTACTTGAATGACCTAGATAGAGGGATAATAAGAAAGCTTGTGAAGTCTGCAAACAACACAAAGCATGTGTATGCAGTGGGCCAGACCACATACAGAACTGGGATGAAACATGGCAAATTACATTCAATGTCACAGAAACACAAAAACAGTCGACTACCAAATGTGTGGTACAGTACTCAAACAGCTTGTTAGGTTTTTGGGCGGCTCAGAAGACATCAGATTTCCTGATGAATTAAAAGACAACTGTGTAGATGACAGGTATCAAAGAAGTATGACAGAAATACTTAAGTTACCACCACAGCTAGCTTGATCCTGAACCGTGAATATTTGAAACCTTTGAACCAGATTCCTAAAATTGTTCCCAATGTATTCCGGTTCCTTCATACTGTCGCTCTGTTTATCCTAAATTCCATTCCACCCACATTATTCTTTTTGTTCATCAATACAATGTATATTACAATATGTATTTATCCTTCTCTTGCTCAGCTTCCATCATTCCATGCATTTCTTCTCTCACTTGCATTTTTTGTTTTGATGAATAATTCTATTTTTCTCTTCCTTTCAATTTCTATCCTTCTTCTACTTACAATAGTATGTTAGCTCTAGCAAGAAAAATGCTGTATGAAAATGGTCTTGACTGTCCTAAGAAATCCTATTTATTTTTGAAGGGTGCACTGAATTATGATGTATGTGATGACCAGCTTTTACTTAATACAGAGCATTTATTCTCTTGAACTCAGACTTGACAGACACTGTGGGGTGTAGGGGAGCTGGTGTGTCATCCAGGGCTTTCATTGTATTACTCTGGTTGGTTTTCTTTCTTTTAATCTAGCATGATCAATAATTACCAGAGCTGGCAATAGAACCTGATGTCTGTGAGGAGTCAGATGTGTTCTCTGGTTAATCACTGTAGGCAGGAAGAGCACTAAAGCACTGTGGATGTGGACTCTGGCTTGAATGAGGAACATGTATTTTTGGTGCTGGCTGTAGAATATGGCTTTAAAATGTAACTCTGTGCCCATTAAGCTACACTGCTCAGGTGAGGTTTTATGTTACCACTTGAATAGAATTGTCTCTATATGAAAACCCTTGGTGTTGTAAACCTAACTATGCCGGTTAAGAATATTGAATTTTATGCAGCTGTAACTTGTAAAATGATGTTAATATCACTGTAGTGTTATACTTGAAATCTAAAGCTAGTGTGGATTGCTTTTACATTTTAGAATAATATTTGGTAGTCTCCAGAACCTCAAGGCGGGGGAGGGGGTGTGATACTTTGTGTATGAAAGCTGTGATGCTTGCCATTGCTTTTAAATATTAGAACATTTATTAAAAGTATATATGGCTTAGGTTTATTTAACAGCTTTATTTGAATCAATAAGTAACATTTATGTAGCTTCCTTGTTAATAATGAGCCCACTTTGCAAGGCGCATGTTCATGTATCAGCCTCAATAACATTTCCAGTTCAATAGTCAGCTCCTTTTTTCTTTCTTGATGTAGCTCTTGCAATATACATGATTAAACCTGGTAATTAGAGCTCTGCACAAGCACTCATGAATTCTGGTGTCATGACACAGCTTCTCCTAGTAGTTATTTGCCATGCTCTCTAAAGGGAGGGTGGAGTGTAACAGATAGTGACTTGTTGTTTAAGCCCCCAAGCTGAAGGGTGGGGGGGGGGGGGTTTAATGGGGGCTCATTCCAGACTCGAGGGGCCATAATAGTTTTTAAGTATCTGCTTTAACCTAGACACATGGCAAGCATCACTTCTGTCATAGACAAAGTAGGCCTACATCACATTGTATTGGTGCAAAAGTAGAAAAAAGAGATTGATGATAAAAAGAAACAAACTATTCTGGATTTGTGTGTGGGGGGTAATCAGAAGTGGAAATGGGGTGGAAATTCTTCTCTTCATGCCACATTGATTCATCCTTCAATGAAAGAAACATCTCATTATCCACACCTCAGCTACATGGCTGAGTATCATCTTTGCAGATTGTAGAAATGTAGAAAAAATGACAGTGATACTTCTGAAAATAGGGATGAAAGGCGTGCTTGCACTGGACAAAAGGACTAATGCAAAACTAAAACTGCAAAATGAACAATCTGAATGAAAGAAACTAGTTAATATGTTGACACATTAATGGTATTATAGTGCCTTGCATAGGTATTCACCCCCCTTGGACTTTTCCACATTTTGCAGTGTTACAACCTGGAATTAAAATTGATTTAATTAGGATTTTTTGTCATTGATCTATACAAAATAGTCCATAATGTCAAAGTGGGGAAAAAAATCTACATATTTTTCAAAATTATTTACAAATAAAAAACTGAAAATTCATGATTGCATAAGTATTCACCCCCTTTGCCGTGACGCCCCTAAATAAGCTCTGGTGCAACCAATTGCCTTCAGAAGTCACATACTTAGTTGAATGGAGTCCACCTGTGTGCAGTTAAAGTGTCACATGATCTCAGATTAAATACACCTGTTTCTGGAAGGCCCCAGAGTTTGTTAGAGAGCATATCTAAACAAACAGCATCATGAAGACCAAGGAGCTATCAAAACAAGTCCGGGATAAAGTTCTGGAGAAGCACCAATCAGGGTTGGGTTATAAAAAAATATCCCAAACTTTGAACATCCCCCAGAGCACCGTTAAATCCATTATTAAAAAATGGAAAGAATATGGCACAACCGCGACTCTGCCTAGAGAAGGCCGTCCACCAAAACTCAGTGACCAGGTAAGGAGGGCATTAGTCAGAGAAGCAACCAAGAGGCCAATGGTAACTCTGAAGGAGCTGGAGAGATCCACAGCTGAGATGGGAGAAACCGTCCATGGGACAACTATAACCCGGACACTCCACAAAGCTGGGCTTTATGGAAGAGTGGCGAGAAGAAAGCCATTGCTGAAAAAAAACCATATCAAATCCTGTTTGGATTTTGACAAAAGGCATGTGGGAGACACAGTAAACATGTAGAAAAAGGTTCTCTGGTCTGATGAGACCAAAATTGAACTTTTTGGCCTTAGCGCAAAACGCTATGTGTGGCGCAAAGCCAACACTGCTGATCACCCTGAGAACACCATCCCCAAGGTGAAGCATGGTGGTGGCAGCATCATGTTATGGGGATACATTTCATCGGCAGGGACTGGGAAACTGGTCAGGATTGAGGGCAAGATGGATGTAGTCAAATACAGGGAAATTCTAGAGGAAAACCTGTTTCAGTCTGCAAGAGACCTGGGACTGGGGCGGAGGTTCACCTTCCAGCAGGACAATGACCCTAAACACACAGCCAAAGCTACACTGGAGTGGTTTAAAAACAAGAACCTGAATGTCTTAGAATGGCCCAGTCAAAGCCTAGACCTCAATCCGATTGAGAATCTGTGGCAAGACTTGAAAATTGCTGTTCACCAACGGTCCCCACCCAACTTGACAGAGCTTGAGCAATTTTGCCAAGAAGAATGGGCAAAAATTGCAGGATCCAGATGTGCAAAGCTGGTAGAGACTTACCCAAAAAGACTCACAGCTGTAATTGCTGCCAAAGGAGCTTCTACCAAGTATTGACTCAGGGGGGTGAATACTTATGCAACCAACAAATGTCTTTTTTTTGTTTAATTAACTTTTGTGTCACAATAAAAAAATATTTTGCACCCTCAAAGTGTTAAGTATGTTGTGTAAATCAAATGGTAAAAATCCCAATTAAATCCATTTTAATTCCCGGTTGTAACACTACAAAATGTGGAAAAGTCCAAGGGGGGTGGATACTTATGCAAGGCTCTGTATCTGTATTGCCAACCTATTGCAACATGTTTCTGTTTACAACAGCTCATACATGTGTTCTCATTAGATTTCCAGAGCTGGGTTCTTTTTTCATCTTTGCCTTCATTATTCACGATACATTTTCCGATTGGCATTTCCTCTAATACACAAATGTGGACTCCCAGCTTAAATTTCACAAACACAAAATCAAGAGCATTCAGTATTGACCGTACACATTGACAAAAATAGCACAAGTTTGGGTAAAAGGACTTCAACATATGGCTTAGCAGTTAGGGCTCAGCGAATGACTTATTGCACAGTGGTAGGCGTTTATCCCTCCACAAACCATTAAGCTTCCACCACCACTAGAGTAGGACAGGGGTTCTCAATACGGCACGATACCATTTTTTCGTGGCCCACATATACTTCACTTATCGAGCTGCTTATAAGACTTTTCAGTCAGTTAAAAAAACAATGCCTGTTTTTAGTTTTCAAATCATACAGGATTTTTTTTTTGCCACTGGAAGCGAGGCTTTCTCAAACCCCTTTCATAGCTTTTATTTGGACTTTCCCAGCTGGAGGCACCAAAATTAAAATACGCGTCGATTCAGCAATATATTTTCATAAGGTCTGCTGATGCTTTTTAAGTACAGTGTTTCATAATGGATAAATGTATTACCAAAGTTAGTGAAGAGAACAGAGTTTCCAGGATGGTTGGGAACTAGAATATTTTGTAATTGGAAATAACAACAAACTTTTTTGTTTGTTTGCAAAAAATACAACATACACAACGCCACTATGAAATCCATTCAAGTTAACCAATAGCCAGTATCCAATAGTGACAAGCGAAAACGTAAACTTGAAATAATGAAAGACAGTCTGTGGTTACAACAAAAAAGTATGAAGCGTTTGACAGAGGGTGGAGTCTTTACACTTGCCAGTTGTGTTGACGAATTTATGAAAGAGGTTTTTAGTGAAGCATCCAACATGTTAGATAACATGAGAGAAAAAAATGATGTGTAAAATGTACGCCCTGCAATTGATCAGTGACACAGCAGCTTGGCGCATTGCCAATATATCACATTTCTAACTATCGCATTGCTGAAATCAAATCAAGCCTGGCTTTTAGCATGGCATTCGATGAGTCAACTGCTAATTGTGATATCGCTCAACTATGTATCTGGGTTCAGTGGGTGGACTGTCATGTCATGAGGACTGTCATGAGGAAACGCTGACACTGTTGGGCAAGCGCGGGCAAACGAGAGACCAGTCGAGGATGTTTACACTGCAGTGAAATACTTTTTTCACAAACCAATCAGTAAAGGTCATTTTAAAATAAAATAGTATTTTGTTTTTACATGTGTTACTAACAGCATCCTTTGTTGTAGCTCTGCAGTGTTTTATCCATTCTTGAATGATTCATGAGGCAGGGCCCCATGTCATGTTTGAGAACCACGGCTCTAGAATGTCCTACACTGGGTCTGTCTTTGTTTATACTGTGAAGCACAAACCCAGTCACTTGATAACCTATCAATAATTCAAATACATCTCTCTTGCATTGACAGACATGGCATATCTGTATTACATCTAACAAACACTCCAACTTTTACACTGTATTGTATTGTATACCCCAGACTGATTCCATTCAGATCAAAGGCAGTTCAATCTGAGAAACCAAAATAGTGTTGCTTATACTGTTGAAGTGTAAAGAAAAAGACAATTCAGTGCTAGAAGTTTTTGGCTTTGTTTTTTTAAATCAGTTTAAATAATGTATATGTTCAGATTATAGGAATTACAGCAGTTCAATTGCATAAGTAAAACAACGTAATAATGATAATAACAGCTATATAACTTATAACTTACAGATAATAACTTTTTTTATTGCCCTGATGTGTGAATTTCGGAATAAACTGATGCAAGTGTTTTTTTTCTTTTTGCTTGCTGGAGAAAATAACAGAAAGATGCCATTGTTTGTGATATAGATAGGTTTGTAACTGTTCATTGTAGGAAACAGTGTGACGTTCACACCAGGTATAATAGCAATAATATTGCCATTGTTTGTGGCATAGATAGGTTTAAGGTCCGAGGACGGCCCTTATAATAACGAGGGGGGATATGTAATGATCCCTTATATATTAATACTAGATCTGCACCTTTAAGGGTTGGGGCTCTTGAGACACTGATGTCAAACTCCATGTCCCAACGGAGGAGATGCAGTGTGTGTGTGCGTGTGTATGAGAAGAGAGTTGAACAAGTGCAGCATGGGGGTTAATAGTTGTGTAGGGATAAGGGAACTCTTACAATAATATACATATATTGGCTATGTGTGGTTTGTGTACTCGATTGTGAGGACAGGGTAACAAAGTATGTGCTGGAAAATAAACTGAGGCCTTCCCAAAAGTCTGGACTTGTGTGTATTCACTTAAGGACTCTTTCCTACACTGTTACTCTGGCAGAAACCTCACACATTCATCGTACCTACTACGTGCTCATACTGGACTTTACTCATATAAGCAAATAGTTTTAATATAAGTTAACTGCTCTTAGTCGAACCCGCTCTTACATGTAATTATTTACTGTATCCTCTATTTTTTGCTCTTATTTGAATTTGATCTTTTGCTGCTGATTTTAATGTACATTACAACTGCTCTTATCTGTAATGTGATATTCTGAATTGTGATACTTTAGGGTCATTAGACGCCAACTCAACCAGAAAAGGGACATTTCGTTGAGTTCATACGGTCTAAACTTGGTACAAATAGCAAAAATTCAAATTTCAAGGGGGTTTGATGACCAGTGGTGGGACTTGAAACCAAAGGTTTTTCACAGAATTTGGAACTCAAAATATACCTTGTTAAGATGCAAATCCCTGTCCTCTTTCAGGATCATATACTATTGCTTGTCTTTTCAACAGAATGTATAATGAAACAGCAGTTTCTTTGTGTGCAAAAATGGCAGGCTAAAGTGTTTGAGACACACAAAATAGATGATGACTGTATCAGAGACACCACATTTCATAACAAAAACAACTAAAGACACCACAGCAAGAAACGTTAAACATATCCTACCTTTGATAAAAGCACCGTCCTCTTACAGGATGGACGAGATATACTCTTGCTTTGCTTTTCCAAAAAATTAACTGAAGCGCACAGTAGCATTACATTAGCTACTGTTTATTTTTACCCCTTGCCTAGACAAAGAATTAGTAATATTGTAAGACATAGAAATAGTAACACTATAACCCACAGAGATCCCAATAAAACACAAAAAATGACTGAAATACCAACAAAAAAACACATGCTACTTATTTACTTTTTCTTTTGGTAAATTAGAACAAACTGTTACACGGATGTGTTCACATGGACAAAATGAATAACCTTGAAAAAAGGATAAAATCCCCAAATAAACCTAATATAAACAACAATAACAAAAAAAAAATTAAATAATGTGTTTCTGGAAAGTATACCCTTGGGAAATCCCTTTCTCAAAGTGGATATAGGTAGGAATTTGCTGGCAGCAGCTCTGCTGTCCTCTACTCTGAAACTGTAATGGAGGACTGACGTTTTGTGTAGCTCAAAGACTGCTATGCTGATGGTCCCTCCTTCCCTGGATTGGTTTTGTATCTCTAGACTTGAGATTGACAGTTGGCACTGCCCTATTAAAGCCAGGGAATAATTCAATGCATTTAAAAAAGGCAAAATTACTCACGTATTACTCGTACACTGAAAAATGATAAGAATATCCGTTTGTACTTGTTGCTTGGCACGGGTCTAGTTTAAAAGACTGAGGGGTAGGTGTACTATGATGGGCCAGTCGCAGCGCAAACATACCGCAGTTTGCATTTTCATTGTGACACAACAAATTAAAAATGTTGTCGTATGTACTAAGGGAGACGCAATATACTCATTTAAATATTTGTTGCGTCTATTTAGCAAGATCTCTACCAGTTCTTCGGATGAGACGTAAAACCAAGGTCCTATTGTAAGTGATTCTGCATCAGCAGTTGTTGATGCATAGTTTACCCCCTAGTCTCTGTAAGTCACTTTGGATAAAAGCGTCTGCTAAATGACTAAATAATAATAATAAATAATTATACATTGCGCGAGTCAAATAAATAGTCAGAGTTGAGTTGTGGTTTGCTGCAGCAGAGGGTGCCCGAAGGATAACATCTATACATGCAAGGGTGCAAGAATCTAAATAACATAGTTTTTGTTAAATGTAAACGTCATCTGTACAGTGCATTCTGTTCTGTCTTCAAAATCATCTCCTGATCACTCGTTTTATCACCAAACTCCTCAATAATGCGATCCAAGTCATTATTTGATTACTATAACATCTAAAAAAATCTCTGCAGGTGTCCGTGATATTCTTTGAGCGCTGGATGCTGAAGCAGCTATCTTGTTTGTTTATGGCCGTGTTATCTCTGTGGTGCCGGGGCTATGTGTATTGCTCAGATCCGATCCTTATTTTTTTATTTATTTTTTTTCTCAGCTTTTCTCAGCTCCTATCGGTCTCACTCGGCCATTGAATGGTTTTCTCGGCTTTCTCCGGAGTAAAAACTAGGAGGCAGTGTGGTCCAGTGGTTAAAGAAAAGGGCTTATAACCAGGAGGTCCCCAGTTCAAATCCCACCTCAGCCACTGACTCATTGTGTGACCCTGAGCAAGTCACTTACCCTCCCTGTGCTCCGTCTTTCGGGTGAGACGTAATTGTAAGTGACTCTGCAGCTGATGCATAGTTCACACACCCTAGTCTCTGTAAGTCACCTTGGATAAAGGCGTCTGCTAAATAAACAAATAATAATAATAATAATAAAAACGACTAGAGACCTGTTTTTTACGTCTTTTTGATGGACATTGGACCGGAAAGGGAAAATTGCAATGTCGGACCAGGTCCAACATAGGACCACAAAGGGTTAATCCCATCGGATTCTATAGTGGGACCCCCACCTTCACCCCCCAAAAGCTTTTCATGATCATACAGTAGCCCCTCGCTAAACCAGACATGTTTTTCCGGCATAAGGAGGTGTCGGGTTTAAAAACAATACACTAAAATCGCACACACATACATTTATAGTGCTCAATGTATTTTAAATATAAATCATTGCACGGAAATAACACTAATGTGTTTTGGGTAGGCTACACATTACATTATGTAAAAATATAAATCTGTACAGTAGGCCTATACAGTATATAGAGGCCAGGCATCAAACTGGAGTAACGTAACAAGTGGGGTACCACAGGGATCAGTATTGGGACCATTGATGTTATTAATCTATATAAATGACTTGGACCAATACATAATCAGTAAACTGCAAATTTGCAGAAGACGCAAAACTGGGAGTGCAAGCCAACGTCCAATCAGCAACTTTAACACTAGAAGCACCGGAGATATACTCAGACCTAGAAGCCCCGCAGCAGTCTTTCTGACGGCTGTATTTAAAACACTGTAAATAGTATAACGAAAGGAGAAACAGTCGGATGTAATTCGTTTTTTTTATTTATTTTTTTATTGAGTACGTCACGTAAACATCTGAACAACCGAAGCATATTTTATATGTGTATATGTGTGTGTATATGAACATTTATTTTACAAATCAAAACAAGAAAATGTAAATAAACCTGTGAACAGACATCAGTTTACACGGTTTACATCAGTTTACATATTTATAAAACTCAAACGATAGCAATAAATTTTTAACTTTTCAACAGCAATCGGTTTATTATCAGATGAGCAAAAGCAACTGAACAACGTAGATAAATAAACTTAGAAAAAAAAACTTTCTACAGAAGCGCACATCACAAGAAGTTATATAAAAAAGTCTAGTTTATTTTTCTTTTTTTCGACAAAAGGGTATTCCTTTACCTTGAGTCTAAGGCTGTTCACAATCAACACAGATAATGTGCTTCTCCATGCCGCCTTTCTGCACAGGGCACAGCTGCCCGAAGTTTTATTTTTATTTCACTTGCCAGCCTGGCATTGGTGTCTCTTGCGGCTCTCAGCGGTGTTGCCAGCTTCAGCTGTGGGTACACGCTTGGCAGTCTCCCTCTGTTCCAAATGCTTCTTGCAAAGTTGTTGTGCTAACTGTAAAAGATATTCTCTCCTTGGTAAATTCTTCTCTGCGCATTCTTTGTAAAGTACCCAGGAGTATGGCTGCTAGGTCCAATATATTGTAAAACACCTGAACAGACCACCGTCTACAGCCAGCATTCACTGAATACTTCTGTGCCATCTGATCCAAAACATCAACTCCATAGTTTGTTGTATTGTAAAACTCCAAGGTCTCTGGTATTCATTTTATTGTCCCGATGCTAATTGACTGACCAAAGCAGCGCTGCTAGCAAGCAGGCGCCAGCCTTCAAAAGGCTGATTGAAAACAACAGACTGTCAGTCATTCACTCAGGCAGAGAATAGAGACTAATCTGATTACAGCTAAACACATTGCAGACAGGTAAATAAAAATAATAAACTAGAATACCGTTCTGTATAATCAAAATACAATTGTTTTCTGTGTGGCCGTCAATGTGACTGCTCCCGGGGCTTTTAGGTATAATGTAGTATATATCTCCTTTATTTCTGCACTCCCGTGTTTCATGCTTTGTGAGAATATTTAATTCATACAGACAGAAAGGTACATGAACGCGCAACCCCATATGTGTTACACGAGTGGAGAAAATTACATTTTTAAAACAAAAGCCACCTAAATGACTGCCGCAGGGCTTCTAGTGTTAATAATACAAAGATATATTCTTGCTCTGCAAATTTGCTGACAACACACAACTGGGAGGGGTAGCCATCTCCCAATCAGAGATTTAGAGATTTAGATTTATACAATGAGATTTAGACAAGATTCAAGCTTGGGCTGACACATGGCAGATTAAATTTAATGTGAATAAATGCAAAGTCTTGCAGATAGGGCACACAAACATTACAGGCAAGTACAGCATGAATAGTAATGAAATAGAGGAGGCTGTGTATGAAAAGAACTTGGGGGTAGTAGTGGAGGAATCTCTTAAGCCAACTAGACAGTGCAGAGAAGCTATAAAAAAGACAACTAGAATGTTAGGTTATATAGCCAAGACAGTTGAATTTAAATCAAGAGAAATTATATTAAAATTATACAATGCATAGGTATGACCACACCTAGAATATTGTGTCCCGTTCTGATCCCCATATCATAAGAAAGACATTGACGCATTGGAGAGAGTACAGAGGAGAGCGATACGATTCATTCCAGGATTGAAGGGTGTGTCATCTGAAGATTGACTGAAAGAGCTGAATCTGTATAGCCTAGAAAGAAGGAGCGCCAGAGGCGACTTAATAGAGGTATTTAAAATTGTCAAGGGGTTTAACAAATTAACTGCTGAGAATTATTTTTCACAGGTCACAGAGAACAGAACTAGGGGCCACAGGTGGAAGCTGAAGAAGGGCTTATTCAGAACCAAGGGGAGAAGGAGCTTTTTCACAGAAAGAGTAGTGAACCATTGGAACAGGCTGTCGGACAGAGTATTTGAAGCAGAGACTATCGGATCCTTCAAGAATAGACTGGATGCTGTCATGAACAATACTGTATAACCCTCTCTGTGACCATAATAAGACCTTTAGATAGCCGCCTGGAGGAAAAGCGGTCCATTTAGCCTTGAATTCCTAGAGGTTTCATTTACCCTATGCTGTTAGTCTGTTTAGAGATAATCAAGTCAGCTCAGTGCCAGTGTAGCAGGGCAGCAGGAGAGAGCCCTGCACACTATCAGAGTGTATATATCAGGGCTTGAATTTCATTTTTGTGTGCTGGGGGGATTTCCCCCCTATGCTGCAGCCAATGGGGGTGATTCCAAAATTTTAGGGGGGGATGCCAAAATAAAAGGCACTTTTAGATATTAAAAACTATATATATATTTTAATGCATCATCATTCACACTCGTGTTGCTTTAAAATTAACTGCTTTCAGGAGACCTACAGCTGTTCATCACTGAGACAGAGCACTCTCCATTGCTTTTGCCATTGCCTGACGTGAGGTTTTTGCATGCAGCAGAAGAAAAAGGTGCTTTTCTTTTTAGCCAGCGCTCCATTTCTTTTTTTTTTTAACTCTTAGAACCCTATTTCTGCCTGTTTTTCACTGTTTTCTTTTATGTATGTAACTACTGGAACTGCTACTGGATAGTTTGTACTGCATGTAACTTATCAAATGAAATCCTTTCATATTATGTAAGTTGGCATGCTATACATGGTAGAGATGAGAATATATGAAGAAAAAAAAACGCTTTTCCAAAAAAATCATGTTTGGTCACTGCTATATACTGTATATTGTAATCATAGATGGCTAAAAAAAAGAAATGCACCATTGAACCTCAATATGAAATGACATGGGGGGGGAAGCTGAGCTTCTAAGCTTTCCAACAACACCCTCCCCTTTCAGTCCAGCTGCTTCAATGACAGAGCAATAGACTCAAGACGAAACCTAAGCTGTGAACTGTGTCACATGATGAGAGGCTTAACTTCAGGCAGTCGTAGTTCCGGCTAGGAGTACCGCATACACACACTGGCTGCGCCCCAAACCACACCCTTGCTCACTCGTTACCTTCCCTTGAGGGGCGGATGTACTATGTTTGCCATCTTAAGGGTTGTCCCAATTCCTTAGGGAACAAGTGAAGGGAGCTTTACTGCATCCTTCGACTGAGTGTACTAAACAGTTGACTTCTGCGGAAGTGTTTTTGTGCTGAAGTCCCAGAAATCTTTTCGTTAAAGGCCGAGACAAGTGGGAACAATTTGCAAATATGGCAGACGCGGCTGCACATAAATATAATGTAACTGTAGTTAGCTAGGAAATTGTCGATGCTGTTAAGTTATTTAACAAGCAAACAATGTCCTCTTCATGAGGAAAAATAAATGCCGCGAAGCTGGGCTGGGAGTGACATTTGAAACTTTTATAATTTCCATTATATGTTTTTGCAGTGATTAATAAATTAGTGTAGAACCTTTAGCCAATTCGTAGTGATACTGAATATAAAGCAAAATATATTACCCATTGTATTTAAAGTAAAATAGATCTTATTATTTAAAATATTATTTAAAACAAACACAAAAAACATAAATATTAGGCTACATTATTAAGTACATGTTAAAAAAATAAAAATGGCACCACAGTGCGTGTTGCACCCAAATATCTGTGTGCTGCAGTTCCTGCTTCTGGCCTGACGTCACCTCCCTCAGCTGTCCTTTCACAGCCAGTTTTCAAGTTTAGACAGATTTGTCTCTGTATGAACATGTCTTATAAATAACACTGGATAACAGCATGAAAAGGGGCCCACAAGAACAATAATTTACAGAAGAGAGGCCTGTTTATCAATTGCTTTCTTTTAGCAACAGTTAAGTGACAAAAGACACACACCAGAGATTGTGCTGTGTGTGGCAGGTTGATGTTTTCAGGAACATAATTCAATATGACTTCACACTTGAAGACAAATGTTATTGTCTTTACGTTATCATAAATAGACCAAACTTGTGTGTGCATGAAAATAAGGGTTCATATTTATGAATCTCTGTGTAATCTACTGAAAGGTTTGAAAGCTATAAAGGGGTGCTTGGGGAGTGGGGGCTGTTGTACCTTATTGAATTGTATTATCTTTTGAAATGACTAGATAGCAGGTCCATCCCTTGAGGTTTCTCTTGTAATTTGTTGGGAATTAATCCGAGGCACGGAAGCATTGTTTTTTTAAGTTAAAGAAAAATATGCCTTTGCCAAAACATTACAAATAAGGGTACGCTATTGGAATCTCAGTCAAGCTTTCTTGTTTTACATCAGAATGAATGATGTGTGTTTAAGAATGCCAGCAGCTTAAGGTAATCTCTGCAATCTCTTGTTTTCACTTGACCACATGTCTATCCATATGTGTATGACAGTCAGCCTGCACTGTGTGGAAACAATCTGATTAATAAAACAAAGTCTGAATCAATGTGCAACTATACAGAGGCTGCCATACCTACAGTAGGCATGTCCCATCATTCTGATACCTTTCAAAGGATCCTAATAAAGAAGTCAGGGGCCATTGGGGAAGATTATTCTGCTGTAAAAGCAAAACTGAAAATGTCCCAGCTGTTGAATGAGCCTAATTAGCCTTCTTTAAGAAAATAATATCGCCATTTGTATTCAGCTGTCATCGACGTCTGTGTGAAGAAACTGGATTTTGAGAATAATGTGTCAGTTTGTATGCAGGTGTCCAATAACATCATTTCTGGTAATGAAACCATCAGTCCTCTGAGACATTCAAAAGACAAAGAGGCAATTTAAAGATTTGGGAGGTTGTAGCACAGCTACTGCATACTTATTACACACATTTCAGATCTTTATAACCCTTTGCCAACAAAAGACTTAATTGAAACAAAAAGAAAAAATGTCTATATACCACAAGTATGTATTTTAAATAAATAACAATAACATTGTCAGTTTTATTAATATTTAATCAATTAATGTAGGTATTATTTCAGCTAAATGAAGCTAAAGTCAGTTAATTAAAGCTACAGTTAAGTATTGAATATAAGTGTTCGGGGCACAGGCTTGGTGGCAGATATACTGTAAGAGAAAAACCCTAATTATGTGAGTTGGAAGGGGGCTGCTTGCCATGAACATGTATTTGATTTGCATTAGTGTAACAAGGGAACGCTAACAGCAGGGTTTCTTTTACAAGGATCCCCAGCATCTAAAACAAAGTGAAATGAAGTATTTAATGAGGGGTGTTGCTAGAGTTCGGTTTGTTTAACCTCCCTGAAGGTGAAGCCTGCTCAAGCAGAACATGAAACAAATTTAAACCTTACCTGCCGTGGTCATTAAAAAAGGAGAACTAATGTGTCATAAGCAGCACAAGGATATTCCTATAGTTGCAATGGCATGTTAATGTCTTGAAACTGGAATAGTGGACTAGCTTGAGTAACCTTCATTACATTGGTATCTATTAGCATAAATACAATGCAACATAATGTAGCATTAATGAATATAGAAACCATACTACTGCTACGACTACTACTACTATTACTACTACTACTACTACTACTAATAATAATAATAATAATAATAATAATAATAATAATAATAATAATAATAATAATAATAATAATAATAAACACAAGACAGATCTTCAAGCTTTAGATGTAATGGAATGCGTTACTTTGCATTTAGATCAGGGGTGTTCTATCACAGTCCTGGAGGGCAAATAAAATTACATAATTGACTGCTTCAGGGTCTGGACTGAGGTTTAATTGGTTCAATTAAACAATTTAGAACAAGATTGGAACAAAGACCAGGAGTGGAAGGGCCAACTTTGGATACCCCTGATATAGAAAGCTTTAAGTATTTGAATTTCCACTATAGTTTACTGACTTATACTGTACAAATGTAACTTCATAGTAATTTAATAATAATAAAAAAGTCATGTGCAAGACAAAATACATCATGTTAAACATTTAAGATATATACCAGTACTAAACATAGCGATAAAAGTCAACAAACGTTTCAATGACATAGTTTGTTAATATACAGAAGACAAAGCCTTTTAACGGAAACTTCATTATTTTAAAACTACCTTTTAATATTGCTGTTTACAAGACTGGATTTTTGGCCAGATCTGTATTTAATACATTAGTTTATATTTATTGTTGCATTCAGTAACAAAATTAGAAGTACAAGGTTTTCATTTGCTATGACGTTTAAAATACAGACTGGCAGACAGGCATTCACTAGATGGGGCATGTGAGTGAGAGAGAGTTTAGTAGGTATGATGTAGCTTTGAGGTTCCACTCTGCCCTGACCGAGCCTCCCTTTGAGAGCCGAGGCTGGAGATCAAGCCTCCCAGGTGGGATAATGGAAACATTCATGAAAACAGTCAGGGTAGTTATGAAGAAGATTCTAAGTTTAACTTTCATTCTACATTTGAAGTGCTTTGTGCCAGCTAAATGATGTCATATCTTTCAGATTAGTACCATTGGAAATCCCATTGAGGGAGAATCATCTATTACAGGGGTACTCGATTATTTTACAGAAGGTCCAATAGGTCCGGTTACAGCAAGATCAAGGTCCAGAGCACATTGTCACTCCCATCTCCATACCGACAAACAAACACAGCGCTACAAAGATATCGTTTTTACACAGGTAGCTGGTTTAAGAGTTCTGGAGTTTGGGGGGGAATCAGATCTCATTTTTACTCGTCTGCCTTCTTCACTGATTTGTTACTGCATGAGTTCTTTCCCTGCCATAACCATAGAATTGTATAGCTACTGTATTGGTATGTGTCTGTGTTAGTGTAACCCCTACTCATTAACGTGGCTATATCAGTAAACAGGGTTCACTAATACGTAAGCCTTACTTAGGGTCGATTATATAGCTGGCTGAGTTATATATATATATTAACCTACTGGCTAAACAAGGTATAGCAAACTGGGGCTATTCTACTTTAAAATTCCCCTTTAAATATAAACTACTGTCAAGTCAGGGTGGTGGCTACTTTACAGACTGTCTATCATGCAGTACTCCTGGGCCTGGCTCCACCCATTCAGATGCTCTGCGTTGTGTGAAAGTGTGTAGCTTGGTTTAACACGACACTCCCAAGCTTGCTGGTCAGTTCAATGGCTCTTTATTTTGTCCTCCTGCAATTAAAACACATCGGGAGGGACGTTTAACAGGGCTTCTCATAAATGCACGGTACAGGAAAACACTGCACGTAGCTTCTACATTAACATTCTCGCGAGATCCCCTAAGTGAGATCTCGTTGTCCATGCACTTTACTTTCACTTTTAACACGCAGAAACAAAAGCATAAAGTGAAATACAAACTCTCTACTAGACTATTGTTACAGAATTTCAAGCAGTATTAACTAATAAATCATCGTTATACCCTCTTACTCAAAGAACATGTCACAAATTACGTTTTCTTTGTTTACAATTTGGTCTGCGAGTCCCCGTGCGTCCGTCATTATCCCGAACACATATTTCAAATCGCAGCCACAAATGCGGTATGACACATTATAACAATATCCCCATCCCCAAAACACCTCAGTATGCCTTCGCTATACTAAATTACGTTCTCACCTGCAATTAAAACACATCGGGAGGGACGTTTAACAGGGCTTCTCATAAATGCACGGTACAGGAAAACACTGCACGTAGCTTCTACATTAACATTCTCGCGAGATCCCCTAAGTGAGATCTCGCACCCTCCGGCTAGCTACGGGGTCGTAAAGAAAACCAGACCTGGAATTAGAATGATAGGCTGGTAACTATCAATACAGCATTAAATTATGCTGCCTACAACGAAGGTCCTGTACTGCTTCCCCACCTGTCAGCATCCATATATTTAACTTAAGCTACCCTTGTTACACCCTCCCCCGGTTTACAGAATGACGGCTTAGTCATTTACACAATATATTTTACATAGCATGTGGCTTCAATAATTTTCTCCAGCTTAAACTAATTCAGTCCCTTCTTTTCCTTGTGCAGTTCCCAAATCTCTCTCCCTCGGGCAATCTTGCTGTGGTACTCCAGAGAATTAGGGTCTATAACATGGCTTTCCAAGGACAGTCTATTTGGTGCCCGACGCACCCGCTGTGACCGTCTTGGGAGGGGTGGAGTTTGTTCGGTGTGGTTGTCTGGTTCATCGTCCTCTGCTGAAACCTCCCAATCATGTCCGTGTGTCTCAGTCCAGTCCCTATCATTATCCCTAAATATATTTTCTGAGGGGCCTACTCTATCAGGGGACTGATCACTAGTGGTATGGCTATTGAAGCTCTCCCTATCTACGGGGCTACCTTCACTACCTCTTGCCCCGCCTGAGGCCTCCGTATGGTTTTCAACATCCCCCCCCTGGGTATCCTCCCCATCCCAGTCCGACCTCTCACTCTCTGAATCGCCGTTGGGTGACTGTTGATGGAGTGGCTGGCTGCTAGTGGTGGCTCCTTCAGATAACTCTGGGACGAATGTGCAAGGTTTTAGGAGATTCTGGTGTAATGTGCGTTCTTCGCCACCATCTTCTGGCCTCAGCGTATACACTGGTAGGTCTCCCTGCTTCCTCACTACTATATGAGGTCTCCTTTCCCACTTGTCCCCAAGCTTCTGCTTACCCCGCTGGCTCTTATTAGCTACCAGGACTCGGTCCCCTGGCCGAAAATAGACCTCCGTTGCCTTCTCATCGTATTTTCTCTTCTGGTCAGCTTTAGCTTTACGGGAGTGAAGAGATGCTAGGTGGTATGCTTCTTGTAGTACATTCTGGAACTGCACAACGTAGTCTTCGTAACCCAATTCTTCCTCGGATGACCTGGTATCAAGTATAAGGTCGATAGGCAGTCTGGGGTGTCTCCCAAACATGAGCAGAAACGGAGTGTACTGAGTGGACTCGTGCCTGGTGCAAATATAGGCATGAGTCAATGCCTCAATGTGGTCCTTCCAGTCCACCTTCTGCTCCGGTTTTAAAGTGCCCAACATGTTCAGGAGGGTGCGGTTGAACCGTTCGGTGGTCCCGTTTCCCTGGGGGTGGTAAGGGGTTGTTCTACTGCGCACGATACCCAAGACTTTGCACAGCTGCCGGATGAGATCACTCTCGAAGTTTCTGCCCTGGTCTGCATGTATCCTCTCTGGGATCCCGTAGTGGCAGATATACCTCTTCCATAAGACTTGGGCAACCGTGGAGGCTCTCTGGTCTTTCGTTGGATAGGCTTGAGCGTACCTGGTAAAATGGTCAGTCACTACCAGGATATGCTCGTATCCTCCTCGGGATCGCTCCAGGGTCAGGAAATCGATGCATACAAGTTCCAGTGGCCTGCTGGTGTGGATGGAGGTCAGCGGAGCCCGGGCAGTTGGTGCAGGCACCTTGCGCAAGCAGCATCGTTCACAGCCCTCGCACCACTGCTTGATGGCGGTGTACATTTGGGGCCAGTACCCCCGTGCTCGAACTAGGTCGGTTGTTCTCTCGACTCCGGGGTGCCCCATCCCATTGTGAAGCTTCCTGATTACCTCATCCTGCATGCTCTCCGGTAGGACTATCCTCAACACCTCATTCCCCTCTGGACTACGGGATTTCCGGAATAACACTCCATCTTTTATTACCAGCCGGTCCCATTGTTTTAGTAGCAGTCGTACCGTTGGACTCTCTTTCCTTCGAGTAAGAGGATTTGGCGCCCTGGGTCGGGATTTGTGGAACAACACTCTCGAAATGGCAATGTCGTTGGCCTGATGGTTTCGTAGTTCCTGTAGGGACATACTGGGTATCACTTCCAGTCCCTTCTCCAACTGATCATCTCCCACTGGCGGTCTGGGGACGCCTGCCACCTGGCAGCCTGCTTGGAGGGCCTCCGCGACCTCGCTCTGGGGCATCCTGGAAAGGGCGTCCGCGTTGGCGTTGCTCCTTCCCTGCCTGTATTGGACGTCAAAATCTAACATGGCCAACTGAGCCACCCACCTCTGTCCAGTGGCATCCAATTTGGCGGAGCTGGTCACGTATGCCAAAGGGTTGTTATCAGTCTGAGCTGTAAATTTGTGTCCATAGAGGTAGTCCTTGAATTTCTCTGCCACTGCCCACTTTAAAGCTAGAAACTCTAGCTTGTGGGCCGGGTACCTTCGTTCTGCAGGTGACAGGCGGCGGGCGGCAAACGAAATCACCCTCTCTTTACCGTCTTGGACTTGAGCAAGGACTGCCCCTAACCCTTCTAATGACGCGTCAGTCTGCAGAAGAAACGGCAGATTATAGTTGGCATAACCCAGGACCGGGGTGGTGGTGAGCCTCTCTCTCAGGGCTCTGAAAGCCTTTTCACAGTCTTCAGTCCACTCGAAAGCTGGTGGCCAGTTCAACAGTCTTCGAGCTTTCTTCTTCCCCTTTTGGGGCCCCCCAGTGAGTTTGAATAAGGGAGCTGCCAGCTGCGAAAAGCCTCTAATGAACCGCCGGTAGTACCCAGCGAACCCCAGGAACTGCAACACTTCTTTACGGTTGGCGGGGGTCTTCCAGTCCTGTACTTGTCGCACCTTTTCAGGGTCAGTGGCTATCCCTCTCTCTGACACAATGTGCCCCAGGTACCGGACTTGGGTCCGAAGAAGATGGCATTTCTTCGGCTTAAGTTTTAGTCCATGCTCCTTCAGACGACAGAAAACTCTCTCCAACCTTTCAAGGTGTTCCTCAAATGTTTGGCTGAAGATTATGATGTCATCTAAGTATAGTAAGAGGGTGGAAAAATTCTGGTCCCCCAAACAGCTGGTCATAAGCCTCTGGAAGGTAGCCGGGGCATTCTGAAGTCCAAAGGGCATTCGATTGCACTCATAGAGGCTCATTGGAGTCGTAAAGGCTGTCTTGTGGCGATCGTGTTCTGCTACCTCCACTTGCCAGTAGCCTGCTGTGAGGTCTAGGGTGGTAAAAAACTTTGCTCCGCCCAATGCGTCCAGGGCTTCTTCGATCCGGGGCAGTGGGAAGGCATCCCGCACCGTCTTTGAGTTTAGCTGCCTGTAGTCCATGCACAGGCGGATCGAGCCATCTTTCTTTTGGGCTACCACGATCGGAGAAGCATACGGGCTCTTGCTAGGGCCGATTGCCCCTGCTGCTTCCATGTCCTGGAGGTGTTTGCGGACGTCGTGATACTGCGCCGGCGGTATCCTTCTATAAGGCTGTCGGAACGGTTTGGTGTCGACTAATGGTATTTCGTGCTGCACCGTAGAGGTGCATCCAAGATCCAGATCGCTCTTGGAGAACACGTCAGAATGTCGACAAAGTAGTTCCTTTAATTTCTGTACTTGGGTCTCGTTCTGAAGGGCCGCCTCATCCAAGCTCACCTCAGGCAGGGTTTGGTCTTCCATCGTGGCTTCCGTCGGGGTTGCATTTCCTTTGGGCACAACTAGTTGAGAGTGTTCCATGGGCATTATTCGCTCCACCAATGACATTTCTGCAAGCTGGCAGCCTCTTTTCACCTCTACAGGCAATCGTCCCAGGTTGTACACACAGACTACGGTTTTCCCATTTTTTACATCTGCCACTGACCTTCCCACCCCCAGGCCATCGGGGAGGAGGCAGTCCTGTGTGCCTTCGAGGAGCACAGTGTATGGGCTCCACCCTGTCGACCAAGGGGCGTGAACTGGTACATCCATCTGCTGTCCAGGTCCTATCGTTAATGCTTTACTCCCCACGTAACGGGCACAACCCACCCGGTGCTGGTGGCAAGATGCTCTTCGTGCAGTCACCCTTTGATATGCTGCATGCCAGGCCGCAGACTTCTCTTTCACCTTGCGGGAGAATCCCCTACCCCAGCGCTTCATTAGGTCTTCTTTACTAGCTCTGATCACGTTTGTGCCCAGGAGGACAGGGACATCCTTCCTATATGGGGTGGCTGGTACGACAAATGCTGGAACTCCCTGGTAAACTTGGCCCAAAAAGGATATGTCCACTTTAAGGACTCCTTTGTGAGGTACCTTCTGGCCACCTGCCCCCTCGATATCTACGTTGACCTCTTCGGGCTTCCGTGACCTCAACTCGGGATGCCTTTGCCAGAAGTCTTCAGTCACAGATGTTATCTGCGACCCAGAGTCAATCAGGGCAGTGCAAGTTACGCCACACACCCGGATGTGGTCTTCGTTTGTTGGGCCAACAAGGGTGTGCACAGGGTTTCTCTTTTCCTTCCACGGGCTCCCTTTAGCTGACAGCTGCCGTGTAGCCTCTGTTGTCCAGGTGCTGGAGCTCCCTAAGTTTGTCGTCCCCTCTACCCGCTCCGCAGTAGGGGGAGGAACTAGTTTAAAGGCGGGGGGTCTACAGTGCTGGCCCCCTTTGGATGGGCAGGCACTGTTGGGTTACGGCAGCCTCTCTTGATATGGCCCTCCTGTCCACAGTTAAAACACACCACTGGCTCGTTAGGCCTTCCAGCCCCGGGGTAAGGTGGTGTGCGGGGGTAGCCCCTCCCTCCTCTAGTCGGATAAGCCATGTTGGTGGTGCAATTCTTCTCCCATCCTCCTATCTTGTCTTCAAGTTTCCGCTGGTTGGCCGCCATCTCTTGAACAAGAGCCGAGAGATTCAGTATAGCCTGCTCCTGCGACAGCCCAGCCTCTGGGGCGGTAGTAGTGGACTGCCCCCGGGCAGGGCCAGCCTCCTTAGCCATCTGGGGTAAGCTCTGAGCGTTACGAGGTTTGTTGCTGCCCCCCGAAGACATCCTTTCCCGCGTCAACTGTCGCAGTTCTGCCTGAAGCTCCCTGAACTTCATATACCGGGGCCGCATCGGGGCTATCCTTTCTCTGGCTTCCCTATCTTTCACGCCCCTCATAAACTGCTGGGTAAGCTTATAGTCCCGGTCAGGAAAGGGGCGGTTGTGATAGATCCTTTCTTCAATGGTGCGCAGCAGAGCTTCTAATTCGATCGCATACTCAGTGGCTGTCTCCTGGGGTCTCTGCCGCCTCTCGTAGAAATCTGCCATTGGGTCGAAAGACAAATGGCAATCACTATATTCCGCCCTCAACTCTTCGAAGACCCTGGCCATATACTGCTCATTTAGGGGCAGGTTCAGGACCAACTTTCTTGCACCACCCCCCAAGTGCCTCACAATGGTGGAGAACTGCAGTGTGGAGGGAACAGAGGAGGCTTCTAACAAATACTGGACATCTTTAATCCAATCTTCGATATCCAGTCGGCAGTCCGCCCCCCCACTAAAGATCGGGACGCCCTTTACTTGGTGTATAGTGGTGGCGGGGCTCCCCAGATGGCTTGGCCCTTGGCTCGTGTAGGGCATGACTGCTCCTCCATGGGCAGGAGGGGTCATGTGATCTGAATAAGGTAAAGGTCCTTGTCCCTGCGGCGTCTCCATGGTTACTGAGTAATCTGCAAATGGTGCTGCCAGTAGTTCCTGTCTCGCTGGGGTGAACATCTTTGGCTGGGTGGAGGTGGACTGGGACGGCTCCATAAATAAAATTATTTAATTATTTATTTATTTATTTATTTATTTATTTAATAAACTATTACTAACCCCTAATAACTATAGTGCCAGCTATCCGGGTCACGGCACCAGAAAAAAAATGTAACCCCTACTCATTAACGTGGCTATATCAGTAAACAGGGTTCACTAATACGTAAGCCTTACTTAGGGTCGATTATATAGCTGGCTGAGTTATATATATATATTAACCTACTGGCTAAACAAGGTATAGCAAACTGGGGCTATTCTACTTTAAAATTCCCCTTTAAATATAAACTACTGTCAAGTCAGGGTGGTGGCTACTTTACAGACTGTCTATCATGCAGTACTCCTGGGCCTGGCTCCACCCATTCAGATGCTCTGCGTTGTGTGAAAGTGTGTAGCTTGGTTTAACACGACACTCCCAAGCTTGCTGGTCAGTTCAATGGCTCTTTATTTTGTCCTCCTGCAATTAAAACACATCGGGAGGGACGTTTAACAGGGCTTCTCATAAATGCACGGTACAGGAAAACACTGCACGTAGCTTCTACATTAACATTCTCGCGAGATCCCCTAAGTGAGATCTCGTTGTCCATGCACTTTACTTTCACTTTTAACACGCAGAAACAAAAGCATAAAGTGAAATACAAACTCTCTACTAGACTATTGTTACAGAATTTCAAGCAGTATTAACTAATAAATCATCGTTATACCCTCTTACTCAAAGAACATGTCACAAATTACGTTTTCTTTGTTTACAATTTGGTCTGCGAGTCCCCGTGCGTCCGTCATTATCCCGAACACATATTTCAAATCGCAGCCACAAATGCGGTATGACACATTATAACAATATCCCCATCCCCAAAACACCTCAGTATGCCTTCGCTATACTAAATTACGTTCTCACCTGCAATTAAAACACATCGGGAGGGACGTTTAACAGGGCTTCTCATAAATGCACGGTACAGGAAAACACTGCACGTAGCTTCTACATTAACATTCTCGCGAGATCCCCTAAGTGAGATCTCGCACCCTCCGGCTAGCTACGGGGTCGTAAAGAAAACCAGACCTGGAATTAGAATGATAGGCTGGTAACTATCAATACAGCATTAAATTATGCTGCCTACAACGAAGGTCCTGTACTGCTTCCCCACCTGTCAGCATCCATATATTTAACTTAAGCTACCCTTGTTACATTAGCAGAGCCAAACATTGTGTTTCACCGTTGCAAAAACAAAGCAAATTGTAGCAAACAAAACTAAAGCACAAGAAGAAGAAAAGTGAACTGAGAAATCAGTGTGCTTTCTCTTTCAGGTGAATTCAAAATAAAAACACCTTACAAATAATAAAAAATACAGTAATTTTACATTCAGTGCATTTACAGTGGCTTTCAAAAGTATTCACCCCCCTTGGACTTTTCCACATTTTATTGTGTTACAACATGGAATCAAAATGGATTGAATTAGGAGTTTTTGCCACTGATTCAAAAAATTCCATAACGTCAAAGTGAAAAATAAAATCTACAAATTGTTCTAAATGAATTACAAATATAAAACAGAAAATAATTGATTGCATAAGTATTCACCCCCTTTGCTATAACACACCTAAATAAGCTCTGGTGCAACCAATTGTCTTTAGAAGTCACATAATCAGTTGAATGGAGTCCACCTGTGTGCAATTAAGGTATTTCACATGATTTCAGGTTAAATACACCTGTCTCTGGGAGGTCCCACAGTTGGTTAGTACATTTCCTAACAAAAACTACATCATGAAGATGAAGGAACATTCAAAGCAAATACAGAATAAGGTTCTTCAAAAGCACCAATCAGGGGTAGGATATAAGAACATTTCCAAGGCATTGAATATCCCCCGGAGCACAGTAAAGTCCATTATTAAGAAATGGAGAGAATATGGCACAACTGTGAATCTGTCTAGAACAGGCCGTCCTCAAAAACTGAGTATCCGGGCGAGAAGGGCACTCGTCAGGGAGGCCACCAAGAGGCTTATGCAAATCTAAAGGAGTTACAGTCTCCCACAGCTGAGCTGGGAGACACTGTGCATACGGCAACAATAGCCCAGGTGCTTCACAAAACTGGCCTTTATGGAAGAGTGACAAAAAGAAAGCCATTGTTGAAAAAAACTCACATCAAATCTCGGCTAGAGTTTGCCAGAAGGCATGTGGGAGACTCTGAGACCAAGTGGAAGAAGATTCTATTTGGCCTTAACGCTAAACGCTATGTTTGGCGCAAGCCTAACACCGCACATCATCCTGAGAACACCATCCCTACCGTGAAGCATGGTGGTGGCAGCATCATGCTATGGGGATGCTTCTCTGCGTCCGGGCCTGGAAAGCTCGTGAAGTTAGAGGGCAAAATGGATGCAGCAAAGTACAGAGAAATCCTGGAGGAAAACCTGCTGAAGTCTACAAGAGACCTGGGACTTGGGAGAAGATTCATCTTCCAGCAGGACAATGACCCCAAACATACAGCCAAAGCCACACTGGAGTGGCTTAAAAACAAAAAGGTCAATGTCCTGGAGTGGCCCAGTCAAAGCCCGGACCTCAATCCAATTGAGAATATGTGGAAAGAGTTGAAAATTGCTGTTCACCAAAGGTCCCCATCCAACTTGACGGAGCTTGAGCAATTTTGCAAAGAAGAATGAGCAAAAATGGCAGTGTCCAGATGTGCAAAGCTGGTAGAGACTTATCCAAATAGACTCATGGCTGTAATTGCTGTCAAAGGTGCCTCTACCAAATATCGACTCAAGGGGGTGAATACTTATGCAATCAATTATTTTCTGTTTTGTATTTGTAATTCATTTAGAACAATTTGTAGATTTTATTTTTCACTTTGACATTATGGACTTTTTTTGTGTTGATCAGTGGCAAAAACTCCTAATTCAATCCATTTTGATTCCATGTTGTAACACAATTAAAATGTGGAAAAGTCCAAGGGGGGTGAATACTTTTGAGAGCCACTGTATAATCAGCTAATACTCACAGCAAGTGAGAGACATGTCAAGTCCTGAAGGGCCTTGAGTTACAGCTGAGCTCAGCAAGAGCAACACAGAGATGCACAGATCAGTCAGAACAGAACGCTGATATTAATCAACTTTAGTCATGGAGAATGAATATCCGCACACATAATGTGATATGCAGATACTTAAGACAGGAAACATTTTAACTGCATGTGTTTTAACTGCATGACTTGGATCGCAGAATTTGACCATCGCCAATACAATCAGCATATCTGTCGTGGCCGAGGTCTTCTGAACTCATACCATAGATATGAAAATCGTATCTTAATTGTGTATTTTCAAAAAAATTACTAATGACGGTTGTTTTATTAAGGGATATGTTGACGCCACAGCAGCGAACTTCAATTGAGCTGTTAATACTGTTGAACATTTTGTGTCATTCAAAGTATGCCCTGAGTATCTGCTACTTACTATCACAGAGACACACCTACTGTGCCCTCGCGCACCACACTCTCATAAGAACTATGCTGTCTGAAAAATTCACAGCATTTCCAATGTGAATGCAAGTAAAAACATAGATTGGAAAATGACCAGACGGTCTGGTCAAAATGTACTTGCGGTCCAGATTCGGACCGGAGTCCGCCTGTTGAGTACTCCTGATCTATTATAATAATTTTATGAGTCCTGCCAACAAACTCAACAGCAACTATACACTAGCAGGTCCAAACCAAGGGGGGTGTAAGCAGTGCGGCTGCACAGGGCGCTGACCTGAGGGGGGTGCCGATTGGCTGATGAATAATAAGTAAAACAAATGTGTGCAATAATATAAGTGTGTATGCTATAGAGTGGTCATTTTGAGGACTTGTCTTATTTGAAAGAACTGAAAGAGTTCCTTTGCTAAATTGTATTGTGACTGGCTGTGCTGTGTCAAATCCAGTATTGCACCAAATATAGCCTTGCAGCCAA
Source organism: Acipenser ruthenus (assembly GCF_902713425.1). Classification (NCBI taxonomy): domain Eukaryota; kingdom Metazoa; phylum Chordata; class Actinopteri; order Acipenseriformes; family Acipenseridae; genus Acipenser; species Acipenser ruthenus. The sequence continues at coordinate 1,220,471 of NC_081191.1, forward strand.
ATAATATTTCTTAAGAACTGTGGCGGAGTGTCCCGCCCCTATTTATTGTTATTTGTATTTGTTTGCGGTGCGGATAAAAGTGCAGCGTCTTTTGTTATTGTTTTTTATATGTATATTTAAAAACCCTGTGAGGATGCGTGACTGATCAACTACTGATTATTTAACTAGCTGACAGTCATGCATCCTTACCAAACGCGTGCAGACTGTGGCCGAGGGGTAATAAGATAATTAACAGCCAGTTAACCCCTTGGCCAGAGTATAAGAACCTGCAGCTGTCTGTGCTGAGGGGGTTGGGTGCAGAGAGGAGGTACGGGGAGATAGAGAGGAGACAGAAATTAAAAATTGCTAAAACGTGCTGGATTAGCCAGCACAACACTTACTTGTTTGTCTGTCTGATTCGTTTGGCCCTCGTGCCCTTTTGTTTTGTTGTTTTGTTAAAATCATTTGTTTTGTTTGATTTATTAAATACGCTGACCGCCGATGCGTTCAGCTTCACCCACCCATCCATTGCTTTGGTTTCAGTTACTTCCTGGTCCGTGACGTCACCACACGTCACCACTGCGAGCCATCCTGCCACAAGAACAGGGAAGGATAGTCCTCCTACATGCAGTTTAGAGAGTGAGAGTCTCCTTTTCTTTATTCTGGGCTGGGAACCTTTCATAGACAATCTACCCAACAGAGAGATTGGCAGAATGTTCCAATTCAGCATCTTCTACTATGAATTGTAATTATTATAATGATTATTGGTAGCCTAAAACTTAGTTCCAGTCTTCACTTAATATAATTCTTTACATGCAAATAAACATTTTCCCATCCATCTAACAGTAGACGTTTTCAAGCAGGCAGGTAATTTATTTGGAAGTTCCCAACAATCCAATGCACTTTCAGAAAGCTGAAATTGATAAAAAAAAAAAAAAAAAAAAGATCTCCGAACCTCCATGGTCCAAGCACACTTGTCCAATCTAGCCATTATATCCACTAAATTTGCATTGGCCAACTCTCTGAACTATGACCATGTCATCAATGACTTTGTATCACTGAAGGCAAGAAAAGTACATTTGTAGGCTCAAGGTTTCGTTTCTATTGATGCATTCCATTGGACATTTACAAAGATGGGGGTGGGGGGGCTGCATTTATATCTCGCACAGGGCTCCATCAGTGATCGGTACAGCTCTGTACACTAGCAGTAGCAATAGAAAATGTTGAAAATCTCCTCCTCCTTTGCTTTTTCTGAGAAATATATATGTCCAAACACTGTGTTGTTGTGCATGGACAAACACGTAAGATATACTTGTACTGTGATTCTTGAAATGTATTTTTGTTTACGACTATAAGTCGCCCTGGATAAGGGCAGCTGCTAAGAAATAAATAACAATAATAATAATAATATATAGAGTTTTTGAAATGACACAAAAAAAACATACAAGCATGAGAGACTGCAGGAAAAGGTGTTGAGAGAGACTGCGAAAAGAGAGTTATAATAAGAGATTTGAAGAGTTTGATCTTTGCACTGTCGAGTCAGGGCACTTTATAAATTCAGTGGATTGCCAATCTCTAAACACCCGAGCTGCTGGAGTCTCTCTACAGTCGGGGCAGTAAAAGAGTCATCAAAGGGGTGTGCAGATAATTGCATTTTCCTTGTAATTCCCTTTAAGATGTTTTAAATGAAACCAAACAAGCCAATAATAATGTGACATTTTTACCGCTGTTCTGCCACACCAAGGCTGTAAACTGACAATGAGAATGAGTTGTAAAGCTAGCCAATGCAACGGGTTCCTCACAGACACATGACCTTTCCTTAGACCTACAGTACTTTAAAGAGTAAGCAGCGGGTTTCCCAGAGATTTAGCGTGTCAGTCCTCACGTGTTGCTACAACTGTTTAAATACCGAACCTGTAACTTTTCATTGTTAACATCCTGACAGCTCTTTTCAAAATTGCCGATCTAGTGCACTGATAGTGGAAGGATTATTGCCCACATTCTCAAACAGGTAACACAATAACGATCCATGATGTGGTACAGAACGGAAAAGACAGCGCACTTGTTATTATACAGATATATATATATATATATAATCGCTGCAGTGATTTGGAGGACAGATCTCAAACCCCAGTGCACTAGAGCAACCATTTTGAACCAGTTGTCAGGATGTTAACAATACAAAGAGAAATTACAGGTACACTATTTAAACAGTTGTGGCAACACGTGGGGATGTGTAACGCTGAACCCTGCTTCTTACTCTTTAAGAAGTACTGCTGTGCATACTGGAATATATATTTATTTGTTGAGTTTAAATCAGAGATTAAAACACTTAATAACTTAAAACATCTTACAGAGAATTCCTCTGAAAATATCTACAGTATCTTGAGAAGATAATCTCATTTGCCAGGGATTCTTTTTAGCTTCTGTTTGGAAGGTACATTGGAGAGGTATTTTTGTGCCCTTATAGCAGATACAAACAAAAAACTCCAGTGCTGGAAGTGTGCTCCTCACTGCCCTGTAACACATAACATACCAAGGTGAAAATGGCATATTTAAAAGCACTTTGCAAATTGTCCTAAAAGTGACCACTTAAATACTGATTGATACTTTGTTCAGAAATGCATAACCCAATGGCAAATCACATCTTTCGCACTAATCTGTTGATACCCTTATAAAACTTTACCAGTGTAATTTTGCATGCTCATTTTGTAATTTCCCCAAGCTTTTTCTTATTACAGTAGTTTGCTATGTTTTTAAATTTGCTTTACAATGCCTCTCTGTTCTTTACAGTTCTCATTCAGGCTTTCCCTTGCTTTTACAAAGTTTTCTTGCACTTGGCTCAGCTTTTACTATGGTAAACAAGATATCGGTTTTGCTGCCTGATAATGTATGAGCTTAACTAGTTTGAAACATTATAACGAATTAGAAAATGGATCGGAGATTTCCTTTAACCTGATTGGTCAATACGAGGGCTTAAATCTCTGATGAAGGACCTAGAATGTTATCATTCAAACTATGTTTAATCACTGTTCCAAATCGTGTATTTTACCTTTTGCCTGCTTGTTGAAAGAAGTCTCCGTTCTTGTAGTGCACACGCCCTCTGAATGTTGTCTGTCAATGTAAATATTCTGCTTCCTCGCTGTCCTATCTATGTATTTAAATTTAGTATAGCAAATAAAGATTTAAAAAAAAAATCATCGAGAAAGTGTTTGCTGTCCGTGGCAATACAGTAACCACAATACTATAGCAACTAGTCTCCGTTTTGAATGATGAGTTGAAATCAAACACCTGCACGCAGTCTGATTAGTTTCAGCAACTTTATTTAAGCATATCACAGTAACAACACAGGCACGTTGCATCTCTTCTAAAGCCAGGAGAAGGAGGCTTTGACTTTATAAACACACACTGAACAAGTAACTGAACAAACAGCACGATCAGGATTAACACATACTGCAGATAACTAGATTATTTATAATTACTAAAACGTTTTATTTGATTTATTTTGCTAATAAATGTCAGGACCTAACGGTACCTTAAATATTGAAATTTACACAAATGCACGAACATGCACTCAAATGCAAAATAAATAAATAAGTTAGCGGTACTTTTATTCTTTACATGATCTTTTCACAAACGGGGGTCGGGATGGTTGGGCTCCGGGGAATATATTCCATGGCCTGTTAACATCCTGACAACTTGTTACACATATAACTTAAAGTTTGTTTCTTTTCAAAATGTCGCTTTAGTGCACTGATAGTGTAAGGATTATTGCCCACATTGTCAAACTGGTAACACAGCAATAACGATCCATGATGTGGTACGGAACAGAAAAGCCAGAGCACTTGTGGTTAAGTTTTTTTTTCGCTCTTCCTGCAGTGATTTATAGAACAGATCTCAAACCCCAGTGCAATTGAACGACCATTTTGGAAAGAGCTTTGAAACTGATTTAAAAGTTATAAGTGTAAAACATTGTCAACATGGTGTTAACAATGAAAAGAAAAAGTATGTTATTTAAACAGCAGCAACAGGTGGGGATGTATAACGCTATATTTAAACATCTGTAGCAGCACATGAGGATGTATAATTATATATTTTTCGGAACCCAACTGCTTACTCTTTAATCAGGGTTAAATCAGACATTATTTTCATAAAAGTTTTGTTTTTAAGTTTATGGTGTTATGTATGAGAAAAAAAAACACAAAAAAAGACATTTCAAACATATGGTGTTATTCAAGTTACATTCAGTGCCAGGATTCTAGCACTAGTACAATTTTAGCTCAAGCAGATGTTCTGCAAAGGAGGCAATTAACAAATCAATAGCTCCTGAAGGATCCTGAAAAATCAAGCAAATTGGAGCACAGATCCTAGTACATGAGCCTAGTGTTTTACCCTTCTTGTTGAGCAGAACTGAAAATTGCTTGATTTGTCTAAAATTACATGCTAGATTAAATCTGCTCACCCTGTAAAATACAAATGCTATTAAGCAACTCTTAATTAGCTAATCCTCCTTCTCACTGTGCAAGCAATACAAAGGTCAAATGTGGAGTGCTAAAATATCATTGGATGCCCTCTGGTAATCGACTACATAAAACAGTAGCTCATTTCCATTAATGAAAAACAAGATTAGCTCTATATGAATGCTCTTTCACAATTATTGAAAGTTTAAGAGCTATTACTGTGCATTTGTCCATGTAACCTACTACAGTGAAGTATGAAGGGATATGCATATCGGTTCTAGTAATCAAATAAGAAGGAAATACCATGTAAGATACAGGACAGAGACATTTGCATCACCTGTATGGAGATTTTAGAATGAGCAGGTGATTTGGCACCAGTTGACCTGGATAGCAATGCAATCTCACAAACCAAAAGAGAACTAGGATGAACACTTGTAAGGGGAGTAACTTCTAGTTCAGTTCATGTACCAAGTGGATTGCATCAGGGACCAGACCTGTGACCCCTTCCCTTTCTTATTTACATAAATTATGGAAATATTTGCGGGGGATACAATTCTGGAGAACAAATCCAAGGCATGTGGACTGCATTCAGAATTGGGCAGAAAAGTGGCAATTGAAATGTAATGTTGACTTGCTGAAGGAACTGAATCTATTAGGGTTAGGGGTATGACAGGATAGCATCAGGAATGAGACTCAGAGTCTAGAAGGTGCAGTAAAAGCACTGCAAATAAACAAATAAACAAGGCATTGGCACCAAAATAAGGGTTAAATAAAAACTCTGCGATATAAACACACCTCATCATTCCAGGCTGCGCAGTCACCTTCACTGAAACACATCCAACTACACTCCTCCAACTAAACAAAGGCTTTGGCTCCTTTTCATACCATGTGGCTGGGACTCAATTATTCAATCAGGACCCAGCCACATTCCACACGTGGATTAACCCCATCCCTGCCATATTTAAATTCAAAACAATTAATCTGTATTAACAGAAAAACAACATTATATTATTTACCTGTGTAGGGCTTCTGCCCTGCCACAGGAAGACTTAATCAAAGTCTTTGAAATCCTGAAAGGAGTGAACAAAATTAGTTCTAGCCACTTTTTCAAGTGTATTATGGTGTGACAGTGAGAGCTACAGTGGTGATGTCAGACCAGGAAATGAAACAATAACACCAGGTTGTACGGGCAAAACGACACCTGCTGCACTCGTATTTAATAAATGAAAAGTTTAAACAAAACAAAAACACTTTTATAAAACAAAACAGGCAAATAATAATTCTAATCGTAACACAAGTATCATGCTGGTTTTGAGCCAGCATGTCTAGCATTTGTTTACTTTCTACTTTATTTCTTTGACCTCCTCGCTCCCGCTCTCTCATGCAGCCAAAACTGCAGGTTCTTATGGTGGTGACCGAGGGATTAACTAGCTATTAATTATCATGTTAACCCCTCGGTCACATTTTGCACAGGTTTACTAAAGATGCGTGACTGTCAGCCAATTCAATAATTACTAGCCGACAGTCACGCATTCTCACAAGGTATTTCTAAAATCAGAATAAAATAACAAATAACGGTGGTGGCTTTTCACTCTCAGTGACGTCACACAAAAAAAAAAATATATCAGAAAGTGAACGTCAGTCCCTCCCCTATCCATTGATGTGTGTTTCAAGCCTGTACTGCAAAGTACGGTGGCCCTGTAAGTCATCAAAACAAAGTGCTTTTTTATCATTTACACGATCACGGTCCTAGAAGTCCACTTCATCGTGTTAACATGATCCCGGTCCTTAAAAGGTTAAAGGAATTGCTGGGACTTTTTAAATATATTATTCACTTAAAGATAAGAGCTGCCAAAACAGAACAAATGTTGAGTCTTTTGATGCACAAAGCGGAGGAAAAGTTCTATAAAAGTCGAGGCAAGACTCCAGTAAATCATCATTCAACTTGGTAACACAAGCTGTTTGGTCCATCCTCTGAAGATCTCTGGAAAGCTGGTTGCTGTTTGGTCATATTCAGAAGCCTCTGCCTGCGAAGACAGCTCTTGTCTCTACTTACATTCTACATACAACTCCCATATATTGGGATGTAAGCATAATCTTGAATTTATATCTCACATATAGTGAATCTTTGCGATAGGGATAGGAATTATATTTTAGCTTTAGAGAGTAACATATTAGATGCTTTAGGATTTTTAGCGATGGGTGTTTATTAGCATTTCGCATGTCTAGCCCAAGGGCAAAACATGTTATAACCATAATTGTTTGAAGTATTAACACTGTTATGTCTGTACAAGGTACTGGACCTCCCAGATTGCCTATTAGCTGGGATCCAACGTGGTCTGTAACTACTCGATCCATTTTTAAGCATTTAATAAACCGAAGGAGTACTGATAATGCTCTGAATTGTTGAAACTTCAAATTGAATGGGTCTGTGTGATTATATTTGATTAAATTTGTCTAAAGGCATCACACTGTAAGCCAGTACATGAACTATCCACTTTAGGGTCTGAACCATCTATATAGCTCCCTGTTAGCATCCCCTGGGTTCTTTGATCAAGAACCAAAGTAGTGCTCGAAGTGACAAACTGATCATAGCGGATGCAATATCTGCGGGCATGAGGTAAAGTAAATTCTTTTTTGAGATATTTTTGTAGAACGGCTAACTTTGTGCTGGACATTTCTAGAAGGTTTGGCTTAATTTCAAGGCCTGGAGGAAGGTTGTTGTTATTGTTACATGTGGTCCATTACTTTGTTTTCATAAAATGTGTGTATTTGCATGATTACTGACATAGAATTTTGAAAATGTGGTACATTTAAAAATTTCGAGCTCAGTATGCAAGTCTGAAGGTTGTGTATATGCATACGCATACTCCAATACACAAGCCTGAAGGTTGTGTATATGCATACCCATACTCCAATACACAAGTCTGAAGGTTGTGTGTATGCATACGCATACTCCAATACACAAGTCTGAAGGTCGTGTATATGCATAGGCATACTCATTCTCGAGTATGACATTTTGAAATACGCAACACGCATACACAATCTGCATTTTCATACTCACCACATCTCTACCATCTTCACAGGACTAACTTCATCCAGTTTTTGTGGAACTCTGTAGGTCAGCAAGAGACTAGTTTAGTACTTTGCAAACAGTACCAAACTTTTCCCAAACTAGTTTAACTGTTAATATGATAAGAAAATGACTTTTTGGCATGTATTTGATACATTTGTTACCCTTGGGCATGGGTAATCCCATTGTAGCGTCACAGTGAGTCAAAATATCATTCTTTGTATGAAATTAACAAAAATTGAGTATATAGAGGGGGGTCCTAAGCCATTCTCTGGGTCTACTTGGTTTCTGGTCACAAACTCCCCCACTGACAAATAATGCTTTTAAAAAGAGTCATAAACTAACTGCTGGACAAGTGTTTGCTCTTCCCTTGTCCCTGAATGAATCAGTTGGCTCCAGTAGTGTTTTGCAGAAGGCAAGCTAGACAGTTTTGGGTGCTTTGACACCTTGGACAGAAAACAGTCCATCTCATAAATCCAGCCAACAAGGGGCGAAACAGCGGACCAATCTCTAACCAACAGGCTTTCCTTTCTGTAATATTAGATTAGTTGTGCACACTTTTTATTCTTAAATAAACTATTGTTTTCTATTTCTGACACGTTGTGTGAATGTTGGTTATTGTCAAGGGAATCCGAGTTCTACATGATCCAGAACTTAAATATGGTATGTCTCATTTCTTACATTTTGACTTTCCTGAGTGGGCAACTAGAGACTAATTTATATTTAAATAAATTGTATACCTAATTCACTACACCATGTTTATCCTTGTCCTGCTTAACTGCCATGTTATTTGTAAAGCTGATTAATGAAGATAGCTGCCTTCCTGTTGCTGTCATTTGGCAGTCTGTAAAGAGATGTATTCTTCTCATATGACATTTAACAAACAAAAGATCACACTTGTCATGGCAACCCCGTCTGGTTTATTACAGAATGTGTCTAATTAGCAAGTGTAATTAATATTTATCATTCCTGATTTAAAGAGACATAAATCACAAAATTAAACAGAAACTGAAATCTTAAAGCTCAGCATAAATTAAATGATTCATGAAAAAAGAACTGTATAATTACAAGTAGCTGTTATGATGCTAGATCTGCTTAACACAGCATTAATATTACAATCATGTTGAGTGTAATTTACTAACATAATACTGCCCGATGCAAAATCAGCTCTGCGTTCCTTCAGCAACTCCCCACAACAGCTCAGGATAACTGAAGGTCAGTGCAGTCCTCTGATCTCTGCACAAAGCCAATCACCTCTTTATACCATGGCACACTCAGGACAAGGTGTACATTTTTAAGGAGTTTATACAGCTGTGTGATAAAGAGAGAAACGATCAATGCTGCAAATCTCCCTCCCAACTAGAAAGGGTGTTGTGTAGAGGTGAAGGTACGCTGCCTCCTAGATCTGCCACCTCGGTCGTAGGTGGAAACCGGAAGGTGACCATATTAGGAGGGGCGTGTAGCTGCAAGTACTCGGGACGATTCCATTGCAGTCAGCTGCGGGGCAGCCCTCTATTGGAGAAACCATGGTGATGCGTTGACTGCAGGGAGGAGTTTGCTGGGTACAAAGGGGAAGCAGCTACGTCAGTACCTACTTTTGCGCTGAGAGAATGAGCCACCAGCCGGAGCTGTTCTCGTTTTGTTTTGTGTTACGTGCTGTCTGTGTTTGTGTTTTTACAGCGGAGGAGTAGGAGTGAGGGGCTGCAGCCACTGAGCCAGCACAATCCCCGGAGCACTTCCCTCACAGCACGGCACCAACCACTCACCACAATCCCTGGAATTACAGAGCTCAGTTTTCGTGCACGGAGGATCGTGGATTAGGAGTGTTTTTCTTTTGTTATTTTTGTTATTTTGTTTCTGGACTTTATTAAATAAATCACGGACATTTTGGGAGAATCTGGTTTGGACATTGTACTTATTGCACCACGTCACTCGCATCCTGTCACAAGCTGTAAAATATTACTATGATAAAATGTGTTTTTGCTGTGAACTCAGTTCTTCAATCTATTTTGTATTTGTTTTATTTTGTTGATTATCTGACTGTGATTGTGAGAGTTAACAGATTACATTTATTTTTTACTCTGTCTTGCTTCATTTTACACACTCCAGAAAACCAATTTCCATAAATCAAAATAAAATACTTTGTGAATTTTCTTCGACTAAACTTACTGAGCGATTATATTACTGTCAACTTCAATTAAACTTGAAACTGGACTCATTTTGCTTGTACATGTATCCAATATGATGACACCTGGAAATAGTAGGTTCCAATCTAACAGCTGCCCACTTACAGAAAATGTTATAAAATGTCAAGGAATATAATGAACATTGTAGTGTTCAATGATGTTGCAATCTTGGAGCAGGCCAGTCCTTAACCGGCTGCAACAGAAATCATAGCGTTTTGGAGAGGCATGAGTTTGTGGAGATGCTTCTACACCAAGTAGTTTAAATTTCTGAAAGCTACTAATGGGGGCTGGAATGAACCTGCATGTTTTCAACTAGCAAAGTAATACATGCAGTTTAATTAAGGTTTGTACTAAATAACTAAATAATTAATTTGCCTGGACCCTAGAGAATTTGCTCAGGTGTTGAGGATCAAAACTGGGAAGGACAGCTTTACCAAGTGAAAGGAATGAGTAATTATTTACAATTTTCTTTAATTGTGTATGAGCATTTTGGGTATGCAGAAATCAATGCATTACTGGAACAAAGCTAACCGTTTCAGACGTGAAATACAAGGTTAGCAGGCATATGAATGTGTGTAATGAGGCTGACGATGTCATACCAGCACATTTGAAATTCCTGCAGGGTATCAGGCCACCCATCTGAATGAGTATGGTACTAAGGTGATTCCTATGGAGTGAAATAACTGTCAAAAATAGTTGTGTACATAAAAAAAAATGTACCTGTAAAATAAATGTGTAGACTCGTAAAAAAGATTTGTACCTGTAAAATAAATTTGTAGACTCGTAAAAAAAGATTTGTACCTGTGGAAAGCATTCTGTGTAGTCGTAAAATATTTATTTCATACTCACAAAAAACTTGTATGTGAAGCTCAGGCAGCCACAGCCGAATGCCGATGCGATGGATGAGTATTTAAACACATGTGCAGTCTAGTGTCAGTGCAGGGAGAGCTGTATTTCACAGTCTCAGCTGGACATGTACTGTACCACCGTTTATTATTATAATGTATACTCAATTTTAATTTTATATCTGTTGTTTTAAATAGCCTCTGTGCATTTTCCTAGAATATGTGTTATGAATAAAAACAAATAAGTAAAATAACACCAGCTAAACAACCATCACTATTGTGAATATTGCATTTTAATTGGTTCGTTGAGCAGGCTGACATGGTTTTTGTAAAACTCTGAAGATATCCTCTTTTCAATCTATTGGAACTCCTTCAGTAACACCTATCATGCTTTGTAGCTTACTTTCAGCTGTTATTTTTGTAGTTGTGTAATTTTAAATAGATGATATTCATTTTGAAATAACCAATTGGAATGGTCAAGAAGCTACACATGGTAAAAGCATAATATTATTTGGAAACCGCAAATGTTTCAAGTCAAGAGTTGCTGTTTAGATTAAATTAATTAATTAAATACTTAGGCTCCATGAATACAGGTTATAAAGGTATTTCCAGCAATCAGCAGTCACCATGGCAAGAACACCCTTCTTAAATATGTTCCTCTGGGTCTTGACATGATTTCCTTTTCTGAAAACAGGCTTCTGTAAAAAATTACTTTGCACAATCATTTTTGATTTTTATTCCTTTACCATCTCTCTCTCCAACCTGCTTAGCTGACCCAATCATGGCCTTGGGCAATTTTATTTTTTATTAGTTCATAAAGCTTTTGCCTTGAGATTTGATGGTCATTTTAATAGTTTGTCCGTTGAATTCCATCCCTTGGTGGTCCCATTTTTGAAGGGCCTTTCATTATATGTGACCTACTTTATAATAATCTCTGGTCAAGTTGAAACAGAATCTTTTTTCTTCTTAGATTGGTTATTGATCCTTTTTTATTTAAAAATCTGACATTCTTTCGCAGTCCTTTTTGTTGCTGAGTCTAGTTTCATTCTATTACATGAAATATGTTTAAATTAATTCACCATGGCACCCTCACAAAGTGCATCCCTGTAAATACATGACAGTAGTCATTTAGAAGACAGCTGGGTGGACCATCAACACCTCTGCTCACCTTTGTATGCAACTACAGCTCCTTCTACTAGAACATATTCCACCAGTTTAAAAAAATAACTATATCAAGGATTGAAAATACGTTTAAAAAATGTTTTGCCTTAAATAACACTAAACCTAACTCTAATCCTTTTCTGATACAATTGTGTACTTAGTATATCGTGCAAAAAGATGTACACATTAAGTACATTGTAACTATGCGTAATGACATTGTAATTATGTGTAAATCCACATGCATTTACTAGAGACACTTTTATAACAGGTAGTATGTATTGTAATCCAGAGCACTGTTCTACTAAATATAATATGTTATTGTTTCTGCACCTGTGTTCAGCAGATGTGGTTAGGATCGAATCACAATTCAAATGATCTTGAATTATTATATACCATGTAGGGCACCAATGTCATGTACTTATTTACCTTGCTCTTCATTACTTCCATTGAAAGTGGTGCGCCCCAAGGCCACACTGAGATCAGAAGCAGCAGACTTCATGAGTTTGGGCTTCCTTGCTACCTCACTCAGCAGATCTTTATGTGCACCATGCCAGAACAAAATAAATGGCTCAGAAAGAAAGGTCAGTGACCCAAAACAGTCGAACAGCTTAATCAATGTGCTGGATGAAAGGATGACAATAAACTGTATGTGCATCACATATGCACACAATTATCCTGACACTTCCAGTCACTGAAACTGCCCAGAGAATTATCTGTAGGGTAATAATGAATCTGTCGTACATTGCTTATGCACTTCAAATGCTCAGCCATTTCCTGGTGTGCTACAAAGCACTCCAAGCTGAAGGTCTGGCACACACCTCCTGTGTGAAAGGGATTACAGTCAGTACTTGTGTTGGCTAGATCCCCCTCTGGATTAATGTACTAGCTGGAGGGAACAGTAGAATCCATCTGAATTCTATGTGTAGAACTGCACTGGTGGCTTTTTCCTTAGAATCCTGCTGGCCTGAGAACAGAGGCAGAGCAGCAGATTTGTAAACTCTGAATATTATAATGTATAATGCTGTACACAGTATAATGCTGTACTCGTTTATTATGTTAGCAAGGTCTTCCCCATAGCGGCATGTATAAGACGCTTGGGGAGGCTAAGCCCCTCCAAAATAAATGGCCCAAACCCTCACAAGAAATTGTTTTGACCAACACAAAAAATATTTGTGACAGAAGATCGATTTTTTTTTTCCCTGCAAGCGCGCAAAGCAGGTCTAACAAACATATTTCTCGTTTTCCTACTGTGTAACCGCCAGACCACTAGGGCAGCTGGGATTTCAAAATCAACACTGTGGACTGAGATAAAGGATTTACTTGCATTTCAATGTCACTGGAGGAGACAATGCTTGGCTGGTTTAATATCAATTCTTCCCGCTGATCTGAGCCCCTCATACCGCTGCAGGAGGCAGCCGACGAAAACTCTGAATCCTTTTCGCTCATTCCCTTGCCTGGAACATCCTCTTCACAATTTCTATATTTATTCGAATTGCTTGATCCGAATCTGATTTTACAGAACTTGTGGCAAAATATTTTCGTAGCATACTGTCTGTTTTGACGCACCACCGTTTTGTGAGAATTTGATAACTGTGACACTACAGTCAGAACATACTTCCTTCAACTGTTTGAACAAATGCCACCTTTCAGAACACTGTTTGTGGTGCCAGATTATGAATGTTTCTGAAGTTTTTTCTTTAGATCTTTCCAGTCCTTCACTACATTTTCAGTGAAAGCAGGGTCTTTTGAACTTCTGAAAAAGTGTCTGCAAGGAAAGCAGAAAACCACATCTGCCTGCTTACTGTACTTGCTTACCAAAGACAGTTTTTGGATACACAGGTAAACAAGGCTATGATGGTCCTGTTGCAGTATCACCAAGGTCCAAAATACAGGATTTAGTTGCATTTCAATGTCATTCGAGGAGACAATGCTTGGCAGGTTTAACGTCCATTCTTCCCGCTAATCTGAGCCCCATATAGATAGTTGAAAGTTTATGGTAAGAGTGCAGTTTTTTTTGCAAATATACCTTATGAAATACATTGAATGCTCCTTGATTATAAGTATGATAGTAAGTGTGTGTTTAGAAGCTTAATAGTCAGTATTAATAATTGATTTAAATTGGTGTGAAGTGATGGAAATGGTGTCTGAAATTGGTGCAGGTACTGTAGGATTGCAGAAGAGCTTAACGGATTTAAAGGTTTTAAATAACAGTGCAGCTTGTTATCCTGACTGTTTTTCTAATTTGCTTAAATAGGCATGACATGTTTTAAAGTACAAGCTAGTGCTATGTTAAACTTCATGTATTTGGCCTCCTTATGTTGGGGAAAACAACAATGTCAATTATATATGTAGCATCCCTGAGTGGTTTCGGGGTCTGTTTTGTGCTATAAATTATTATACAGTAAAAGTTCTCAAAAAGACGCAGGAGAATGAATCTGGTTTACAGCTTTTATTTGTGTCTGTCAGTCCGACTATTTTTCAAACTCAACACAATGCATGAAACTTAGTATTCAGACTCACTTGTAACAGAGTAATAATAATTAAAATGCAAGTCTTAATTATATGTATAATGTGTGTATCTTACTGTACAGCTTGGGTTCAATAAATGCAGAGGGAAAAGTGTGGAACAGCCTCCCCAAATGAAAGACTCACGCGCCACCTATGCCCTTCCCAGCTCACCAAATTGCCTGTCCTTGAACTCATAACAACAAAAGTAAACTAAAAAGCTATTTTTACAGCAGGCACTTTTTCAGCTTGGATCTCAAATAACCTCAACATATATTCAGTCATGATATAAAAATAACAAAAAAGATTTATAGACCAGTAAGCTTTTTACTTGTTTTTGGTCACTGAATATAAGATATATACATTTATCTTCATGAATAACAAACACAAAAAAAAACATGGAAAGCAGGTATAAATTTAAATTATTGGCAGACTTTTTTCTTGACATATTTGAATATAGCATCAATATCCGACATTGCAATTATTCCTCACAGGTCCTTTGTCGGACTGGGTCCGACATCATTATAGCAACGCAAAAAACGGGTTTCTAGTCGTTTTTTCTCCGGAAAAAGCCGACAAAACCATTCAGTTGCTGAGTGGGAGCGACAAGAGCCGAGACAAGTCGAAAAAAAATAAATAAATAAATAAAAAAAAGGCGTATCTCATGAATAGTCATACATGGTATCAGGTATCAGATAAGCTTTTTTGAGATGTTATAGTAATAAAATAATGACTTGGATCGCATTATTGAGGAGTTTGGTGATAAAACGAGTGATCCGGAGATGATCGATCGGTATGTACGACTATTATTATTATTATTATTTATTTCTTACATAGGTGAACGCTATAGCAAACGAAAGGGTGGGGCGGGGCTGGAGATGCCTAGTGAGTGCTTTGTTGATATGCAGGGCCATTTAAACCCGTTTGACTGTGAAAAAAAATACTTTTAAACAGCGCGTCTAAAATTAACTGCGCGTGTGAAAATTAATTAGACCTGACGTGCCTGACGCGCGATTAATAAATGGACCGCAAAGGGTTAATATTAAACCATGTAATCCAATTCCACGTAAATGGTTTAAAATAATGCTGTGTTGAGTTGTTACAGGATGAGCCCACCGGTCCCATATTACATTGGCACTAAAACGTTAATGTTAAATTATTATTGTTGTTCCCTCAGTAGGGGCGACAATGTTCCCTTTACTCTTAAACTACATTTAGACTTATTGTGCCTCATCTCTTAAACTGAACCATTCAACTTAAAAGAAGACCTTTAACACTGCACAGTAATGGGGAGTGGAGGCCCAGTATCACATGACTTAGCAGCTCCTGAATATTGAGGGTGGTTTTGAGGTCATTAATCAAGGTCCCATGATTAAGTTCTGCACATTAATAAAGACATTTTAGAATAATGTCATTTATTGTCAGTTTATGTTGCCATCACTTATTGAAGTTGTCTGACCATGGACCCACAATATTAGTATTGTGTACAGTATTAGTATTGTGTACAGTATTAGTATGTGTTTCACCAAATGGCTTGGAGAGCTGCTGCTAATTCTTCTTGTTTCTGGTAATGGAGTGGAAAGTCTGAGCAATGCAGCTAGTTAATGTGCCCTTTATTATTAAGCAGAAGAGCACAAGTACTCCACGAGCCAGCTCAGCAATAAAAAAGGTCATAAACATTTGATTTTTTTTTCCAACTTTCTGCTTTCCAAAGAGCAGTGAGGCCAATCTGGAACAAAGTAAATGGCACAGCTTAGAAAATATACACATTTCTGTGGTGCATGCTATTCAAATTAACTCAGTTAACTCTTGGCTCTAGTCCTGGATTCAAAAGGTCAAAATGTGAACTTCAGAACTATGCTATTATACAGTTTTAAAGTTACATAGAGCCCAGATATCACATACCAGGGACATACAGAGGTTCACAGATTGCTAAGGATTGTTGTTGCTGTCAACATCAGTAAATATTCAAGCAGTAGGACCCAGAAGACCATTACCGTGGTACCTACCATTTATCACAATAACAAGGTGAATTACCAAAATAACGCCCTCTAAGCAGAGCTCTATTGTGATTAGAAATTGGCAAACGGTGCCTGTATTTAAATGTTATATTGTAAATATTTAAATTACAGAGGGGGAGCTTCCTGGTTGGTAGACGAAAGTTGTCAGGTTTTAAATAAAGCACATACTGCTTCATCATTATATAAGTCATACAAACAGTATATTAGCTAATAGATTAGTTAGGGGGTAATGAAAACATAAGAGAATTGTGAATAATAAGATAATACGCTGCCATTTGCAGTAAAATAACTGTAAACAAAACACATGTGTTCACAATTACAGATCTGGCCAAAAGTTTTGCATCACCCGATAGAATTAACTAATTTTGCTTCATAAAGTCGAATTAAACCTGCTGAATATTGTTACGTTAACATATTGAATTACACACAGCTTTGTAGTTTTCCATATACGTAACGAAAAACTGACAAAAATTGAAAAATGTGACATTTCAAAATCTAACGTAAAATACTGTACTACTATTTTGGCTTCTGGTAGACTTTTGCAATATCATTTTGTAGTTTCTGTGATGATGTTAAATAAAATATCTAAATTACTTCTCAAGTTATTATGTCTCAATCCTATAATTCCAGCTGATGCAAAGCCTTTGGCCATAGCTGTAGATGCCTTTATAAATCAGTAATGGGTAACACATTTTAGTGTTGGTGATTTACTATAGGTTCAGCAACATACAGTTTGAACTAATATCTAGCAAAGGCAATACCTAAACCCTGACAATTGAACTGAAAATAAAAAAATTGTTTATTTTTTTTTAATTATTATTATTATTATTATTATTATTATTATTATTATTATTATTATTATTATTATTAATTGACACATTTAGAATGTTTTTGCTATTCTTTGTGAGTCTCCTTACAGTATGTTTGTGCATCATTTTGTGGCTATACACATAGGAGATGCACGTTACATTAAGTGCTAAATGTGACATAGCTAATATAGGACATTGCTACTAAAAAGAGTGGAAGAAAGTGCTTAAGGATGGAATCCTATTAGTGTTTTTTTTTTTTTTTCTCCCAGAACTGTAACAGACAGAGAAGAATGACTTTTTCTTCAATTCATTATCAAGGCAGTTTTAAAATGTATCATATGCTACAGTGGATATGTTTGAAAGTCTAATTTATAATCCCCTCTTTAAAACAAAAAGTTAACAATGAAAAGAAAATTGAACTGGAATTCTGCTCAGTCTTGTACTATGATCTTAATAATTTCATAATAATTGCTGTGCAATCAGCACGTCATGACTACACTTTCAGCAGATTAAAAAACTAAAGTAAACGCATCGTATTAATGCAGTGTGTTTAACTTGTACAATTACATGCACTGGATAGCTTCTTGTTATGAAGCTTATAATGTAGCATTTGTTTCAAGATATTTTGGTCTATGTTAATATTTTTTGTCGTTGTTTTTTCATCTAGTATTTGTGGTATTTAAGTATAGCCCATTTACAAATATGAACCTGAATGCTGAAGGTAAATTAATCAGTTTAAAGTTACAGTCTGTATTATACTGTACCTCTAAGAACGTATTGTGACGGACTAGCGGTGGATCAAGGGAGAAACAGTGACAGAGCTGTGGCAGCAGCAGCAGGGGCGTGGCCCTGGGACTCTGAACTCGTTGCAGTTGGTTCTTTTGTGTCTCTGTGTCGATTGGTCTGTGATGTTCTGAATTTGCATAAATGTGTTACTTTGTTTATCATGTTGCCTTTGTCTGCTTTCAATCAATGTGCAAAAGCTGTATTTCTTAGTGCTGTGGCCTGGTTGGGTTCAGCCTGTCGTTGGTTCCTGTTATGGGGCAGCAGTGTGGAGTAGTGGTTAGGGCTCTGGACTCTTGACCGGAGGGTCATGGGTTCAATCCCAGGTGGGGGACACTGCTGCTGTACCCTTGAGCAAGGTACTTTACCTAGATTGCTCCAGTAAAAAAAAAAAAAACTGTATAAATGGGTAATTGTATGTAAAAATAATGTAATTGTATGCAAAAATAATGTGATGTCTTGTAACAATTGAAAGTTGCCCTGGATAAGGGCGTCTGCTACGAAATAAATAATACAAATAATATGTGTATTCATTTATTAAAGAGCTGTTGATTCATTTTAAACGCTGTTTCCTGCACTTTCTTCCACCGCTGCTACAGTATGTTACAAAGAGAAAGTGGCAGAAACAATCCCTGGTCCTGATTAGTAGCTTAATCTGGTTTAGGGGCTTGGGGTGTTCAGGAAAAATGTTTAGTCTTATAATGCAGGAGATACAACAATTTAAAAGTAAATTATTCATGATGTCAGTCAGATTCTGCTGAAGCATTTATTCCTGGAAACACCTTCAGAAATCTGTCTCTTTTTTAATCAAAGTTGCAGCCACCGATGCTGTCAATAAAGTCTGAAATGATCAGTAACTGTAGTGATCTTTCCATCGTCAACAGAAAAGTGACACGTGGCTGCAAACAAAATCCTGCATTCACTTTAAATAGCCATCCAGGATAGAAATACATCTGATACACAAAAATAAATTGAGAAAATCCAACAAGATTCTCATGAAAAAGAATTTAAACATTCTCTTTGCTCAGTCATTTTACTGTTTCCAATTAGATGATAAACAACTTTGTTCTGGGAAGTCTTCCAACAAACACTGGATGCCAAGACAGCAGTGCATTAAATATATATATATAATATATATTAATATATAAAAAATATGGTGCTTCTTCAAAACAGTCTACATCTGCAGGTCGCTTGATTAATATGGCTTACAGGAAGGGGCTGAAATCAATGCATGCCTTTGTTTCATCTCAAATTGATTATGGTAATGCCCTTTTTTGTATATTGTACCTTTATATCTGCTATATCCACATTGCCTCCTTCTCACAAGCGCGCTTCCAAAAACCCGCTCGCACAACTCGCTCACAGGACAGGCTGCAGCTCCCAGGACAGGCTGCAGCTCCCAGGACAGGCTGCAGCTCCCAGGACAGGCTGCAGCTCCCAGGACAGGCTGTAGCAGCCCCTCCTCTCCAGTCATGGTCGTCGCCTCCTCTCCAGCACAGCAGCACAGCAACCAGGAGACGCACCCGAACAGATCCCATCCTTCAGCTTCATACTAACATTTTTGAGGACATGAAGTCCCTCATTCACCCCATTGGCGTCTCAATTGCCTCAATTAATTCACGGCTCAACGATATGGACAAACCAGTTGCTTCTCCATTACTGAGCCAGTATTCACCACTCCAATCATGGCCACCGTCTCTTTGGGTTCAGCACTTCCGGTCCCCACTGCTGACGATCCGACCTACAACTGAGTATCAGCTGCCCTCAATGGTCCACAGCAAGCGCCTGTAGTCAGAAATCAAGTCCAGCCACCACATATGGTTTCTATTTATGATATTTGTGCAGCATTGAGGGCTAGATTCTCAAAGCTATTTTCCAAGCTCATTTCATTTTATTTTTCTGAAAGGGAACATTTTCAAGTACAGTTCTAATTTAGACTGCTTGCAAATATTAAAACGGCTGAGTTGTTTTTTCTGTCAAGTTTAATTTTTGGAAACAGGCATCTCACTGTTATTTTACTGGACTTTCTCATCCTGTACACTCAGTTCTCACTGCTACTGAACTAAAGATATTTTCATAATTTCGATTTTACCCCTGCTAAGCCCAATTTTCCACTTGCTCCCAGCCCCTGCTCATTCGGCAGCACCAGCAACACCTTGTCAGCAATAAACACTCGTTTAGATACCATAGACAACTGCTCCAGCACCATTGCAGACCCTCCTTCAGCCTCTCATGTGCCAATCTCTGCCCCCTCCTTCATTACATCTTCTCTTTCAGTGGCTCCATTGCTCACCCCAGCCCAGGCAGCTCTGACCCCGCCCCCATCTATCAGCATTCCAGAGTAAAACCTGGTTACAGCTTCAGCTTCAGGCTCCCAATCAGTAGCGCCATCAAACATCACAGCCTCTCCCCATTGATCCGAAAGGCAAGTAATAAAAGGAAGCCAAGTTACACACATGAGACACACATACGCTTTTCACCACCCCGTGGTCACAGACATACATTCACTCTGCACCACCCGCGGTCAAAGAGACACATACACTCTGAACCGCCCCGCGGTCATAGACTCGCCCTACTTTAAAAGCCTTGGTTGGCCCCCTTCGTAATCTCCCTCTGTCCCATTCATATGCAAAAATTTTCATTCTGCTTCCTCTGAACCCAGAATCACTGAGTCTCTAATCCAAGTCAAGATGGACAAAAAAATCTTGGTCGGCTCCATCCCAGCTCCGTTCCCCATCTTCAGGATTAGCCCCATCGGAATAGCGACCCACAAAATATCGGGGAAAGCGCCTAATCATCGATCTTTCTGCCCCGAGAGGCAGTTCCACTCCAGTCTTGATGCCCTAATTCCCCACGATCAATTCTCCCTTCATTACATTACAGCTTCCGATACTATTAAATCTATCAAAGCAGCAGGCCATGGCACCTGGCTTGCAGAAGCAGATCAATTAGACACTTTTAAACCATGCCCAGTCATCCCTCCCTCCACCACCTCTTCTGGACCTGTGGGGAAGACACTTGTCTACTTGTATCCCTACCTTCGGACTTCAATCCCTGTTTTCTTCAGTAGGCATCTGTGACAGAAATACAATGAGTTCTGGTGATAAATCTTCCTCCCGACCTGTGAGGGCGCTAAAGAACGGGAGGAGAAGTATCTGGAAGGGCTGGCCTGACAGTTCGTTTCCGGGACCGGGAAGTGGGTCAGCCTGGAAAGAAGCGAGACTCTGTTGTAAGACCGTATTGACTTGAAAGGTAAACGAGGGGCAGCTGCAAGTAATAAAGCAGCTGCAACCGTTTACCTAGATATCATGCGGGATTACATATAGGGGCCAGGGTAACGCTGATCTTTTCCTTCGTTTGGGTAAACACTGGAGAGAGAAGGAGCGAGAGAGGAACTCTCGTATTGTGGAAAAGAAATTACGTGTTGTGTTTGTGTGTTAACGTTCTGTGTTTCTTCACTTAGACAGTTAAAGCACCTCCGGAGCTGTTGAAATCGGGTCAGCACTATCCGGAGCACCACTACACACCACCCCACCAAGCACCTGCACGTCTGCACTCACCCAGGACTGGTGACCGTGTTTTGTATTTGGTTCGGGACTGTGCCCTGTTTTTGTTATCCCCGGGATTTATTATTTTACGGTCACCAGACCGGGATTATAAATAAAGCACTTCATTTCACTGGATTACCGTTGTCTGCCTGTCACTCCTGCATCGCATCACCGCTACACATGTTCCCCTTACTAGCCACTTTGCCACAGCGTCCCACTCTCAAAATCAACCATCAGCCTAACTAGAATTCCTCGGAATCACCCGGGAGACTGTCAAATCCGAAGCCAGCCACCCACTCGACAATCCCGGAATGCTTTCGTCAGCTCACTAACAACTTCCAAGTATCAAAATCAATCTCTAAACACAAACCTGTTATCTCCCTTCAGCCACTTCAATTTCGTAATTCGCATTATTCCCAAGGCAGAACATTCATATCGGGCCTTCTCGCTTTCGCCTCAACTGCCAAAAACCTGTCAACTGCAAAAACCTGGATTCTCACGTAAATATCTTTCAGAAGCAAGAAACCCTCCTTCAGAGCTTCCAACGCTCCAGCTTTCCTCCAATACTCTGATCATGGAAGCCATTTCCGCAGTCAAGGCTAACGCTAATCCCCATCTAATATGTCCGCTCATCCTCTCAAATACTACAAGCATTAATATATGGTGAGAGACGTGGTACGAGACTGGAAATCTGTCTTGATTATGAGTTAACCCTTTGCGGTCCATTTATTAATTGTGCGTCAGGCACGCCAGGTCTAATTAATTTTCACACGCGCAGTTAATTTTAGACGCGCTGTTTAAAAGTATTTTTTTTCACAGTCAAACGGGTTTAAATGGCCCTGCATATCAACAAACCACTCACTAGGCATCTCCAGCCCCGCCCCACCCTTTCGTTTTCTATAGCGTTCACCTACGTAAGAAATAAATAATAATAATAATAGTCGTACATACCGATCGATCATCTCCGGATCACTCGTTTTATCACCAAACTCCTCAATAATGCGATCCAAGTCATTATTTTATTACTATAACATCTCAAAAAAGCTCTGCAAATATCCGTGTTTTCTGTGCACTGATTCAGTCAGCCAACTTGTTTACTTCAGACCGCCCCCGTTATCTGATACCTGATACCATGTATGACTATTCATGAGATACGCCTTTTTTTTTTTTTTTTTTTCGACTTGTCTCGGCTCCTGTCGCTCCCACTCGGCGATTGAATGGTTTTCTCTGCTTTTTCCGGAGAAAAAATGACTAGACACCCGTTTATTGTGTTGCTATAATGATGTCGGACCCAGTCCGACAAAGGACCTGTGAGGAATAATTGCAATGTCGGACCCAGTCCGACAATGGACCGCAAAGGGTTAAGGAGTTCCACTATTAGTAGAATGACTGAAGTTGTGAAACCTAAATCTCTGAATGTGAGTTCACCTTTTCCATTCTAAGCAGACATGATAGTAGCAAACCGCTGATCGATCCTGTATAAAATAACACATAGGATGGTTGGCATCTCATCTCTCTAGACATCAGAATGTGATACACCTTGCTGCAACACTGGAACAATCATCGAATTAAGTTCCAGCAGCTCATCTTCAATACAGATGACCAAGTCGCTTCAGCAGGAACAACAGCTGCCGCTGCAGTTTTTTCTGCATCCGCCCCTCCGTCCCCCTCAAACATTTCAGTCCCCCCCCCCCGCCATAGCAACCCAGCCAGCCCCTGCTTCAACTTCAATTCCAACTATCAACATCCCAGAATTCAACCCCGCTTCAGCTTCTCAGTCTGCAGCAGCTATTCGCCACCACGCTCCTTCCCCTCAATTTCACTGTCAAATAATTGAAGATCACTAAGTTACGCAGTCTGGTCCCTTCAGCAGCTCCAATCCCTCTTCAGGTTCCCCAGTTCCATCATCTCATATTCAACTATGCTAATTCATGCATCACTCTCCAATCTACTCTCATCTGCAAGAGAATACGTGTCATCAGCCCTCTCTCCATCTACTAGGTCCTCCTACGCTACAGCAGGTCTCTCTCCCCAGGTCTATACCCTGCAATCATACCCCGCACCCCCTCCTGCTCCAACCCCTACACCCACTACATCCCCTACTTACTCGCCCTCCTTCTCCACCTTCTTGCCCCTCTCAGACTCTGACCTCTCCTCCCTGCTCCAGGGTCACAAACCCACCACGTGTGCCTTGGACCCCCTCCCCACTCACCTCTTTCAAGCTGCTGCTCCTGCTCTACTCCCCTTCATCTCCTCCCTCCTCAACACCTCTCTACTTTCTGGTATCTTTCCCTCTGCCTTCAAAAAAGCCTCTATCACTCCCCTCCTCAAAAAACCTACCCTCGACCCCACCTCCCTCCAGAGCTACCGTCCTGTCTCCCTCCTACCCTTCCTCTCCAAAACCCTCGAGCGTACTGTACACCGCCGGCTCTCTGCTTTCCTGTCCAACCACTCTCTGCTTGACCCTCTCCAATCTGGCTTCCGCTCTACTCACTACACTGAAACCGCCCTCCTGTCTGTCACCAACTCACTTAAGTGTGCCCGAGCTGCCTCTCTCTCCTCTGTCCTAATTCTCCTCGACCTCTCTGCTGCCTTTGACACTGTTGATCACTCTATTCTACTATCATCTCTTGCTGACCTGGGGATCTCTGGCACTGCTCTGGCCTGGTTCTCCTCCTACCTCTCCAACCGCACTTACCAGGTAACCTGGCGTGGAGCAACCTCCACACCTCACCCTCTCTTAA
Source organism: Acipenser ruthenus (assembly GCF_902713425.1). Classification (NCBI taxonomy): domain Eukaryota; kingdom Metazoa; phylum Chordata; class Actinopteri; order Acipenseriformes; family Acipenseridae; genus Acipenser; species Acipenser ruthenus. The sequence continues at coordinate 1,244,585 of NC_081191.1, forward strand.
CTGGAGTCCCCCAAAGGTCAGTCTTGGGTCCTCTCCTGTTCTCTCTCTACACCCGTTCCCTGGGCCCCCTCATCGCATCCTATGGTTTCTCATACCATTTCTATGCTGATGATGCTCAGATTTTCCTCTCCTTCCCCACCTCTGACTCCACCATCTCCTCCCGTATCTCTACCTGTCTGTCTGCTATTTCCTCCTGGATGCACTCGCATCACCTCAAACTCAACCTTTCTAAATCTGACCTTTTCTTTCCCTCCTCCTCCCCCTCCTCTGATCTCTCTATCTCTGTTCCTCTGGAATCTACCACACTCTCTCCCTCTTCCTCAGCTAAGAACCTTGGAGTCACCCTGGACCCCTGCCTCTCTTATTCCCAGCACATCTCCACTCTGGCACGCACTTGCCGATTCTTCCTGAGCAACATCCGAAGAATCCGACCCTTCCTCACCAACTATGCTACCCAGCTCCTGGTCCAGGCCATGGTACTCTCCCGCCTAGACTACTGCAACTCCCTCCTGGCTGGCCTCCCTGCGTCCGCCACCCGTCCGCTCCAGCTCATCCAGAACTCTGCTGCCCGCCTGGTGTTCTCTCTGCCTCGCTTCGCCCACGCTACTCCACTACTCCGCTCGCTCCACTGGCTCCCGATCACCGCTCGCATCCAGTTCAAGACTCTTGTACTAGCCTACAGATGCCTTGACCAGACTGCACCCAGCTACCTCCAGACCCTCATCTCTCCCTACACCCCCACTCGACCTCTCCGCTCCGCCTGCACTAGAAGACTGGCTCTACCTCCGCTACGCTCCCCTGCCTCCCGAGCCCGCTCCTTCTCCACCCTTGCTCCGCAGTGGTGGAATGACCTTCCTACAGATGTCAGGACTGCCCAATCCCTGACCACATTCCGGTGCCTCCTTAAGACTCACCTCTTCAGACAGCACCTGTAGAACTCCTCTGTTTGTATCCTGGGACACTATCACCCTTCATGTAAATGTACTTTATTTTGCTCTTATCTGCCCCCTATTTTACTGCATTTAATCCTGTACTTCAGAATACTGTAATCTGCCAAGTGTTTAACCTGTAATACTTTGTATTTAATCACATCCTGATGTAACTATCACTATTATCTGCTGTATTATTGAATTGTGGTTTGTCACACTTGTACTTTGCTTGAACAAAAGTTATTGTATTTCTTGCTCTTATTGTATTACTTGTATTGTAACACTTGAAATGTATTTGCTTACGATTGTAAGTCGCCCTGGATAAGGGTGTCTGCTAAGAAATAAATAATAATAATAATAATAATCATTCAGGATCGGCACAGCCTCATCATCAGCAAAGCCAATGTTAGTCATCACGTTATAAAAACTATGGGTCGCTGGTCATCAGCAGCAGTTCACTCCTACATTCGTTCTCTTCCTACAGACATCTCAGCAGCTCACCAATCAATTGCTGAGTATGCCCGGAGTGGGGGCACCCTTCTCGCCAGGGCCACCAGAGGTAACAGAGGGGGGTTTTCCTCTCCACCAAGCGGAGGGTTGCACATAGCCCATCTTACTAACCATCTCTCTCTTTGTCCTTGTTTGTCCTTGTTCCCTTTTTTTGTTGTACATTGGCATGCGTTTTTTTTTTGTCTTCACAGGTGCGGTCCTTGCGGGAAGCCGATAGTCCATCCTTTTGGGGGGATAGTGAGTCTCACTTCCCCGGCCGAGTCAGCCGCAGCTACTCATGCAGCTACTCATGCAGCTACTCATGCCTTCGTTATTTTATCCGACGAGGTGTTCAGTTGTGGCAGCAATGCAGCAGAAGTCACAGTGACGTCAGCCCCCTAGCAACAAGCCTCCTATGTTGGGAATTTTAGATGCACTGTTTAAAAGTATTTTTTTCACAGTAAAACAGGTTTAAAAGGCACTGCATATCAACAGGACACTCAGTACTGCATCTCCAGCCCCGCCCCACCCCTTGTTGGCTGTATTTTTCACATACCTCTTCATAGTCGTGCATACCAATAAATCATCTCCTGATCACTCGTTTTATCACCAAACTCCTCGATAATGTGATCCAAGTCATTATTTGATTACTATAACATCTCAAAAAGCTCTGCAAATGTCTGTAAAGTATGTGTATGGTTATGGTTCTGATTAACAAAACACAATGAATGTATTTGTACAGCTGAAGTTTAATGCAATTGTACTGCACCGTATGTAACACTAAAATGTTTTGTTTCTGGTTATTAGATGGTGCACTGCTTAGTTTACAGTTTTTTTGCTTTTTAATTGATGAAGCAGCACTGTTTACTACTTTTCTTTTAAATTTGAATTAATACAACAAATTTGTAAAAGCCAATAGTTTCTAGCAGTTTAACTAAAAACGAAAAAAAAAAAAACAATGTTAAATGAAAATGGAATAAAATGTTGCAAACAAGGGTTATTTCGAAACTAAACCTGTGTAAAAAAAAAAAAAAAAGGATTTTAAACACAAAAAATGTTTATCTAAAATTGAAGTCTCAAAAAGGGGGGAGCGACTTTTACGCCAGTGTGACCTATAAAATGATTTTTATGATTTTTAAAAAAAGCAGAAATGTCAAGGAAAACAGAGAACCAGAAGCCTGATTTATAAGTCTTTATACAGTACTGTATACAGTACAGTATATAGTATTAAAACAATGAAAAACAAAAAGAACTATCAACATTCAATGTTTTGTGAAGAAAAGAAAGAGATATATAAAATACAATAGTTGTTTTCTGTGTGGTGTCTCGGTAGAATAACCCTGTCTCATCCATGCTGAAAAGTGAAAATGCTGGGGTTGATAATCTTTACATATCTGGAGCAGTTTTTCCTTCCAGTTTCTCACCACTCATATTCCCAAAGCTAATGTTGTGTCTCTTCAGAAAGGATTCTAGCCATCCATTTGATACCTTGAAACAGTCTATATTTAAATCCTTTGTAAATTTCAATGCCTGTGTCTGAATTAAAGGCCCTAATACAGGTACGTGTCGTTTCGTTGCATCCTGAAACCTGCATGCAATACTTTACACTTTTCTCTATTAAATGTCGTTTGCCATGTGTCTGCCCAGTTCTGAATGCTGTATAGATCATTTTGAATGACCTTTGCTGCTGCAACAGTGTTTGCCACTCCTCCTATTTTTGTGTCGTCTGCAAATTTAATGAGTTTGCTTACTATACCAGAACCTAAATCATTAATGTAGATCAGGAATAGCAGAGGACCTAATACTGATCCCTGTGGTACACCACTGGTTACCTCGCTCCATTTTGAGGTTTCTCCTCTAATCAGTGCTTTCTGTTTTACAAGAGAGCGCTGTTGTTTTAATAGTATGCTTATTGATTACAGATAAAATCCTGCTAAAATGGTTACTTAATACAGGTTTGAGTCCGTTGTTGGGTAAGAGATTTGTGGTCACTGGTCACGTTAGACAGGTGGTCGCTTAATACAGTTAAATAAAAACACAAATATCATTAGTAGGAATTTAAAGTGGTCACTTAGACCAGGTGGTCACATGAGCAGGTTTGACTGTACTCAGTTGTGTTTTAAACATGCAATACACATACATGGGCGTATGTGGTTTACAAATTATCTTCTCACTTTATGCTTTAAGGCACTTCAGAATCTGTATGTATTCCTGTTTGTGGCAACATGTAATTTTATGCTTTTAAGTGTTACAATACTGATGTCTAGTTTTGAAGCTGATGACTGAGAGAAAGGCATCCTGGTACTAAATGTAATTTAAATTGCTTAGCAGCTGTGTGACCCAGGGGGAAATCACTTTACTGCCTTATGCCTCGCTTCCAAACATACAATTGAGGCTTTTAGAGTTGCAACAACAGAGCTGTGACATACACTAGACTAGTCACAACATAGTATAGATAATGTATACAGGTTTGACTGTATATATTATATATATATATATATTGTGAGCTAGCTCACAGGTTCACCAGCAGGAGCCGTTCATGGCAGGCTAGGAACGAGCCCTGCCATGACGTCAAGGAGTTAACGGGTTTACGGGCTGCAGGTGTGGTTAGGTAGGGGATCAAGGTTGTACCACGGTTAATTCTCATTAGCCTTAATTGTCCCACACCTGTAGCCTGTAACTGTCCGATTCCTAGATGATCCAGCACCTTTAAAAGAAAGCCTTCACAGCCAGTCAAGGTTGGCTTCCAACCAGTGAGCAGCGTGAGCTTATCTACACCCAGGACTGAACGGGAATACAAAAGAGAAGCTAAAACTGCCTTTGCGACTGAAATCTTCTTTCCTGGGCCGGCGCTGCTGGAAGTAAATACAGCAAAGTGGAAAAAGATGGCACTGGTTTTCCCATGCTAGGGGACAGACTGAAGCCAACAAACAACCTGGTAAAACCCAGGAACCGATTACATAAGAACATAAGAAAGTTTACAAACGAGAGGAGGCCATTCAGCCCATCTTGCTCGTTTGGTTGTTAGTAGCTTATTGATCCCAGAATCTCATCAAGCAGCTTCTTGAAGGATCCTAGGGTGTCAGCTTCAACAACATTATTGGGGAGTTGGTTCCAGACCCTCACAATTCTCTGTGTAAAAGAGTGCCTCCTATTTTCTGTTCTCAATGACCCTTTATCTAATCTCCATTTGTGACCCTTGGTCCTTGTTTCTTTTTTCAGGTCAAAGAAGTCCCCTGGGTCGACATTGTCTATACCTTTTAGTCTTCTTTGTTCAAGACTGAATAGATTCAATTCTTTTAGCCTGTCTGCAAAGGACATGCCTTTTAAACCTGGGATAATTCTGGTTGCTCTTCTTTGCACTCTTTCTAGAGCAGCAATATCCTTTTTGTAACGAGGTGACCAGAACTGAACACAATATTCTAGGTGAGGTCTTACTAATGCATTGTAAAGTTTTACCATTACTTCCCTTGATTTAAATTCAACACTTCTCACAATATATCCGAGCATCTTGTTGGCCTTTTTTATAGCTTCCCCACATTGTCTAGATGAAGACATTTCTGAGTCAACATAAACTCCTAGGTCTTTTTCATAGTTCCCTTCTTCAATTTCAGTATCTCCCATATGATATTTATAATGCACATTTTTATTTACTTATTCACCGACGGGACATGGTTAACTGTCCAGTTAGTTTACATTGTTGTTGTTTTTTTGTTAAACAAATCCTGTTTGAACTGTTTATTTTCTTTATACCTCATCTCGCAACCAGGATTTTTTAAAGCGAGCAAGTTTTTTTTTTGTGAAGTTTAATATAAAACTTGGATTACATTGGAATCTGTCTGCTTAAACACGATAGTTCTTACAAAAACAAAACAAAAAAAAAACAAGGTAACATTCATTTTAATTAGCAATTTTTAAACTATAAATAGCTAAACGGCGGTTGGGAGTTCAGTTTGAAGCGACAGACAAGCAAACCAAGTGCGAGAAGGAGAGCGGGTCGGGCGAGGGGAAGAGGGAACAGGCTCGCCTCAGGTTCAGCTGCCGGAGCGGGGCTGAAGCGAAGCTGAAGCGTCGCGTCTCGTCTCCCGGAGAAAGCCGCAGCTCCTCTCAAAGGCCTCATTTTTATTTAGTTATAAAATGAATGCTGAATAAGATGTCTGTGTTATAAAGTGCCAGCACAGCATTTCTTCATTTCAGACACTGTATCAAAAGAGAGAGACAGAAACGGAAGTTAGACTGAGAAGTTGTTTATAGTTTGAACAACACCAGTAATGTAAATATATTATTTGTGTTTACCCTGTTTGTAGCTGTACAACAAAAATAAATCACTGCCATGTTGTTCTCATGCCATTATATTTATCCCAAAACAATGAATTTAGCATACCAAACTAATGTGTCTGGAGTTATGTACAATCAAATAATGCTAATAAAGATACAACTTTTAACAATATATGCAAGTGCTTGGCTTTTCAATGTACAATTAAAGTTGCTTCTAATGCCATTTTAATTGCTTTTCTGCATTCCCCTTACTATTGTATTGTATTTATTATTCTTCTGCGTTGTTCTGTATGCCTTCCCACTGCTCACCATGCTCCTGCTGTGTCTGTAGAAAATCACACAGGACCAGGCCAGGGTGCTATTACTGGTCCAGGAGTGTGGTTTCCAGTTTTGATGCAGCTACTGAGCAGCCAGCCGTGGAACCTGCCCGAACATCGTGACCTGTTCAGTCAGGCGCAGGGAACATTGGCATCCCAACCCATCGAGCCTGCATCTCTGGTTCTGGACCCTGAATGGCAACATTTGAGCTGTCCGAGGTTTTCGGACAAGGTTATTGACACCCTGCAGAATGCCAGGGAAGCACCCACACATTCCCTGTATGGGTACAAGTGGAGCGTTTTCAGATGCTGTGCTTGCCTAAGGGCTTTGACTCCACAACCTGTTCCAAAAGGAGCTTGGCAGCTTCGGCCACCAATGAAGGACATTGTTATTTGCTGGAGGCTTAACATGGTGCTTGAAGTACTTATGAAGCCTCCCCTTGAGCCCTTGCATTCAGCTGAGCTGAAATATATATCTTTGAAAGCGGCTTCCTAGCTTGCAATCACATCCGCTAAGCGTGTGGGTGAGATGCAAGCATTTTTAATTGCGAAAGCCTGCAGAAGCCAGGACAAAGGTTACGCTTTGTACCAATCCTGCTTTTTTGCTCAACACTATCTCGGCATTCCTTGTCAACCAGTCTGGATTTGAATGAAACACACACAGAATCAGAGTATGTGCATGAACATGGAATACAAATGAAAAGAAAGCACCCTTGGACTCCTCCAGAGGGAAGAAACACATGGTGAGACATGTATATTGATAAAGTTAGAAATGAAATAGTAACAGGCCTGAGAAGCAAAGGTAAACTAAATTATTATTATTTGTTTATTTAGCAGACGCCTTTATCCAAGGAGACTTACAGAGACTCGGGTGTGTGAACTATGCATCAGCTGCAGAGTCACTTACAATTACGTCTCTCCTGAAAGACGGAGCACAAGGTGGTTAAGTGACTTGCTCAGAGTCACACAATGAGTCAGTGGCTGAGCCGGGATTTGAACTGGGGACCTTCTGGTTACAAGCCCTTTTCTTTAACCACTGGACCACACAGCCTCCTATATGTAACTACGAATGAAGACGTGCTAAAGGAATTACTAAAGGATGATAGATTTCAACAATGTGTGAATACTGCACAAATATATCCTTCAAACTGCAGTGTTTGAATCAGATTGCACAAGCAAAATGTTTTCCTCAATGTAAAGTAAAGGATCACTATGATTTTGTCAGCTATACCATGTGCCCAAAGGGTGAAGACAGGTACAACAGAAAATGTTGTTTGGAACGAACATGTGAGTCCTGTGGTCAGATGGATGTTCCAGTCAGTACAAATCAAGAGGCCCATTTAGTGATATTTCTCATGCAATGGAAGATTTCGGCTGTACAATGGAGAACAACTTCTTCGGTTCAAGGCATGGAAAAGTGCATCAGTGGCTATTGCATCATGTCGTGCTGTAATTACTGATGCCAAAACTATTCATGACTTCTGTGCTGCTAATCTAAGCAGAAACAAAGAAACCACAGTTGGTTGTTTTCACTTTAGAAGAAATATATTCTGGGTGAATCAAAAAGACATTCTGCATGATAGAAACAAAGACTCATTCAAACAATAAAGGGAATTTAGGTCACTCCATAGTGTAAAGTGAACAACTCTAGTAACACGAAATCTTAGTTCCTTTTGCAAGTCATGCTTGGATGATACTGGAGTTTGTTTTAATGCTGATCGCGTAGATTCCTGGAAGACAGAATCACTGAAGGCAATCTGCATAACTGAAGACAATCCACATAACTGAAGACAATCCGCATAACTGAAGAAAATCCGCATAACTGAAGACAATCCACATAACTGAAGACAATCCGCATAACTGAAGACAATCCGCATAACTGAAGACAATCCGCATAACTGAAGACAATCCGCATAACTGAAGGCAATCCGCATAACTGAAGGCAATCCGCATAACTGAAGGCAATCCGCATAACTGAAGGCAATCCGCATAACTGAAGACAATCCGCATAACTGAAGACAATCCGCATAACTGAAGGCAATCCGCATAACTGAAGGCAATCCGCATAACTGAAGACAATCCGCATAACTGAAGACAATCCGCATAACTGAAGACAATCCGCATAACTGAAGACAATCCGCATAACTGAAGACAATCCGCATAACTGAAGACAATCCGCATAACTGAAGACAATCCACATAACTGAAGACAATCCGCATAACTGAAGACAATCCGCATAACTGGCCCACCACAGAATTAATCGGCATGTACTATCCAGGGGTCATACCTCCAGGGAAAGCTGAATGTCCAACAACAACTGGAAGAAAATCATCAACAACCTTACAATATTAACACAGTTACATACATTACATGTCTGCGGATGTTAAACATTATTTATATTATATTTTGCTAAATGTAAGTAATCAAAGTCTTCAAAAAGACTAACTTGTGAAGTTGTTTACAACTCTAAGCACCATGCTAAATATAAAAAGCACCCCTTTTTTGGTGTCAATGTTACATACGAATAGTGGGATGGTCATTGAATAAAACTGTGTGTCAAACGAAAATGACATTTTTTTTTTATCTCGATATATATACTGACACCCTAGACATTGGATAACTAGAGGAATACACAGAAGAAATGTTTTTTAAATTTTGACCATGTGTTCCCACTTTTGGTACAAAGAATTGGAGACTGACCCATATGTGTGTTCAAAGTAAATCCTTGATCTTGTCACATGTCAATTTTGTATAAGAGAACTAATCAACCTAGATAAAACTCTAAACTATCAATTAAATAATTGTTCTTACACTATCCAAACTACAACTCACAAAATCTCTAATTATTTACAGTGCCATACTTTCCGTGTGGGTAAAGGGATCTGCAGCCCCTTGGTTTAACAAATCCTCCTCACCATCGCTGGAGAGCAAAGGGTCTGTCTCTGAGCTCCTCGTTATACATGTGGTCAGTCTAATTCAACTATTACAATCTGACTATAATTCCTACCACTTTTAACAAAAGCTTTCGGTGTTAACAAACCTTTATTTACACAAACAATCGAACCCTAACAAACTCACACAATGTATCAGAGTGCTCAACAGCGTCAGCCCAGTGTAAACCCTAGCTATCCTGGTTTTATCTTCTGGGCCACAGGCAACCAGTGGATGAAAAAAAAATGTGAATAGGCTCTTGTAAACATAGAATGAAATTCAAAGTGAGGAAGCAGCAACCATGAAAGGGTTTTAATCCATAATCACATTGTCTGCAGAGGACCATATGCTAGATCAGCTTGCATGAGGACATCCTCTCTGGGTTCTTTTTAGTTGTATGAGCCGTTTCATCTCACAGGAAGAAAAAAACAAAACAAAAACAAAGGCTACAGGCAGCAGTCATGTCTAGCTGTGAATAAACCTACCTAAGCTAATGCATATCACAGCAGGAATCACAGAGGTCAGAAAATGTAAAACAGTTCAGACATGTTGCTATTAATTGAATGCTATGTATGCTAAGTAACAGTGGCAATATTTGTATGTGGAGTGTGAATTTCTCACTGCTTTTTTTCTTAATTCTTTTTATGCACTGTTTTTTTATTGTGATAACGTAGCGTGATCAAGCTAGTTACTCAGAATTTAGTATGACTTTAGCATGATATGTGTCATTGTGATGCATATGTAAATAAGGGAGAGGATATGTAGATGGTTCTGTGGTAGCTAAGAATTCTGTTATGCATGACTGTGGAGCCAGCCTATCAGTGAAATAAAATCAATTCCAGTCAGATGTTTGTGAAGCTAATCCAGGTAATGTTTATTTTTGTGTCTCCTGGATATACAGTATCTTTATGACTTTTCCGATTATATAAACAGGAATATGAACTGTTATTTTTTAATGTTTGAAGCTGTCAAAGTAACCCATTGACGACACTCTTCACAACAACCAGAACTCCTCCACTGACCCTGTAAGCACTGCGGCACACATCATCACTCCCTTAAAGCTACAGCAGCTCCATTACAAATCAGTTATACAGCTAAAACATTTTGAATTTAGCTTTTAGAATAAATGTAACTTGTGGGGAAATAAAGCCTGATTTTAACATTAAAAATCTACTCGAAAACAGAGATCAGAACTCCATATTTGTATATATTTGTATAAAAGACTGTGAGCTAAATGGAGATAGTACATTGTAAAGCTTACTTTCCATAAGAAGCAACACTTTAATTCTTAATTACTCCAAGGCACATATTTAATTTAATCCAGGCATTAGGAGAATTACTGTCTGATACGCTTTAAAATGTACTGTGAGAATGTCTAATTAGTTCATGACTTCCAGTGGTAACCTATTTGAGAACATGCTAGTCTCTGTGAGGATAGGTAATGATCGTTTTACCTTATTACTCATTTCAAGCAAATATAAACCAGAATTGCATTCAGCAAATGATCCCCCAAAGGTTTATGATTATTTTGTGATATACAGAGTTTTCCAGTGCATCGCTACTGATCAAGACGAGCCAAGCTGCTGGACCCCTGTGATGAAACCTCTCCAAAACGCAGTATGTTATTACGCACCAGGAAGTTGGCACCTTTTAATTCTATATTGTTGTCTTTGATAAACATGCAGGATAAAAAGGAGGAGCAGTAATCATATTGCTAGTTATAATAGGATGTAATTAAAACCTTGCTTAGCAATCCTGTTGAACAGATTCTTCCACTTGAATTAGGCTCATTTCCTCTTTCCATTAAAGGTGTTCATGGCATTCTGCCCACAGTTAGCTTGCTACTTCAAACATTCTTTTAATTTCACAATTAGGACTTGCTAAGTAAATAACCTTTTTTGTGTATCTAAAAACAACCTTAGAAAATCCAGTCTTTTTAAAACCTTTATCTATCATGAATGCATCTGTTCTTAATGTAGAAGCAAATGTGATATTCTTGGGCCTTCGGGCATATTTATAGTTTGCAACTCCATTATCCTTAGTCAGGTGTGAAAGTGTAAATATGACTAGACAGTATTAAAGATTTACAACATTTCATATTACCATTTTGACAGATGTCTGGAATAATTCATCAATCATTTAGCACCTAGAGGGTGAGACGTTTCAGCCTGTTATTTAATTGGGCAGATTTGAATTGACAATTTTTAAATGGTTGCAACTCCATAGTGCTAAGACCCTTACCATACCTAAATCACACTACCTGTTTAAAATGCAATTGGCATGTATTTCTTTGTCAACACATGCCCATCACACATTATTTAGGTAGTGTGAATAGAGTGCCAGTATATACTTTGATATGCTCCTGTTCTTTACATTCTTGTTTATTCTGAACAGCCTGGGAAGATCTCTGATGGCACGAGGAGCCTATGATGTATAATGTGATAACTTTGTTTCATAGACATTTTTTGACCATTCTTTTTTATTATTTTGCACAGACATTAAAGGACAGGGAAAAGATGGTTCAAGCTACTATTTTAAGTTACTATGTTTTAATATAAAATATTATGTGTCCTCAGACCTACAGGTATATTCAAACTTATGTTCACCTTTGCTATTTTAACAATGACGTCTGGCACCCAGAATGCAATGTTCTCTTCCAAACTGGAGAATCATCATCCTACTGAGACAGAAACACACTTTCTTACTTTATCTCCCATAATCCCGTTGCAAGGCTCATGTTAAGTAATGCTTATGGCATAACTTCAGAACAAGTAAAGCAGAACCAATGAAACTCGGTACCAGCATATAAAAAAGGGAAAAAAGCCAACCAGGTTAAGGGCACAGCAATACATCAGTGCTTCCCCACGACTGTCAAAAGTGCATTACTAGACATTTCACAACGTACGTCTCTGAATAATCTCAGTGAAGGTGCATCTGTTTTTACTGTGCATTCTTTATAAATATAAATTACAAATATAGTATAAAGTCCAGGGTCCCGTTTCATAAAAACAATTTGTGACAATTCGCAATCGTAAGCACCTCGCAAATAAAAAAAAAGGGTTTCGTAAAACTTTCGTAGGGCTGCAACATCGCCGATTTCCACCAGAAACCTGCGACTGCCAGTCAGCAGCCACAAGTAGCAATTTTTATCGCAAATGGTATTGGTTGTTAATTCGGAGATGGCCGTGTGTATATAAACCTGTATGTTTGATGTGGGTGTTCGAGGGGAGAAACGTGTGTGAGAGAGATGGGAAAAATGAAAATGAAAGTAAAAAGAAAAAGCAATTGCTACTAGTGCTGGGCAGACCAGCACGGTATTTATTTGTTGGATTTGTGTTTGAGATTTGTTTTTGTTTAAACCTTTTATTTTGCTCTGTGAGCAGTGTTTTTGTTTAAATATTTATTTAATTTTTGTTTGCCTGTCTGTCTCTCTCTGTCAGCTGTCTGGTCTGGGAACGTCATCACTCAGCTATCCTGTCACACGTGGTGTACAGCGTGGGATATAACACTTCCACGGACCCAGGCCAGAACAGGTACTGTAGGTACACTTTTTTTTTTAAAGAAAAGGGATTGTTTTTGGGGGGTTTTTTGTGAATGAAGAGAATGGAGATAAGTTTGTGGTGCCTGCATGTCACACAAGTGAGGCAGTACAAAAGAGAAGGCCCTGTCCAGAGGGGAAAGAAAGGGCCATCTCTTCAGAGAGGAATGGAGAGGTATGAGGGCTGAATGAGGGACCCCAGCACCCCCCTGTGGCTGGGAACAGAGGGGAGACATCTGCTGGGGGACAGCCTAGATATCCTCTTGGACTTCATCAGGCAGGAGCACGAGCATCCAATACCCAAATGGGAGGAGCCCGCATGTCCAACATCTAAGTGGGAGACCGAGTGTCCAGTGCCCAGAAGTGGGGAGGCGAGCATCCACAGCCCAAGAAGGGGAAGCCCATGCGTCCAGAGCCCAAGAAAGGGAAACCCAAGTCTCCAGTGACAGAGGGAGAGCTGCACCAGTCTCCAGTAACTGAAAGAGAGCCGCATCAGTCTCCAGCGACCGAGGAAGTGCCACACCAGTCTCCAGTGACTGAGGGAGTGCCACACCAGTCTCCAGCGACCAAGGGAGAACCACACCAGTCTCCACAGACAGAGGGAGACTACCTGCTGCTCCCACCTCCACCGCTAGAAGGAGACTACCCACTGCTTCTGCCTCCACCACCTGAGGAGCTAGAGCTGCCTCTCGAGGGTCTGCACCTGCCATCACCTCCCGAGGGTCTGCACCTGCCATCACCTCCCGAGGGTCTGCACCTGCCATCGCCTCCTGAGGGTCTGCACCTGCCGTCGCCTCCCGAGGGTCTTCACCTGTCGTCGCCTCCCGAGGGTCTGCTCCTGTCCTGTCCTGCACCACCAAGAAGTTTGCCATAGATAGATCTCAATACCAATTGTGCCCCCTGCTGTGAATGAGCACCTGTATATGCAGGTAAGGTTTTGATTCTGTTAATATTCAGGACATCTCACATGCTGTGTTTGATGCTGTCATTAGATATCCTGGGAGTGCAAACAGCAGTTTCATTTGGGAAAATTGTGATATTGCCGAGTGGAAATATTGGGAGACAGTGGGTAAGATAATAATAATAATAATAATAATAATAATAATAATAATAATAATAATAATAATAATAATAATACATGTTATTAACAAGTTGTGTAACATAACTATTTATCTATTTTCATTATTGCTTACTTAGGTGGATAACAAAAGACATGTTTACTTACATTGTTAAAGGCAGCAGGAAAAGCTTCACTATCTGCTTTCCCTTGTTTGCTTATTCCAATCCTCTCTCAATACCAGCAACAGCTACATCACCAATTATATTTAGACAATGTTTCCTCCTAATTTGATGTCTTTTCATCTCCCTTCTTCTTTTCCCCTTTAATGTTGTCTACTTGCTAGATCTATCAATTTGTTTGACTTATTTCAGGTACCGTTCTCTGCTCCACCCCTAGAGCATTTACTGGTACTTTTTTTCATGTCTTCGTCAGTTAAACTTACAGACAACTTTCCACAGATTTGTGTTGGCCAACCATTTCGATAATTGTATCAATTTCTTCTTTGGAAAAATTGTTTTTCCTTTGCACCCCTGCCATTGTGTAATTACCTAATCCAGTGGTTCTCAATCGGTGGTCCGCAGCCCACTGGTGGTCCTCTGCCACCCTTCAGGTGGTCCGTGGAAAGGTTCATAATTACGGAAAAGAAGCAGCAGCATAGTTTATTGATCCCATTTCAAACTCAAAATTTGAGACTTTAAAAACTCAGCTACAGAAGCAGGAAGAAAATGCATACATGGAAAATATCTCCAAGTTAAAAAAAAGATCTAAACTCTGTCATATATAGTTTTGGAGTGTCTAAAATGTATTATTTACTAGGGAGCATGTATTGCAGTCACATGCACACAACACAGCAGCTTGTAAAATAAAGATTATAGCTGGAGATTTATAGCTGTGACTGAGCTGGTAACTCATGGATGTAACTTTACAGATTATTAATTCACATAAATCAGTTTCTGCTGTAATTATCAATTTTAAAAATTGAGAAAAAAAAAATTCTCGGTAAATTTGTGGTAATGGAAAGTAAACTAGAACCATTCTTTAAAACTCCAATCTTAAAATAAGAAAACTTTGTTGCATGTCATTCTATACTTGGTATTTTCTGACAAAATTATTTGCCTACTTTTGGAAACATTCTTTAAAACTTCAATAACAAAACCCCTAAAAACCCATTTCAAGCATTGCTTGTTAGTTCACTGTAGATTCAATAGATTGATTGATATACACTGACTGGCAAAAGCTATTTTTATTACATTAAAAATATAATCTAAAAACTTACTTGAATTACATTTAGATACAGATATTTTTTCAAATGATGTACTTTAAATTTGCCACACAAACCCACAAAATTGTTAATTTTCGAAATCTGTAACAGGGCTGTCTTCGTAGATATTATTCATTTTATTAACTATTCTGGTGACAGAACTCTTTCTGGGTTTATGTGACTCTATCTGTTTTCATTGCACGTTAATCCTGAAAGTACCAGAATCCAGTGCATTTAAGTCTTGCGATATTTCTGTTCAGTATTGGCAAATATTGACCTTCAATTTGATTTATGATAGAAAGCAATTGAAGGACCGCATGCTCAGATTTATACAAATTTAAATGTTAACACATCAAAATGGATTTGTGGTTGAAAACAGGATCTTAAAAAAAAAACGAGTGAAAATATTGCTACAGAGGATAATGAGATTAATGAAAACACTGTCCATGCAATTGCTGCCAAAGGTGCCTCTACCAAATATTGACTCAAGGGGGTGAATACTAATGCAATCAATTATTTTCTGTTTTGTATTTGTAATTAATTTAGAACAATTTGTAGATTTTATTTTTCACATTGACATTATGGACTTTTTTTGTGTTGATCAGTGGCAAAAACTCCTAATTAAATCAATTTTGATGCCATGTTATAACACAATACAATGGGAAAAGTCCAAGGAGGGTGAATACTCTTGAGAGCCAGTGTATATATACAGACGTGCTCAAATTTGTTGGTACCCCTCCACAAAAAACGAAGAATGCACAATTTTCTCTGAAATAACTTGAAACTGACAAAAGTAATTGGCATCCACCATTGTTTATTCCATATTTAATAGAAATCAGACTTTGCTTTTGATTTTTTATTCAACATAATATTGTAAATAAGAAAACAAATGAAAATGGCATGGACAAAAATGATGGGACCGCTAACCTAATATTTTGTTGCACAACCTTTAGAGGCAATCACTGCAATCAAACATTTTCTGTAGCTCTCAATGAGACTTCTGCACCTGTTAACAGGTAGTTTGGCCCACTCTTCCTGAGCAAACTGCTCCAGCTGTCTCAGGTTTGATGGGTGCCTTCTCCATACTGCAAGTTTCAGCTCTTTCCATAGATGTTCGATAGGATTTAGATCAGGACTCATAGAAGGCCACTTCAGAATAGTCCAGTGTTTTGTTCTTATCCATTCTTGGGTGCTTTTAGCTGTGTGTTTTGGGTCATTATCCTGTTGGAGGACCCATGACCTGCGACTGAGACAGAGCTTTCTGACACTGGGCAGTACGTTTCGCTCCAGAATGCCTTGATAGTCTTGAGATTTCATTGTGCTCTGCACAGATTTAAAGCACCATGTGCCAGGCGCAGCAAAGCAGCCCCAAAACATAACCGAGCCTCCTCCATGTTTCACTGTAGGTATGGTGTTCTTTTCTTTGAAAGCTTCGTTTTTTCGTCTGTGAACATAGAGCTGATGTGACTTGCCAAAAAGCTCCAGTTTTGACATATCTGTCCAAAGGACATTCTCCCCGAAGGATTGTGGCTTGTCAATATGCATTTTAGCAAATTCCAGTCTGGCTTTTTTATGTTTTTCTTTCAAAAGTGGAGTCCTCCTGGGTCTTCTTCCATGGAGCCCACTTTTGCTCAAAAAGCGACGGATGGTGCGATCAGAAACTGACGTACCTTCACCTTGGAGTTCAGCTTGTATCTCTTTGGCAGTTATCCTTGGTTCTTTTTCTATCATTCGCACTATCCTTCTGTTCACTCTGGGGTCGATTTTCCTCTTGCGGCCGTGCCCAGGGAGGTTGGCTACAGTTCCATGGACCTTAAACTTCTTAATAATATTTGCAACTGTTTTCACAGGAACATCAAGCTGCTTGGAGATGGTCTTGTAGCCTTTACCTTTACCATGCTTGTCTATTATTTTCTTTCTGATCTCCTCAGACAACTCTCTCCTTTGCTTTCTCTGGTCCATGTTCAGTGTGGTGCACACAATGATACCAAACAGCACAGTGACTACTTTTCTCCATTTAAATAGGCTGAATGACTGATTACAAGATTGGAAACATGTGTGATACTAATTAAAGAAACAAATTAGTTTGAAATATCACTATAATCCAATTATTTATTATCTTTTCTAAGGGGTACCAACAAATGTGTAGAGGCCATTTTAGAATATCTTTGTAGAATAAACAATAATCCATCTCTTTTCACAGCTTCTTTGCTTTATTCTATGACATACCAAAGGCATGCAAGTATACATGATAAAATAGCTATTAATTTCATCACTTTTCAGGAGGAATGAAGCATTATTTCAATGAGCTGTAAGGGTACCAACAAATTTGAGCACGTCTGTATATATATATATATATATATATATATATATATATATATATATATATATTGTGAGACAGGAGGGAGGGGGTTAATTCCTCCCTATAGGAAAACATGTGCGGAAGGCACATTTTGGTTTTGTTTTATGTAATTGTTTAATTGGTGTTAATTGTTTTGTTTAATTGTTTAATTGTTTTATTGTTTAATCATTACCTGCACCTGGCTATTATTGAAAATTAGAGCCAGGTGCAGGGTTTAAAAGGAGAGCCGTCAGTCTGCTCAAGGTGGCTGCTGAAGAGGGTAGAAGCCTGACTGTGGTGGTGTGTGGGTACAGCCGTAATTTGAAAAAAGAAAAAGGTAGAGTGAAGCCTTTTTGTGTGTGTGCTGTTTTGTTTGTTTGTTTTTGTTTCAGGTAAACAGCTTAGCTGTCCTGTTTTTAGTTAGGGTCCTGTTTTATTTAGTTATTGCTCAAAGAGAGCTAGGTGTTTGTTTTGTTTATTTTTGTTTTTGTGTACATTAAAAATAGTGCAACTGCGCTTTCAAAATCCATTTGTGTGTGTTGGGTCAGTGCTTTTAAAGGGGCAACGAACTGCGGTGAGGGCGATTCTTTCGCTATATATATATATATATATATATATATATATATATATATATATATATATATATATATATATATATATTGGCCCCCTCTCTATATTGCAAATTAATATTGTTTTATTGACACTAATACTGGGTTTTGATTTGACTGCACGGATAGACAACATGCCAAGAAGAGGTTACATGGTTTGCATTAATATTATAACATACCTTTCTCTCTCTGATAGGTATCAGTGTAGATTAAGCTCATTTCATCCTGGTTCATATTGTGTACATTTCTGAAGCAACTCTAAATATCTCAGTATGATATGCTGTATACCTCTGTTCCTATCATTCTAAAATGTTATCATACAAAATCATTTTACTAAACATCTTTACACTGGACATGCCTGATAATAGTGTGAGAATCTTGCACATACAGTAAAATCACTTTTAAACTTTTCTGATTCCCATAGAAAATAGGTGGGACATAGAGATCCAATTGTACTACTTATTTTGTAATATGTTTCAAATTAATTTGAAATGTATCCTGCACTACATGGTATATTGTCATATGGCAAGATTAATCTCACATGTATTCTGCACTACATATTGTATTGTCATATGGCTGGATTAATCTGAAATGTAGTCACTGAACGTTCAACTACTTCAGCTAGGGAAATGAAAAGTTATTTTACGAATCCTGAGCTGTCAATAGGGGGTTTCATAATAATCAGTTCTCCCTGGTCCGATATGCACACAGGAGACTGGATGCCATTAAGAGAGGAAGACTAAATGACCCTTTAAGTGCAAGTCATTTATAATTAAACACACTTAGTTAGATGAGCTAGATGATGTGTGGAACATGTTCTGTTTACTCATTGTTAATTGAAATATTAAACTGTCGGATTCAACAATATGGATTTCCTTCATTAACATTAAAAGAGAAGGGGGTTGATTAGCTTTACCCTTGCAGGCTGTTCACCCCTGATCTCTGTAAATAGTTACAGTAGAACACGTCAAATTGTGTACTAGTTGCATTGTAAGGCAGTGACAAGGTGAGATGTCCCATGCCTGTATCCCATTGTTTGATGAAGCTGAAGGCCTTAAGGAAGAAGACAGCATACCAGGTTGTGTGTTTAGAACAGAGCCTTCTTGAACTGCAGAGAGCAGTATGGAGGTACAGTGTGCAGGGCTCCTTGCATTTTTATCAAGATCTTCTTGAACTGCAGAGAGCAGTATGGAGGTACAGTGTGCAGGGCTCCTTGCATTTTTATCAAGATCTTCTTGAACTGCAGAGAGCAGTATGGAGGTACAGTGTGCAGGGCTCCTTGCATTTTTATCAAGATCTTCTTGAACTGCAGAGAGCAGTATGGAGGTACAGTGTGCAGGGCTCCTTGCATTTTTATCAAGATCTTCTTGAACTGCAGAGAGCAGTATGGAGGTACAGTGTGCAGGGCTCCTTGCATTTTTATCAAGATCTTCTTGAACTGCAGAGAGCAGTATGGAGGTACAGTGTGCAGGGCTCCTTGCATTTTTATCAAGATCTTTACAGCAAAATGCATTTTGCATCATCTTTTTTTTTTTGTAAAAGGAGAATAAGGCTGCTAATTTCAGGTGCGATGGCATAGATGATTGATTGATTAGTTGTAAAAATCAATTTTTGTAAATTGTAAAAGCTCAAGAAAAAATAAAATATATCTACCCACCAATAATAAATATTTAGATATACATACTTTTTCAAGAACATTTCAAGTTCTCTCATTGGTGTGCGCTCAAGCAACATTGTCTGTCTCTGAACTGAAATTACCCTGTTCACTGAGGCACAGGTGGTGATTTTCCTAACTTGATTTGGTTATTAAAATCTTCTTGCTGTTTCAATTCATTCTCCCTGAGGCTCCGATCAACACACACACACATCCAGTGATTAAAATGCAACCATTTGAACGTCTGAACCTATTACAGCCCTCTTTCTAATGATCCTCTAATGACTGCCAGCCTTAACCAAGCCAGCCAACACATAATGATGTAAATTATGCAAATGCCAGTGATGACTTCAAATGTAATACATGATTATATATATATATATATATATATATATTAACATTGCTTATTAAAAGCTGTTTTGTTTACAGATGTTGACAGAGGTTAATAAGAAATATAAAAAGCTTTATCTGAAAGCACATCCGTTAATTCGAAACAACTCTAAGTGTTTTTGTTTGCAAATTATTTAAATATTCAACACAGGAGTTTCTTTATGCTTTCCAATAACAAAAAAAAAAAAACCAACAGGCCTAACCAAATGCATGTACTGTATTTTTTTATAATAATGGATTTGATGTACTGTATTTGTTTATAATAATGGATTTAATGTACTGTTTTGAAAGAAACACGTCTTATAGAAACATGTATTTTAAAACATTATATATGGTACTACACTTGATTAAAAAAATCACGGTTTGCAAGCTGTGCTATCAGTTAGTGTTGCACTTGAGGCTGAAATTGGCCCCACCCATTTACTGGCTTCTTTCCTGCCAAAAACCAACCAGCTGCTTCCCCTATTGACTGAACTGCTTTCAGCCAGTAACATGCTTTGACTCAGAAGACACTGCTGAGGGAAAATGACCCTGCAAGTGCAAGTGTAACAGAATACATGAAAAAAGCGCATAGAAACTGAGAACTTCCTTTAACTAGATATGATGTTTTAATGAGAAAGACATGTCTGCCATAACATGTGTTTCTTTAATAACTACACACCTGAGATGAATGCAGGTAATGGGTGTCAAAACTGTTTAAAATATTATTTTATTTATTTATTTTTTAAGGACACTGATTTTAAATATTAACATAAATATTAACGTAACAGAATGAAAACAATGCGTCAAAGTGATTGTCCTTTTTGGGTGTTATACAGCGGTGCTTTTAAGCAGTAGCACCTTCATAATAAAAGCAAATGTGTTTTTTCTTAAATTGCTAATGCAGATGAATACAGATTATTGAACTGTTAATGTATATTTAAATGAAATGGTTTTATGATGTGGGTATTTTAATACTGGGCTCTTACTGAAGATAAATGGAACTGGAAAACCCTGTTTAGCTAAAGTTACTTTATGTAAAAGCTGAAGCATTCATGAGGGAGACAATATATTAACCATATACCTTAAAGGAAAAGGAAATTTAAACAATATAAAATAATCAGGGTTTCAAATGAATATGCAAGTTCTCCAAATTGTTTCCTGCTGTTACAGTGTATATAAATAGAAAAATGGCTGGTTCAGTGTCTCTTACCAGGGAGTAATACCATTGAGAGGCTCTGGGGACAGTGGAACCTCAAGAGTGAAGCTCTGCCTCTCCCCAAAGCCTAGAGATGGTATTACCCCTGGTTATACACACTGTGCAGGCTGTTCTTTATTATAATATATGGATCTGTGTCAGTGGTGTAGATGGGGGGGTAGGGTTATACCTAGAGATGGTATTACCCCTGGTTATACACACTGTGCAGGATGTTCTTTATTATAATATATGGATCTGTGTCAGTGGTGTAGATGGGTGGGGGGGGGGGGGGGGGGGGGTAGGGTTATACCTAGAGATGGTATTACCCCTGGTTATACAAACTGTGCAGGCTGTTCTTTATTGTAATATATGGATCTGTGTCAGTGGTGTAGATGGGGGGGGTAGGGTTATACCTAGAGATGGTATTACCCCTGGTTATACACACTGTGCAGGCTGTTCTTTATTATAATATATGGATCTGTGTCAGTGGTGTAGATGGGGGGGTAGAGTTATACCTAGAGATGGCATTATCCCTGGTTATACACACTGTGCAGGCTGTTCTTTATTGTAATATATGGATCTGAGTCAGTGGTATAGATGGGGGGGGAGGGTTAGGGGTTTGAACCAGTGGAGGCTCCTTAGAGGGGGCAAGGGAGGAGAGCAAAAACAAGAAACATAAATTATATATAATAGCATTATAATATAATAATATTAAATACAAAATAAATTATACATCATCATCTTCATCATCTTCAGCCTTTTTCAATCCACTGTTGGCTGAAGTCCTCCCTGATTCTTCCACAAAAGCCTGTCAGCTGCGTCAGTGTGGCAAAGTGGTTACAGTGTGCAGGTGCAGGTGATCATTAATCAGACAAACAATGATAATCCAGGTGCAATGAAGGTTTAATTGTATAATCCAATGCCTGGTGGCTAACAGCAATAAACAATACTATAATAATAAACACAATACTAGCACTGAGTATGCATTAATGGCGTGTTGACTGAAATTGCATCATTTTGTTTCGCATCACATCGCGGTAAGAATCACAGTATATCTTCTCTCTGTCACCGCTGTCAGCACACAGACGACATTGGAGCAGCAGGAAAGTTTTCTTCTTTTTTTTTTATAAATCTTTAGATCAACTCAGAAGGTACGCACAATGACAATAAATGTTTTTAGCTATAATTAAAATTATTGTTTCTGTTTTTTTTTTTTTTTTAATTACTTCTGGGAGGAGGTTTTCCATCAGCCACTTTTGTTTCAAAATACAGCTATTGTTCCTTGCTCCAGAACTAAAGTTTGCCTGAATTGCTTCTGTTATAGTAAATAGATATGTTTCATATGTACAGAGCGGTATCTAATAATCTTATTGGAAATTTATTATTATTATTTGTTTATTTAGCAGACGCCTTTATCCAAGGCGACTTACAGAGACTCGGGTGTGTGAACTATGCATCAGCTGCAGAGTCACTTACAATTACGTCTCACCCGGAAGACGGAGCACAAGGAGGTTAAGTGACTTGCTCAGGGTCACACAATGAGTCAGTGGCTGAGCCGGGATTTGAACCGGGGACCTTCTGGTTACAAGCCCTTTTCTTTAACCACTGGACCACACAGCCTCCTGTATTCTTAAGTTTAAAAAATGAAGTTGATAGGATGTGTTTGACTTTTATCTGACTCACTTGTTTAGAAAATATTTTATGTAAAATATGTTACAGTGACGTGGTCTTGAAATCTAAATGCTATATGAATGTTGTATTTTAAACATATGTTGGCAATGTGGAACAGTTCAGTTTATTAGAATAAATTACAATTGACTACTGTTTTCTTTTTTTCTGCTGCCTGGTGGAGAAAATGCATTTAACAGCATTGAACTGGGGCAAAACGTTAAGAAGACAGCAAAGTGTTGTTAGTCAGAATACAACAATAACTTTCTCTGCTGCTGGTGGGGACCCCAGACCTGCCTTTTTTTCTGATTCCCCATTTTTTTTTGATCACCAGCTGCCACTGGTTTGAACCCCCATCCCCTCCCAAAATTCATTATTCAACGACGTGGAGAAAGAAAAAAGTAAGCTCTCATCTGTGAGCTGTTTGTTTCACTACCCGCCTAAGCACACTTGAAACAAAAATGAAAAAAACAGTCAAACACATATCTAGTTGCGATTGGGCAGTCCTGTCATTTTTACACCAGATCCAGTCTTCGACTCGTTTGTTTGGACAACGCGTGTAAACGTACTGTTCAAACCGACGTGCGATGAGACGTCCAAGTCGATGATTAATATAGAAATGATGACCTCGGGGGACGGGCGAAAATACAAAACATAATTGCAGACTCTTAAAGAATAGTGCACTTGAAGATATGTATGGAAATACATATCACTCAAAGGACAAAATGGTTATTGTAGCCTTTGGAAAAGAAGGTGCAATTTAAACCTGGTTCATTGTTTACAAATCATGCACAAAAGCGCCTTCTCTGGCCACAACATTACATTTCATTTTGAATTTACTGACTTTCCCTGATGAAAGTCTGGGAGGTCATTAGATGTCCTCTGCTTTTTCCCGACTCTGAGGACACCTGGTTTTTAGTCCTGTGCGAATCATGTTTTAAACGGCTGTTGTAAAACCGAGACCTAAGTTCTGTTATTTAATTTCTATGTTTGATACTGCATAGTAGTGGTTCTAAATATGATTGTGAGGTGATACTCACGCTTCTTAATAGGACGATTTCGAGTACATTACAAGTATGGAGTGTAGTTAATTTTTTCTTACAGAAACATTTTTATAAATTATACTTTGCTGTCAAGCGATTAATCTTGAGAATTTTTTTTTTCTCAGTTAATCTTGGTTTTTATCGCATATGTAATTCAATTACTGCATCCATCTCATTTAAGTTTCTTTTATTACTGATTCTATTGTAATGTTAGAATGTATTTTCTATTGTTTTGGCTAGGTTACAGTATTTGCACTGTTCGGATTATTTTATTAATGTTATTAGTATTGAATTAATACAGTAAAAATGATTAATTGGAACTCTGTTTTGTACGGCGCAGCTAATGCTACTATAGCTTTAACTGGAAGACCTTACGCACTGTGACATGGCTGCTGAACTGTGGGGAGTTCGGTGGTGTCTTGAGACGAGGGGGAGAGATCATTACTACGGGGTTCTTTGAGCAAGTTTCACTGAGCTCTGTATTCTAATGCTGTAACTAAAAGCAACAAACCTGTGCCAAGGAAATAAAGAATATTGCTAAGAGGGACAAGACAGGAGAGCAATTAACGTGCATTAAAAAATGTATCTCCTAAAAAATTAATCTCCCCCAAAAATGTATGTGTTAATCGCAGAAATTAATTGCGATTAATTGACAGCCCTAATTATTACCCATCTGCAAAAATCTCTATCCCCCCCGAAACAAAATCCTGGCTACGCCACTGATCCGAGTCTGAAAAATATGTGTGTTACTTTTCGTGGAAGAGTTGCATTTATCGGTCGGGAGCAGGGAGATGCAGACAACAGGATGCAGCTCTGGGAGCAGGAACAAGAACTGGAAACTGAACATTCTAAAAGGTTTGTTTGATGGGCGCTGGCACTTTGGTTTGTTTACTCAGATTCCATGTGGTTTCTATTGCCTGTGAGTGACCGACTTTGGACAGGTTGGACTGCAGCACACGAATGTCAAAGACTTTTCTTTATGGTGTTCAGATTCTATTGCTTTTGGACAAACTGCAGTCTTCTTCGCTAGTACTGATTTCCTTTGAGAGCCTATAACTAGGATGGCTGGTGGTGACGTCAGATCAGGAAGTAGACATACAACAATATTGTGAGTGAAGCGCTGATGCGCAAGTTTAATTATAAATAAAAAGATTTAACAAAACAAAACACTGTACACAAAAGAAAACGGAACATTTGCCAAAACACAGACAAACACGGTATAAACCCATCATGAATAGCAATTGTAATTTGTTTTAGTTTTAGTCATCCCCCAACTCTCATTCTGCCTCTGAACACACCAACCCTGTGTCACACCTGTGGCCTTAATTAATCATTCAGTCATTTATTCAATTCATGGCTCCAGCCACATTCCCACACGTTTTTGGAGGAGGATTTTTATCTCACTCCCTGCCCCCTCTATATTCCCCACACATACACACACCCTGTGCACCACTACAAATATACCTTTTAAATCGCCCGTGCTACATAACCCAAACCATACCCTGTGCACCAATACATACAATAATACTCCACCTAAAACATACAAAATAAACCAAATACACCCATGGGTGTTTTTTTTTCTCAAGTGGGGAGTCAGCTTTGGTGTCTGGGTGGCGGTTAGACTGCGCGAGCCACACGTTTTGATGTG
Organism: Acipenser ruthenus; assembly: GCF_902713425.1. NCBI lineage: Eukaryota > Metazoa > Chordata > Actinopteri > Acipenseriformes > Acipenseridae > Acipenser > Acipenser ruthenus. Next base: position 1,269,917 of record NC_081191.1, read on the forward strand.
TTTAAATGATAAACCCAACAGTAGCATTATCACCTTGCAGCAATAGTATTACAAGAACTGTTTTGTGTGATGCACAGTGGTATTATTTAGGGCTATCCATATATTACAGCATATTCTTACACGGGTTAAAAAAGGATGATTCCACTTTTACAGACCTTTCTGCCTGCAGATTGCCTGTAATTATCTTCCATCGTTTGTCATATGATAGAGCCCACTGTCATTTGCCATCCTTATTTTACACTCCATTTCACAAATTTCTCATGAACCTCTAGCTTCAAAATCCTCCTCCTACTAAAAACAGATGGCCTGTGGACAGTTCTGTAAATTACTTTGCCTTCTAGGAAATAAAGAAAACACCAAGCAGTAGCTCTAGGCATCAGTTTCCTTTTTCTTTTTTATGCTTGTGGTTCAAACCTTCAGGTAATATTAATAATAAATCTGCCCTGGTGCTGAGAAACATTCAGATCATCTTCTCTAAACTTGTCAGCCATAGACTGTTTGTCTTTTAAGGAATGATCTCTCACTCACCTCTGCCAGAAGCAGTCGTCTCAGCTGGTTTTGCAAAACCATGCCTGGGGCAAACATTATCAATAAAATATCATCCTCCTTACCAGAGGAGACAAGGAGACCTACAGTTAGAAACACTACCAGATTAATGCAGTTGGTTTTGCACTTGATAGGTATTCTTTTCTTCTTGCAAACTGGTATCCCACAAGAAAACACACAATGTAATTATTTTTTGATTAACAATATTGTATGTAGCTGATGAATCAATGTTATAACGCATGTTACTCGAACATAGCACAAACATTTCTAGGAGTCATTCAACCTGCATAAAGTTTGTGGTGGTATTTTATGCTCTCAGAGATGCAGATAAGACCGAAAACATGGTTCTGTTTTTGTGCAGAAAATCTGACATATATATTAGTTGGTTGTGAACGAGTGGTTTGCAGTGCTCCGGAAATGACAGACACAAGACAGTTCATAATTAAACAGCTCTTTATTTGGCTGGGTTGCGTGTCAACAACACTTAAATAAGCACAGGCTCTACGGACTCTGCAATGTGTATCGCTCCATGCAGAACAAGGGTTTCAGTCCCGAAATAATAAGACACTAATTATAATAAGACACAGACATGGTCACTTCTCCAGACAGGGAGTGCTCTTTGTGCAGCTGTGGTGCAAGACAACGATCGTGAAACAGTGGTGCAGTGTAGTCCGTGTTCGTTGCTGGTTTGTAGCAACAGCTCCCGGTTAGTGTTAGCCATCTAACAATGACAAATAACAACAGTTAGACAACAAACAAACAAAACACAAAACACTCACGGTATGTTTACTCTCAGTCTCCTTTACTGGTCCTTGCAGTAATCATAACAAAGGAACAGGTTGCTTCATCACATCCCCTAAAATACCCTTAGTCACGCCCCCTTCGATAGAGAGTGCAGTCACTTATCCTCCAATCCGTGACTGACACATCGCTTACCGTATTAAGGCAATGACTGGCATTGTGACTCCGTCCGCTTCCTAGATAGCCGGCTTCCGACTGACCCTGGAATGAACTGCCAAACCATCCATTCGGGGAACACTGTTCCTGTTACAAAGCGCCCTCACAGGTCAAGAGGGAGATTGTTGACTAGGATTCATTCGCTCTCTGTCACATTGGTCTTCATGCTATTTGACCAGTTCACAGATGTGTGCTCTACAGCATGTGTGCTTTAAGCATCCCCAAACCATGACACTACCACCACCATGCTTGACCGTTGGTATGAGGTTCTTACTGTGGAATGCAGTGTTTTGTTTTCGCCAGACATAACGGGGCCCATGTCGGCCAAAAAGTTCCACTTTTGACTCATCTGTCCATAGAACATTGTTCCAGAACTCTTGAGGATCATCCAGGTGCTTTTTGGCAAACTTGAGACGAGCATTCATGTTCTTCTTAGTGAGCAATGGTTTCCGTCTTGCTACTCTGCCATGAATCCCATTTTTGCCCAGTGTCTTTCTGATGGTGGAGTCATGAACACTGACCTTAGCCGAGACGAGAGAGGCCTGCAGATAACTGGATGTTGTTCTAGGGTTCTTTGTGACTTCCTGGATGATTTTACGCCTTGCTCTTGGAGAGATTTTGGCAGGATGGCCACTCCTGGGAAGATTCCCAAACTTTCTCCATTTGGACAATATAGCTCTGACTGTGGTTCGGTGGAGCCCCAGAGCATAAAAAATGGCTTTGTAACCCTTTCCAGACTGATAGGCATCAACAACTTTTTTTTCCGGAGGAACCTGTGTGCTGACAACTTCACTGTGATGGTAAGGGCCAAAGTTAGTCAGATTTATATTGGGCAGGGCTGGCCCAAATCAGGCCTGTTTGTTAACCAAAGTACTCAAACAGCTGACCCTAATTATCCCTTTAAAATGGTTGAGTTAACTAGGGGGGCAATGACTTTTTCACACCTGAAGATTGCATGTTTGATTACCTTGCGCACCAAACAAATGGAAGAAGCACCAAACTTTGGTGTCATTTTTTCTCTCAGACTCCCTCTATATACTACGACAACCCACATAAAAATCTGACCAAATACAATGTTAAAAATGTGCAAAAATGCAGAAAATCAGACAGGGAGCAAATACTTTTGCACGGCACTGTATATATATACAGTGCCTTGCAAAAGTATTCAGACCCCTGACCAATTCTCTCATATTACTGAATTACAAATGATACATTGAAATTTCGTTCTGTTTGATATTTTATTTTAACACACTGAAACTCAAAATCAATTATTGTAAGGTGACATTGGTTTTATGTTGGGAAATATTTTTAAGAAAAATAAAAAACTGAAATATCTTGCTTGCATAAGTATTCATCCCCCACACATTAATATTTGGTAGAGCCACCTTTCGCGGCAATAACATCTTTAAGTCTTTTGGGGTAAGTATGTACCAGCTTAGCACACAGTGTCGGAGTGATTTTGGCCCATTCTTCTTGGCAGATTTGCTCCAGGTTGTTCAGGCTGGTTGGACGACGCTTGTGGACCGCAATTTTCAATTAGTGCCACAGATTCTCAATGGGATTGAGATCAGGACTTTGACTGGGCCACTGTAGGACATTCACCTTTTTGTTCTTGAGCCACTCCAATGTTGCTTTGGCCTTGTGCTTGGGATCATTGTCCTGCTGAAAGGTGAATTTCCTCCCAAGCTTCAGTTTTTTAGCGGACTGAAGCAGGTTCTCTTGCAGTATTTCCCTGTATTTTGCTCCATCCATTCTTCCTTCAATTTTAACAAGATGCCCAGTCCCTGCTGATGAGAAGCATCCCCACAGCATGATGCTGCCACCACCATACTTCACTGTAGGGATGGTGTGTCTTGAGGCATGGGCAGTGTTAGGTTTGCGCCACACATAGCGCTTTGAGTTTTGGCCAAAAAGCTCTATCTTGGTCTCATCTGACCACAAAACCTTTTCTCACATTGCAGCTGGGTCACTCTCATGCTTTCTGGCAAACTCCAGATGTGCTTTCAGATGGTACTTTTTGAGTAACGGCTTCTTTCTTGCCACCCTCCCATACAGGCCAGTGTTATGCAGAGCTCTTGATATGGTTGACTGGTGCACCATTACTCCACTCCCAGCCACTGAACTCTGTAGCTCATTCAAAGTGATTGTTGGCCTCTCTGTGGCTTCTCTCACAAGTCTCCTTCTTGTTTGAGCGCTGAGTTTTGAGGGACAGCCTTTTCTTGGCAGTGCCTGGGTGGTGTGATGCAGCTTCCACTTCCTGATTATTGATCCAACAGTGCTCACTGGGATATCCAAACACTTGGATATTATTTTGTACCCTTTCCCTAATCTATGCATTTGTATTACTTTATCTCTAACTTCTGTAGAATGCTCTTTGGTCTTAATTTTCCTTCAGATTCACAGCCTGACCAATGATCCTTCAACAGTGGGGTTTTTATCCAGAAAATGTGACAGCAACTTTAATGGTTCACAGGTGGAGGCCAATGGTAAGGTAACTGTGTCCTCGTTAGGGCAATTTCTTTCATCGGTGTAAACTGGGAGCTTCCACAGCATAGGGGTTGAATACTTATGCAAGCAAGAAATTTCAGTTTTTTATTTTTCTTAAAAATATTTCCCAACATAAAACCAATGTCACCTTACAATAATTGATTTTGAGTTTCAGTGCTTTAAAATAAAATATCAAACAGAACGAAATTTCAATAATATGAGAGAATTGGTCAGGGGTCTGAATACTTTTGCAAGGCACTGTATATATATATATATATATATATATATATATATATATATATAGTGACGTATTTTGACCTTTTCAGCCGGAGTCTGTGTTGTTCTTTCAAATAGGTGTCTGTCACTTTAATTACACACGATACAATGGAAGTGGTCTTTAAACGCCGTGGCATACGTTTATTAGCAAACTGATATTTCAAACAAACAAAAACACAAAACAAAACCTAGCCCTTCTTCAGGCGCTAACTAAACTGGTTAACAGTAGTGCTATCTAATGCAGGGCAGGGTAAGCCTGTTCCCCTGCTTGAACTAATTCCACAAATCACCTAATCCAAATCACCGTCCAGAACTTCGTTGTCAAAAACCCATACCTTTGTTTCGTTATCAGAAAATCTTTCTTTGTCCAACACACTTTTCCACTGTTCAGTCTTCCCCCTCTCACCACTTCAACCCTTCTCCTTGAACACACAAACGGAAACTTTTTTAACCCCGACTTGATCACTGCCCATTAATTATACAATTAAGCAATTGTTACATTTGTTATCATACAAAGTGTGTGGCTATCCCCAGGGTCCTAAAGCCTCCAAATTAATGTTTGGTACATACACTTCATCACAATCTATATAAAACAAAAAATAATGGGAGGAATTCTAAAATCCTTGTGAGGCTGTTAGCACAAAGGCATTGTTCTCTCTGGTGTCCAAACAAACATCCTGATAGAGGCAGCTTCCTGGCCTGCCCTGACAAGACTACCATGCACTGTAATTAGAAAGTCACTGGTATCAATCATTTTGCAGAGAGGTGCTCCTTTTTATCATCAATTACCTTGAACATTTCGGACAGTGATCAGACAAACCCTGTCTTGACTTGACTGCAGTGCTGTCATCGCCGCTAATGGAATTTTAAATCGTCTCCCACAGTGGCTTTCTGCAGGGAACTACTAAAGTGCAACTCCCAATTAAGGAAAGGGTAATTCTGCTAATCTCCAAGGAGCTAGCGATAGGCAGCATCAATATCAAACAAAGTGCTTGACAGAGAAAAAACTCTTCTCGTGACCACATTGTGCAGATTCATGTGCAACCTGTAAAGGAACAGACGGCTCATACAATTCCCAATTACATTTAGAACTGTCTATTTAAGCATGAGCAACAAATCAACCATTATCCCTTGCATCAATGCGCTGTGGATTTTACACATGCTTTATGCATTAGGGTGCCTAACCTAGGTTGCAAAGCTAAAGATAAGATATAATAAACTCCAACTTCCAAAATAATAAAATGTTTCTATAATGTCCTTTCTTCCCATCTTTATCCCAATCACATGGTAGGGGTCAGGTAACTAATTGTACAGAAAATAATGATACAAAAGCAACGCTCTGCCAGACAGTGTTGTAGCGTGCACGGGGGAAGGCAGCAGTAGGGCTGGTAGGTGACGTAATCACACACAGGGACATGAGCCCAATATACGCTCCTTGCAAAGGAGCAGGCTCTTTTGTACAGCGGTATCGGCATTATGCTTTAGTGCGAGAGGTCCTGGGTCTGCCTGCGTGTGCATTGCCTCGCCCTGTGTAATGCACCTGCTTGCGTTAACTGAGATCGCTACAGTATATTACTTGCTTGTTCCTTTCTGAAACAAAAATGGGTGCAAATGTATAAAACTGGGCCGAAACACAAACGTTCCAAGTTAAAATGCTCCAGATCTGGTATTTATTAATGAATTTATCTGTCAATCAATATTTCAACTATCTTCTAATCGTGTCTGACTCGTGGGTTGGAATGATGTATTGCCATGGTTGTTGATTTGACAGCCTTTCAATCATCAATAGGGGTCCACTTAAATCACAGATCATTTATACATGTTTCATGGATAGGTTATGGAATAAAATCAGGATTTTGCAGACCTGTTTAAACAATAAATTAACCTAACTAGATAATATTTCAGAGCGGTATAAAAGCCTAAAAATAGTGGTACTTGCTTCTTTACTAAAACGGAGTGCTGTCATTTGTTAAGGGCAGGCATGCAACAACCCCCAGCAGTTGCTGTCGACATTCTCTGTCTCTGTGTTGTGAAGACTTGCCCATACATTGAGACTCCATCGCAGGTTGTTTTAAGCGAGGTGGCTGTGCTAGATCGTACCTGCAGTACTGATTTAACTTGGCTACAACCGACAGGAATACTTTTTGTCTGTGTTGTCTTTCCAGTTTGTTTTCTGAAAGCTGTTATTTGTTTTACATTCTGTTTAGCAGTAGTGTGGAGTAGTGGTTAGGGCTCTAGACTCCTGACCGGAAGGTCGTGGGTTCAATCCGGGTGGGGGACACTGCTGTTGTACCCTTGAACAAGGTACTTTACCTAGATTGCTCCAGTAAAAACCCAACTGTATAAATGGGTAATTGTATGTAAAAATAATGTGATATCTTGTAACAATTGTAAGTCACCCTGGATAAACACGTCTGCTAAGAAATAAATAATAATAATAAAAATATTGTATAACATTTAACAAAAGGAAGAAAGTAACATGCAAAAGCAATTAAGCTCAACACATGATTGTCTTTCAATTTATAGGTGTCCATTTAACAAGTTAAAGTGGCAGACAATGGATGCTTTTTCTTCCAAAAGCTGTCTATTAGAAAACCATTTGCTGGTTTTGTTTTACTAATAGACTATTGAAGTAAATACACTGTCAGGATGGTGACTGAGAGCTGACACTAAGCTGACAAGGCGTCTGCGCCACAGCTCGAGGCGACTGCATCGCCATGCTACACATCGAGGAGAGCGTCCGCTCCACAGGATTAACTACATGAAACCCTTGTGATGGTACTGCCCGGAGTCTCAGTGAGGATGCCGGAACTCCGGGAGCCCAGAAATAGATCAGTTTAGGGGATAGGTGGCTGTGTGGTCCAGTGGTTAAAGAAAAGGGCTTGTAACCAGGAGGTCCCCGGTTTAAATCCCACCTCAGCCACTGACTCACTGTGTGACCCTGAGCAAGTCACTTAACCTCTTGCTCCGTCTTTCGGGTGAGACGTAATTGTAAGTGACTCTGCGGCTGATGCATAGTTCACACACCCTAGTCTCTGTAAGTCGCCTTGGATAAAGGCGTCTGTTAAATAAACAAATAATAATGTTGATCCCAAACTGTATAGAGAGGGTATGCGTAGTGTAGTAGGTTCCTGGAGCGGGACATTCCTTTTAGTGGGGCTAGCGTTCGCCTTGTGTGGCACATTTATTTTTAGCTTAGTTTTCTTTTCTTTTCTTTATTAAACCTGACACTGCTGGTACGCTAGTGGCAGCACCTGTGTTGTTTAATAAATCTGCATGCCTGTGCGGCGTGTCAGCACACAATGCTCTGTGTCTGCTTCAGTATTATTCAATGACGACCCACGTATGTAGTTACATATGTAAAAAAGGAATTATGTTGTCAAGCAAATACATGGTGAAACAGCAAAAGGATGTCCTTTTAGCAGCGTGACTTTAAGGGCAGGGTCAATCGCTTTCTCACGATAAAAATAGCTGTAAAAAACAACAGCCGACAGCAGTCATTATCACTGTGCATTTTAGACATCATCAATATTAAAATGAAAGACAAAGTATTGGATACAACTCAAAAGTTTTATTCAAGCACATCATATCAATCTGCACAGCCAAAACACCGTATTTAAATGAACAATTAAACATAAAAGGGTTTATTTTCTAACTTACCACATATAAAGCACTATAATAAAATAAACATTTCAAAACAAACTAGTGTGTAAACAGGTTCATGTACATACAAAATTGTAAAAATAAAAGTATTTTTTAATCTAAAAAGAAAGTAACATATGATTTTTCTTGTGTGTGTGTCACTCGCAGCACAGAATCCAGATTGGGCTGCTGCAGCCTGCAGCTTTGTAGTTTTCTGATCGAAATGTTTCTGCTGAAGCAGAAACCCGATCAACCCGATCATGCTCTCTCCTAAAAGCTCTCTCCTAAAAGCCCAGATCATACTCTCTCAAAGCCCAGATCATGCTCTCTCCTCAAAACCCGATCATGCTCTCTCCTCAAAACGCAGATCATGCTCTCTCCCCAAAGCCCAGATCATGCTCTCTCCCCAAAGCCCAGATCATGCTCTCTCCTTAAAGCCCAGATCATGCTCTCTCCTTAAAGCCCAGATCATGCTCTCTCCTTAAAGCCCAGATCATGCTCTCTCCTTAAAGCCCAGATCATGCTCTCTCCCCAAAGCCCAGATCATGCTCTCTCCCCAAAGCCCAGATCATGCTCTCTCCTTAAAGCCCAGATCATGCTCTCTCCTTAAAGCCCAGATCATGCTCTCTCCTTAAAGCCCAGATCATGCTCTCTCCCCAAAGCCCAGATCATGCTCTCTCCTCAAAGCCCAGATCATGCTCTCTCCCCAAAGCCCAGATCATGCTCTCTCCTTAAAGCGCAGATCATGCTCTCTCCTTAAAGCGCAGATCATGCTCTCTCCCCAAAGCCCAGATCATGCTCTCTCCCCAAAGCCCAGATCATGCTCTCTCCTTAAAGCCCAGATCATGCTCTCTCCCCAAAGCCCAGATCATGCTCTCTCCCCAAAGCCCAGATCATGCTCTCTCCCCAAAGCCCAGATCATGCTCTCTCCTTAAAGCGCAGATCATGCTCTCTCCCCAAAGCCCAGATCATGCTCTCCTCAAAACCCAGATCATGCTCTCTCCTCAAAGCCCAGATCATGCTCTCTCCTACTACAGCAGCAACAACACTGACAGTCCTTGTGGCTCTTTCCGTCCATTCAGGTCCTTACTGAACTCCTTTTGATAATTTAAGACATCCTGGAATGCACTGGAAGATTCACAAGTGAATGAAATGAATGGCTAGTGTAGGAATGCAATAATAATAATAATAATAATAATAATAATAATAGTAGTAGTTGCAGACAAAGGGCTTACTCATATATCAGCTTTTTAATAGACACCACCCTAGAATAAACAAAGCTCTCAATAAAGAAACGTAAAGGTATTTTTTTTTTCTATCCCTGCTAAAAAAAATGTCCATGTTTAAAGATTAAATACACCTAGATAATATTTCATAGCGCTATAAAAGCCTAAAGATTGTGGTACTTGCTTCCTTAATAAAACAGAGTGCTGTCATTTGCTAAAGGCAAGCATCCCCAGCAGTTGCTGCCGACATTCTCTGTCTGGGTGGACTTGCCCATACACTGAGACTGCACGTCTGCATCCACTGAATTGGTTGGAAGTGTAAGGCAAAGCTTTGCCAAGTTATACAGATGTGGAATCAATTAGAAACAATCCAAAAACTCGGTTACCCAAAGGTATTCTTTAATAAAGTCCATATATGCAGAACGTTTGTTGTCATGTTATTTGTCCCATCCAGGAATTTTATTTTTTATCAGTACCGAGTCAAACAAAAAAAACCTGTCTATATTCGGGTCTGAAATTCTAACTGCGTTTAAAAAGTAAACAGCAGGTTGTTTGAACGGAGGTAGCTGTTTTTGATCGTACCTGTAGTGCTGATTTAACTTGGGTACAACCAACACAGGAATACTTTTTTGTCTGCGCTGACTTTTCAGTTTGTTTTCTGAAAGCTGTTGTTTGTTTTACATTTTGTTCAGCAGCCTCTGTAGTAGCCTGTTGTTTAATGTGTGACTCTGAAGCTAAATAGTGATAGATCATATTTTCTTTAAGTCACATTACAAGATGTGCAAAACAATTACCTCCATCTGCATGTACAGTTTATTTGGGAAATGTCTTGACACGATCATCAGCCAAAATATACTTGTTTTGCTTTGACGTCCATTTCTGGTATTTTACGTCTAATACTGAAAACTAGATTTTAGCAACCTAAATCAAAACAATGCAGCTCTGACTTTGTCCCACCTGCTATTGTACAGTACAGCAGGTCACAGAAAAGCCAGTACAGACGCACTGATAGGCTAATTAAAACATCGCTATCATGTGAACAGTAAACAAGAAAGTTAACCGCTTTGGAGTATTTTTTTTTTAAATTATATTTCTCTACGTTTTTGTTTTTGCCTGAGTGCAATGCACACAGGAAGGCGAAGGAATAAAAAAGCCTATCTACAGAAGAGAGATACGTCATTTGCGTCGCTTTCGTTGTGCAGTAGTTCACTTAAACAAGGTTTCTATCCTCCCTGCACCAACTGAAAGTGTTCTGATTTTTCACTCTTGCTATCTGGTCACCCTATTCACAATGTTTCAATGAAGAACCAGTTGACTAGTTTACCTATATTGTACGTATTATAAAGGGTGTTATAAACAAGACCATTACAATTACAGGCTAAAGCAATACTCTGTTATAAGAACTCATGTTACTGTACTTTACTTCTTGACATGAAGTGTTACACTAGTGATGTGTCAATAACATGCATTGTAATACACCGATTTTCCTTAAAAGGCTTGAGATCATACATGTTTTATCAAATTGATTTGTTTTCAAAGAGTTCCCAGTTTACTTCTCTTCTTCTCAACCCCTCTGTCTGGATGATTAAGGTTACCAGCTCTCAGATTTGATCAGACAATACTAAGTCATTTTGACCCATGACATCCTGTCACAATGAGCAATGATTTCAGAACATAACATAATTTACTAATAACAACAGCAGTGACTAAAAGGTGCAGTGACGCACAGGTCATGCATGATTTATGAACAGTGAAGGTTCCTATTTAACGGTATCATACTGTATGAAATCTGGCAACAAGCTGCAATGCAATCTCTCCTTGGTCTGGGAGAGCAGCTAGGGAACTGCTGTAGAGAAGGAGATTAGTGGATGAATAACATCAGCCGGAAGGCACAACTACAGCAGCTTTCTTACTTTATTTGAGCGTACAGAGTAAAGCAGGTTCCTGTTAGAATGATACATTACATTATATCAGTACTTAATGCCTTCACAGAGTTCTGCACGTCCTCAATGCCAGACTGTGTACAGCCATTCAAAAGAGCAGAGAGCTGAAATACACTCGTAAAGGGGCCACACCCTGCTACCGCCGAATCATTCAAAGTAATGATTTGTGACCTTTTTTGCAAAGAATATTAATAAATATTTTTTCAAGCAGTATTTAACAATCCCTTAAAATGATTTACTAATAATTTATTTTATTTTAAAGTGAGAATAGCTAATTAAATGTTATAGCAATGTTACAGGAAGTCCATTACTGTTTCACTTTTTGGGTTATTTCACCTCAGTAGTTTGGGGTCAAAACATGTTACTGGCTGCAAAGCATGTGGCATTCAAAGAAGCAGCTGGATGATTAATGACTGAAAAGAAGGTGCAAAATGGGTGGGGATAATGCTGCTCTCTGTGAAAAAATGTCTTTCTTTCAAACTTGCACATTTCAGTCTTAATATGGATGTGAAGTTAACAGTTTTATAACAGGTGAGAATGATAGAATGATTGTGGTAGCTGCAGCCATTGTAATGCAGAGCGTGCTCAGGAGGATTTCATTGTGAGCTCTTGATTGCATTATTCAGAAATGAAAAGATGTTCAGATGATCCTTGCCCCTTTGTCACAGTAAATACAAATTAGACTGATACTCCCAATTACATATAATTGACACAGCCTGGCTTCAAGTCTTTGTTGGCTCACATATTATCCCCTGAAGAGCAAAAGTCTTCTGCTGTAACAACATCACAACTACTCAAACTGATAAAGCAAAAACAAAGTCATTATTGAAACCCTTTTATTACCTGAATTATATTCTGCTATTATAGTTGTTTTACCTTTATATCATTTTGATGAAACTGTAAAATGGTGTATTTTAATTTCCCCTTTGTGAGATGTGGTGCCTCCACAGTGATCTCTAAAATAATGCATGGTGGGGTATTGTAACATCACCTTGCTGTAATTCTGCAGTGCTAGTATTAAACCAACCCCTCTGTGAATTAAAGTACATAGCTAACGAATGCAAATACAAAACCTTCCAACAACAAAAGAAAGAACAACAAATCAATGTATAACCTTGCATTAGGTCTTCTTAGAGCTGAGGAGAGCATGATCTGTGACACGTGCTCTGTACATATATGGCAGCTGTTAAGTGTTAAATTCATTAAACTATCTCACTGAATATTTAATTGTTGTAATCTGTCTAATCCATTGCATTGTTTTTGTGCAATTTTCATTTTATCTGGCAAATGAAGTGTGGCAGTGTTTCAGTTGTATTAGGCATGTCATTACTCCTGTTTCTGTTTGTTAGTGGGATTAATGTGAAGCATGGATGTGTGAGCCAAAAGCCACGGGCCTGCCTCAGAATGCAACCTGCCTTCATTCAGTGGCCAAATCTGCTGCAAAATTCGCGGGGCCAAATCTGTAGTGCAATTAAAAGACCACTTACACACTTTACTGATTACATATGAAATGACCTGATTCCATAAACAGGAACTCAGAAAGGGATTATCGATTATTATTATTATTATTATTAGTAGTAGTAGTCGTAGTAGCATTATTAGTAGTAGTAGTCGTATTAGTAGTAGTATTATTAGTAGTAGTAGTCGTATTATTAGTATTATTATTAGTAGTAGTAGTCGTATTAGTAGTATTATTATTAGTAGTAGTAGTCGTCGTAGTAGTAGTATTATTAGTTCTTATGTATCACCCTGCAGTAAGGTCATACATTAGTTAACATTTAAAAGGGGAAATGTACCATGTATTCAAAATATTCTGAATTGGAGTGCCATGTTTTCATGTGTGGAGTGGTCTCAAATAAGATAAGTAAAGGTAAACTCCAACGTGGCTAATGCAATATTTAAGAACAGCTTCTTGCTTATGTGTTTGTCGTACCTTAGATGAGAACTGTTACTGTTGCTATTAAGCTTACACATTGTTGCTATTACGCTTGTACAATACCTGTGTAGAAAAAAACAACTCGTCAGTCTTAGCTAGAAGCAAAACATGTGAAGATTTATTTTTCTTTCAAGGACAGGGTCCAAAAGAAGGATCTCCCCATGTTACCCATTACCCTGAACACTGCACTAATGATGGCAGGTCATACTACTGTGCGTACGCTGTACAGTGTGTGAATCTGTCTGAACAACACTGCAGGCAATGACAGCGATGATACATCTCAGTTAGTTCCTAGTGCAATGCACCTTCACAAATTATACACCAGACAGTGTGTCACTTAAATAGAGGTATGAGGTGACATGACAGGCTTGTTCATTTGTCTTCATTGAAAAGGTTTTGACCACAGGAATTGATCTTGCAGGCGCCGCTCATTCTTTATTAACAGAACTTAATTAATGTATTTTACTGTGGAAAACAAACATCTTCTTCATTAAAGCAAATGTAATTTAGTTTTGATGGAAATGTAGCTAGCATTGTATGTTACCTCTTGATAACAAGTGTAGGGGCTTGTGGGAACTTTATTATTCATTCTATTGAATCAGACAATTCTACTTTGATTGAGTATTTAAATTATTTTATTGATTAATAAAAGATCATTCTTAACAAATAATTATATCCAGCACATGATTACATTTGTTTCCATTCATTGGTTATTCAAGATACAGAAATATCACAATTATTGCAACTCATTTTTCTAGCCGAGAAATGGTAGTCCAACTAGCTTACAGTCAAATAATAATTAGCCATATTGCCTTTCAATTGGGAATGTTCTTTCAGACAGGTTATGGAGGTGCTTATCAGTCACGACCCAAGCAACTCATTTGGTTGTTTTTCCAGTTAACATAAGAACATCCAGAAATTCTAGAATGAGAAAAGGCCATTCGGCCCAGCTATGCTCGCTCGCTTAATGCAAGCGTGGTCCGTTAGCACTCAGGAGAGGTAAAACCCAGAACCAGGTTAGTAGGGGAAATGAAATCACTAGGAATCCATGGCTAAATAGAACACCCTTCCTTCAGGTGGCTAGCTAAAGGTCTTATTATGGTCACAGATAGGGTTTGTGACAGCACCCAGTTTATTCTTGAAGGATCCGATAGTCTCTGCTTTAACAAATCTGTCTAGCAGCCTGTTCCAATGGTTCACCACCCTTTCCATGAAAAAGCTTCTTCTAGCCCTCGGTTCTGAATAAGCCCTTCTTCAGCTTCCACCCATGGCCCCTGGTTCTGTTCTCTGTGATAATTTTAATATAATTTCTCTTTATTTAAATTCAACTGTCTTGGCTATATAATCTAACATTCTAGTTGTCTTTTTTATAGCTTCTCCTCACTGTCTAGTTGGCTTAAGAGATTCCTCCACTACTACCCCCAAGTCCTTTTCACACACAGCCTCCTCTATTTCATTACTATTCATGCTGTACTTGCCTGTGGCGGAGTGTCCCGCCCCTAATTATTATTATTTGTATTTGTTTGCGGTGCGGATAAAAGCGCTGCGTCTTTTGTTATTGTTTTTTATATTTATAATTTAAAAACCCAGTGAGGATGCGTGACTGATCAGCTACTGATTATTGAACTAACTGACAGTCACTCATCCTTACCAAACGCGTGCAGACTGTGGCCGAGGGGTAATAAGATAATTAACAGCTAGTTAACCCCTCAGCCAGAGTATAAGAACCTGCAGCTGTCCGTGCTGCAGGGTTGGGTGTACAGAGAGGAGGTACGGGGAGATAGAGAGGAGACAGACTTTAAAATAACAATTGCTAAAACGTACTGGATTAGCCAGCACGACACTTACTTGTTTGTCTGTCTGGTTTGTTTGGCCCTCGTGCCCTTTGTTTTCTGTTTTGTTATTTTGTTTAAATCTTTTGTTTTGTTTATTAATAAAATCCAGCTGAGTGCCGTAGCATTCAGCTTCACCCGCCCATCCATTGTTTTGGTTTCTGTACTTCCTGGACCGTGACGTCACCACACCTCACCACTGCAAGCCATCCTGCCACTTAGCCTCTGATGTTTTTGTGCCCTATGTGCAAGACTTTGCATTTATTCACATTAAATGTAATCTGCCACGTGTCAGCCCAAGCTTGAATCTTGTCTAAATATCATTATATTATTAAAGTTGCTGATTGGGAGTTGGCTACCCCTCCCAGTTGTGTGTCGTCTGCAAATTTGCAGAGCAAGAATATCAATGGTCCCACTAGTGATCCCTGTGGTACCCCACTTGTTGCGTTACTCCAGTTTGATGCTTGGCCTCTAATTATAACTCTCTGCTTTCTACCTTGTAACCAGTTATGAATCCATGCTGCTACTTTACCATTTATGTCTACTGATTTAATCTTTAGATATAGTCTCTCGTGCTGTACTTTGTCAAATGCTTTTTGAAAATCTAAAGTAGATGATGTTATACGCACTATCCATGTCCACTCTAGTAGTCACCTCCTGAAAGAAATCTAGTAAATTAGTTACACAAGATCTACCCTTTCTAAAGCCATGTTGTTACTATATAAATATTCCTCCTCTTTGGCCCCTATTATAGTTTCCATGATTGTACATGTGATTGATGTTAAATGTATAGGTCTGTAGTTCCCAGGGTTTAGGTATCTCCCTTTATAAATACAGGAACAGGTTTGCCAATTTCCCAGTCCAGTGGGATGGCTCCTTTATTTATAGATTTGTTGAATATATAACATATTGGTTTAATGTGGGTATTTGTTTATTTTAAGTGCTGCTAGCTCCCTTAGTACTTCATTCTCTTTTATAACAAACTCTGGTAATGATGTGTGTGTACATTCTGTTAACTTTGGTACACTGTATAAATCTTCCTTTGTAAATACTTGATTAAGTACATCTGCAATTTGGTAGTCTTTAGTCACTAAATTACCACTGCTACCAGTAGACAACTGACTTCCTCTTCTAGTTTCCTTTTAGCTTAACATTAAAAACCCTTTTGGATTAAGTTTACTATCCACTGCTGCTTGCCTCTCTAATTCCTTTTCACTCTCCTAGAGGTCATGTGGTCCCAGTTTATGTTTGGGAGGTTAAAGTCTCCCATAATTAGGGTGTCCCCTTCCTTACTTATTTTTGTTGTGGGGTAAACAGGGGGAGGCACTTAGCGAGTTATACAGGTCTGCCAACGGGTTGGGGGGTTGTAATTTTTGTTGTGTAGTCACCAGCATGGACTGGTTGTTGTTTAGCATGGGGGGAGGTGGTGTTGAGCAAGTTCTGGGTGGCTTGGTTGTTTTATGAGCAGCCTTAATAAAGCTGGAGTAAACACTGAAATATGCCACTTATCTTAACTTTCTTAGAAATGTCACCTCCGAAACCCCAAAAGCACTTATATCCCTCTCAAAGACACTGCCTTGTAATATCAGTTTTAAAATGATGGTCCACACGCTTTTATGAAACACATGTCAGCTTAGGAATCCTGTTCCAGGACTGCTGTTTTGTATATCGTCTGCACCTCAAAGCTAAACAGCTAAACAGCTTTGAGGTGAATAACGTAGAAACTATTTTAGCTGAATTTCGATCATTCAATTTCTTTTTGTTTAAGTTCAGGTTGAGCATAACATGCCATTTGCACTCTGCACATAATTTGATAAAGCTGTAAAGGTTGAGCTGCTGGCATCTTGCTGGAGACCCCAGGAGCAGAGGGGCACACTGATCCCATCGCTAAACAGGACTGTGACAAATAGCTCTGACAGTCTTGTCAGAAGAAAAGACATGACTCTGGACTGGCTCTCTGTTTGTGGTGCAGTGCCAGCTTTCCATGACAAATGGCTTCAAACTGACAATCTGTTTCACCACCTGAACTTTTATCCATCAAAAAAAGGCAGAAAACAGAGGAAGAGGAAGAGAGAGAATGAGTAAAACCCTAAATTGGGCTTTTCATTTTAAACTCTATAACACAAAAAAGCTGGTGAAAAACTATTTCTGAAATGTCGGCAGGTAATCACTGTTCTTCGGTGTCTGTAGAAAGCAACTGATTAATTCTATAATCTTAAAGAGGAAGTTGCTTAAAATGTCCATTTTTTGTCATATCTTTTTCTTTACTCTCTTGTGGAGTTTGCCATCACTCCGAGTGTTTCTGGATTGTGTTGCTCCAATGCTTATTCCTTATATCATTTTTTTCTCTAAATCTTCCTTTACATGACTTTGAGCTTGTCTGGAGATTCCTAAGTGCTATTTGAAAAGCCTTCCTAATTACATGCAAATCATAAGAACATAAGAAAGTTTACAGACGAGAGGAGGCCATTCAGCCCATCTTGCTCGTTTGGTTGTCAGTAGCTTATTGATCCCAGAATCTCGCCAAGCAGCTTGAAGGATCCGAGGGTGTCAGCTTCAACAACATTACTGGGGAATTGGTTCCAGACCCTCACAATTCTCTGTGTAAAAAAGTGCCTCCTATTATCTGTTCTGAAATCCCATTTATCTAATCTCCATTTGTGACCCCTGGTCCTTGTTTCTTTTTTCAGGTCGAAAAAGTCCCCTGGGTCGACATTGTCAATACCTTTTAGAATTTTGAATGCTTGAATCAGATCACGGCGTAGTCTTCTTTGTTCAAGACTGAACAGATTCAATTCTTTTAGCCTGTCTGCATACGACATGCCTTTTAAACCCAGGATAATTCTGGTTGCTCTTTTTTGCACTCTTTCTAGAGCAGCAATATACTTTTTGTAACAAGGTGACCAGAACTGAACACAATATTCTAGATGAGGTCTTATTAATGCATTGTAAAGTTTTAACATTACTTCCCTTGATTTAAATGCCATATGCTTTGCAATTATCCATTGTCGATGTTGCATCCTCAAAAAAATCAAGCAGGTTAGTTAGACACAATCTCCCTTTCCTAAAACCATGCTGACTGTCTCCCAGGATATTGTTACCACATAGATAATTTTCCATTTTGGATCTTATTATAGTTTCCATAAGTTTACATATAATAAAAGTCAGGCTTATTGGTCTGTAGTTACCTGGTTCGGTTTTGTCTCCCTTTTTGTGGATCGGTATTACGTTTGCAATTTTCCATTCTGTCGGTACAACCCCTGTGTCAAGAGACTGTTGCATGATCTTGGCTAGCGGTTTGTAAATAACTTCTTTCATTTCTTTGAGTAGTATTGGGAGGATCTCATCCGGCCCAGGAGATTTGTTTATTTTAAGAGCTCCTAGTCCCTTTAACACTTCTGCCTCTGTTATGCTGAAGTTATTTAAAACTTTAAGCTGCGTAGCTCCTAACTATTACCATTCCCTCCTAACAAAAAACTATTTTGCATTCATTGTGCAGGCAGCCCGCTGTGATACAATATTTAATATTGTTAGTGCTTTAAAATGTGCACAAAGCTGCACAGAAAGTGAAAATAAATGATGAAAACATTTTTACAGTCGTCAACGATGTAAGTGTATCTCGGCTAGGTTTGTGTTTTTAACTAAAGGAGACAAAATGCAGTCATTATTATTATTATTATTATTATTATTATTATTATTATTATTATTATTATTATTTACTGTTAAGAATCAGGCTGTAAAGACATGTAGTCAATACAGATCTAAAAGTTTACTATTAGTTATAGTATCAGTAGTGGTCGTAGTATTACAATTAATATAATTCTTGAAATTCCACTGAACGTCTTACAATGACTGGAGTGATTTTCATCACATTCTCAATACCACTTAAATGACCTTCAGATGAAAAATAGATCAGACATCTGGTGACAAGTACTGTATTCAGAGCCTTGACTAAAAATGTGTATCAAAATGCATTTCCAGATTGCACTGAGCCGTAAGCCAAGCTGGAAAGAATTACATTTTGAAAATGCGTTGCCCGAGGCCAAAGAAGGTCAAAGCCTGCAAGGAGATGTCATTTATATATAACAGGTTTTCTAGCGACAAACCAATACTTCATGGCAGATTTCACTCTTTTGATATTATCATCGCCCATAGGCAATGGATTCAGCTCTTCGGTTGTGTATATGGGTTGCAGTATGATTTTTTGGGACTGGACTGGCAATCTTTACATCTTCATGAAGTAAACATCTCAGACATCTCAGCTGACCTCAAAGGCGACTTAACTGCTGAAACTAACTGAAAATAAGAGTGAAAGACGCAGGATTTCTTTGTTAATGTGTGGTCACCCTCACTCACTTTGAAGAGGCCTGATAATAATATGCAACATATGGTGCATTAAGTGATATGTAAAGTGTTGGAACAAAAAAATGATGCTACATTTATGTTTATAACTTTATGAAATATACAGTAGTATACTATGATATAAGGTTACCTTTACCTGCAAATTATATATATATATATATATATATATATATATATATATATATATATATATATATATATATTTTTTTTTTTTGTATTGCCACACATAGATATACTATATATAGTCACCACCGCTTAGAACGGGCGCAGTAAGCAATGTCCCCCAATCACCAGTACAGTAATCCAAACAAACAAGGGCGTAAGAGTGGATATGTAAAAAGGTGAATAAATGAATCCTGTTTTAAATACCATTATACACAGCTGTAACTGTACTACATGATTATTGTTTTGAGATTCAGCTTTTATTAGGGAGCTCCCCTAAATCCCTTGTTTAGAAAGACACAGGGTATTAATGCTTGTGACAGCATAGCCGTCTGCAGTGTGGGTGCGTGCATTCACTGCTGAGCGACAGGCAGGAGATCGAGACGGAGGTTGAAGTTGAATAATTTTGCACGCCCAATTTGTCAGTTTTTTATTTGTTAAAAAAGTTTGAAATATCCAATAAATTTCGTTCCACTTCATGATTGTGTCCCACTTGTTGTTGATTCTTCACAAAAAATTACAGTTTCATATCTTTATGTTTGAAGCCTGAAATGTGGCAAAAGGTCGCAAAGTTCAAGGGGGCCGAATACTTTCGCAAGGCACTGTATATATATATATATATATATATATTATATATTGTGAGCGAGCTTGCCACTCACTCGGGTTCGTGCCCCTTTACGAACTGAGACCCAGCATACAGAAATGGATTTTCAAAGCGCGGTTGCGCTATTTTTATTAAACAGAAACAAAACAAAAACCTAACTCCGTTTTTGGAGCGCTTACTATACACACTGGAACCTGACTCACTCGCAGGACGGCTAAGCCGTTTACCTGCCCCATACCTTCACAGGTTTAAACTGTACCTCTTTCTCCGGACTGCTCAGAAGCAGAGCACCTCTCCTGCTTCCTTCTACTCAGCAGCCCGGAGCATTTTGGCTTCACTCCTTAAATACCCTGCACCTGGTCCTAATTTAATAACAACCACCAGGTGCAGGGGATAATTAAAAAATAAAACAATTAACCAATTTAAATTAACAATAAACAAATATAATTAAACTAAAACCAGTGTGCATTTTCACCTGTTTTCTGCGCAGGGAGGTTTTAACCCCCTCCCTGCTGTCTCACAATATATATATATATATATATATATATATATATATATATATATATATATATATATATATATATATATATATATATTGTAAAGTAGCGGGTTATGAGAAACAGCAGGGAGGGGGTTAAAACCTCCCTGCTAGAGAAATGCACTGTTTTGATTTGTGTTGCTTTATTGTTTTGGTTAATTTGTTTAATTGTTTTATTGTTAATTATCATCCGCACCTGGGCGTTATTGGAAATTAGGCCCAGGTGCGGAGTTTAAAAGGAGAACAGGCAGTATGCTCGGGGCTGCTGGATGGAAGGAGGCAGAAAGGTGTGCTCTGCTTCCTGGCAGTCACGAGAGGAAAGGTACAGTGCAAACCTGTGTGCTTAAGTTTGTTGGAACAGGGAAACGGCTTAGCCGTCCTGTGATAGTTAGGTTCCTGCGTGTGTAGTTAGTGCTCAAAAGAGCTAGGTGTTTATTTTGTGTATTTTGTTTTACGTCTGTGTTTATTAAAAAAATAGCGCGTCAGCGCTTTAAAAACTCAATTTCTTGTGTCTGGGTCGTATTCTTAAAGGGGCAACGAACCCGAGTGGGTGCGGTTCATTTACAATATATATATATATATATATATATATATATAGTTCATATTAGATTTATTTGGAGATGTTAGCCTTTTTTCAAGGCTGTTCATTATGTCCCTGTGAACAAGTCTGTAAAACACATTTTATTTTCATTTATCAAAGAAATAAAAAAGCGACTAGCATGCTCTTTTTAAAAGGTGTTATTGGGTTGGTATTTCAGTAGTTTGTTAGGGGGGGGTCTTAGTGGGTTATAGTATTACTATTTCTCTGTCTTATAGTATTGCGATTGTCTGTCTAGGCAAGGGGTGAAAAATAAATAGCAGCTAATGTACTGTACACCGCCAGCTCTCTGCTTTCCTGTCCAACCACTCTCTGTTTGACCCTCTCCAATCTGGCTTCCGCTCTGCTCACTCCACTGAAACCGCCCTCCTGTCTGTCACCAACTCACTAAAGTGTGCCCAAGCTGCCTCTCTCTCCTCTGTCCTAATTCTCCTCGACCTCTCTGCTGCCTTTGACACTGTTGATCACTCTATTCAACTATCATCTCTTGCTGACCTGGGGATCTCTGGCACTGCTCTGGCCTGGTTCTCCTCCTAGCTCTCCAACTTACCAGGTAACCTGGCGTGGAGCAACCTCCACACCTCACCCTCTCTTAACTGGAGTCCCCCAAGGGTCAGTCTTGGGTCCTCTCCTATTCTCTCTGTACACCCACTCCCTGGGCCCCCTCATCGCATCCTATGGTTTCTCATACCATTTCTATGCTGATGATGCTAAGATCTTCCTCTCCTTCCCCACCTCTGACTCCACCATCTCCTCCCGTATCTCTACCTGTCTGTCTGCTATTTCCTCCTGGATGCACTCGCATCACCTCAAACTCAACCTCTAAATCTGACCTCCTTTTCTTTCCCTCCTCCTCCCCCTCCTCTGATCTCTCTATCTCTGTTCCTCTGGAATCTACCACACTCTCTCCCTCTTCCTCCACTAAGAACCTCGGAGTCACCCTGGACCCTTATTCCCAGCACATCTCCACTCCAGCACACACTTGCCGATTCTTCCTGAGCAACATCCGAAGAATCCGACCCTTCCTCACCAACTACGCTACCCAGCTCCTGGTCCAGGCCCTGGTACTCTCCCGCCTAGACTACTGCAACTCCCTCCTGGCTGGCCTCCCTGCGTCCGCCACCTGTCCGCTCCAGCTCATCCAGAACTCTGCTGCCCGCCTGGTGTTCTCTCTGCCTCGCTTCGCCCACGCTACTCCACTACTCCGCTCACTCCACTGGCTCCCGATCACCGCTCGCATCCAGTTCAAGACTCTTGTACTAGCCTACAGATGCCTTGACCAGACTGCACCCAGCTACCTCCAGACCCTCATCTCCCCCTACACCCCCACTCGACCTCTCCGCTCCGCCTGCACTAGAAGACTGGCTCTACCTCCACTACGCTCCCCTGCCTCCAGAGCCCGCTCCTTCTCCACCCTTGCTCCGCAGTGGTGGAATGACCTTCCTACAGATGTCAGGACTGCCCAGTCCCTGACCACATTCCGGTGCCTCCTTAAGACTCACCTCTTCAAACAGCACCTGTAGAACTCCTCTGTTTGTATCCTAGGACACTGTCACCCTTCATTTAAATGTGCTTTACTTTGCTCTTATCTGCCCCCTATTTTACTACATTTAATCCTGTACTTCAGAATACTGTAATCTGCCAAGTGTTTAACCTGTAGTATTTTGTATTTAATCATATCCTGATGTAACTATCACTATTTAATCATATCCTGATGTAACTATCACTATTATCTGCTGTATTATTGAATTGTGGTTTGTCACACTTGAACAAAAGTTATTGTATTTCTTGCTCTTATTGTATTACTTGTATTGTAACACTTGAAATGTATTTGCTTACGATTGTAAGTCGCCCTGGATAAGGGCGTCTGCTAAGAAATAAATAATAATAATAATAATACTGTGTGCGTCAATGTATTTTTTTGGGAAAAGGAAAGCAATAGTATGTCTCGTCCGTCCTGTAAGAGGACGGTGGTTTTATCTTAAAAATAGGATATTTTTTGAGTTTCTTGTTGTTAAAAAAAAAAAAAAGGTATTTTTCTTGTGGTGTCTTTAGTTGTTTTTGTTGTGAGATGTAATGTTTCTGATATGCAAGTGCTATTTCATTCTGTCAAAAACAAAAGCAATGCTATATCATCTTGTAAGATGACAGCGATTTTTATCTTAACAAAGATAAATTCTGTGTTGCTTGTGACGTTTAAAAAAAAAAAGCTTTCTTTTTTATTTCTTATGCCGCAGTGTAGGTAAATTCAATCTCTGTTTCCTTGTTTTAGGTAAACCAGAAATAATCTTTAGCATTAGAAAAATATAACCCTTTTCAAGGAGGCATTTTTCATGGGGGTACTTTGAACTGCATTGAACAATAATCAGTCTGGATTTGCGACTGTTCAACCGAGAAATCCCTCATTTGACTTCAGATTGCAGTTGATCTTGTCCTCCTAAACCTAAGGGATTGAGCAATGCCAGAATTCAGCACCACTGTCGTCGTGGGCTCATCAACGAACACCGGAGACAGGAGGTGCACTCCTGAGGACCCCTGACACAAATCAGAGATGGGAGGTGCACTCCTGAGGACCCCTGACACAAATCAGAGACGGGAGGTGCACTCCTGAGGACCCCTGACACAAATCAGAGACGGGAGATGCACTCCTGAGGACCCCTGACACAAATCAGAGACGGGAGATGCACTCCTGAGGACCCCTGACACAAATCAGAGACGGGAGGTGCACTCCTGAGGACCCCTGACACAAATCAGCTGATCCCTCATATTTGCATGTATTCACTTGAGTTGAATCCTTTTCAATTACACATTTATTAACATTACCGTTCTGCAGAATCACACACTGCAGATCTACTGCGAAAGGATTATAAGCCTGTTATTAATGTCATTCCTCACAGTTGCATCATTTTAATTGTGTCCTTTTTTATGAGGGAAACTTAATACATAACAATATTTTTGCAATGTCTTGTTATACTGTTGCCCTATAATGTACAGACGCTCCCCGGGTTACGCAAGACCCGACTTACGCAAATTCAACCTTACGCAAAAAGTTCCATAAGGTATAAATAAAATTTTCGAGTTGCGGAAAATATTGCTTGGCGTGCGGAAATGCAAAGTAGTGCGGTGTGCGGAGGAATACAGCAGTAGCATCTCCTACAAGGGAAGGCTTTGTGCTCCCACAGCCTCTCAGTCTCGTAGTCTCATGTTCTTATTGTTTCCGATCGGATACTCGCGGCATCGTGTTATTTCAGTGATACTGTATTTCTGTTATTTCACCCTATTATTTCATTCAAATCATGACTGGAAAGTGACCAAGTGATAGGGTTAAGGTAAATGCAATGTTTTTGTTGTAATTGTTTGTTTTTCATGCTTGCAATGACGTTTTTTTATATGTTTTCATTTTCCTTTTTTCATGTTGTATAAACATACATACTGTACAGTACACACATACATTTACATAGCCACACATGCAAAAAAATACATATACTGTACAGTAATTATATATATATATATATATATATATATATATATATATATATATATATATTATACGATTGTGTAAGTCGTGGAGCGCCTATATTATTATTAATAATAATATTATTCATGAATGGCACAATCATTGTTGTTAAACACAAAATATAACAACATTCCTGATGTAACAGGGCAGCGGCTGGACATGAACATGCATGTCCCAAGAAAGAATCTTAATAAAAGAGGATTATTTGCATGAGAGGTTCTTAATCTTTAAACCTCCTTTCACTGGCAGGGATTAAAATCTGAAAGAGCACAGAACACTGCCCATTGCCCTGGTTATTTGTGGTGATATGTCTCAGTTCTGGTGACTGACTTTATTTAGCTGCCCTCACTATGTACTGCTTTACTTGGTAGAAGATTAAACATAATGAGGGAAACTGATCTTCCAGTTCACTGCCATCTGTTTTAGCATTATAAACAGCAACTGCATAAGTCATTAAAAATGGTCAAATCCTGCCTTTGAGTACCAGCTTTGCTGAACTTATGCTCAGTAGTAACATTATCTTCTTTGCAGTGGCATCTATGTATAAAAAAATAATCAAAATAGAGAAAGAACCACTAGAGATTAAAACTGAGAAGCACAAACCCACTTTCTGTAAAGGAAAAAAAGGCACTTGGAAAATGCTATTGGACAGCCGATGTTATCAGTTTTCAAAGGCAACTTTGTTGAAGGTCACATTTGCATAACAGTTACCATTGACTGTTCACCCAACAGGGACAGCTTTCAAGTCCAGTAGAGATATACACACTGACACCAGTAATTCTTGCAAAAGCATACAAGCAGAACCTAGCTGGCTTGACTTGACAGATTTCTTCCTTTGCATCTCAGCCTTCATTATATTTATTGCAGTATATCTAATACTCAAATTTTACAGTTGATTGTATTCCTGTAATGATATAAAAGGTAAGCGAGAGGACAGCATTTTTCATCAACAGTAAAAGCGTCTCGACAAATGATCTAAAACAAATTACACGGGGCACATGCATTTCCCTTCGTCATTATATTTTTAAGGTTGCATTTCTCATATATGAGAAATGAGGATTATGGCTTAATGACTTTGCCTTGTATGTAGTTACTTCCTGTTTTACATATGCTGAGAAAACTGGAGTGTGTTGTTGATATTTTATTTAATATGTTGTTTTTGTGAAGAAATCATATTTATCAGACTTTTAAGGTTATTTTTGAGAATATCTAAGTTAAATGTAATTCTGCTAAAGGAAAAAAAGGAAAAATTTCATAATAAGCCGTGGGGCAATCAAATCAGTCTTTCTGAGCATTGTCATTGAATAAGGCTGGGCACTACAAACAAAACATGTGTATCCCTACATGTCAGTTTTGATACACTTCAAAAAATATACAGGAAACGTATCTACCAGTGCGTATTGCGAATTAGAACATGGCAAGATCGCGACGAGGCTTAACTGTACGTACACCACATTACACCACTGTTATTTATTTATTTATTTATTTATTTATGTGTTTGCTTACAGTGGTGGCCACATGCATTGTATCACCGCATCATTTTTCTATTTACTGCTTTATCACCATATAGTTAGTTTTTCTAGAGACTTTTTGTGTTATTGTAATTTGCTATCGTCGTTATATTGAATTCTATAACATATATAAATATAAAGCAAAATTATAAAATTATATATTTAAAGTCAGGAAATATACAGCACATTATTTTTATATGTCAAAAATGAAGTGCATTTATTTATTTATTTATTTGATTACAGTGGTAACCATATATATTGCCATACCCCAATAGTTAGGTTTACTGATTTATCACCATTTATAGTTTGTTTTTCTATAGACTTTTTTTGTGTGTGTTATAGTTCGTTTTTCTGTAGACTTTGTCATTGTCTATTTGCTGTTCATGGTTATATTGAATGCTGTAATTTGTATATAAATATGATTTTCTCTTCATAATGCAGAATTATTGAATATTTAATGAAAAGAACGGCATTTTTACTTGTATTTGTTCCTACATTTCAAGGTTAAAGTTTTACATAAGATTTGGAAATGTACTTTGTGATATTTTGCACAGTCTGGGCTGCTTCCATAAGATAGATGATGACAGTGATGAAAATAGGTCGGTTTTGGGGCATTTTGCATACAGGCTATGGCTCGAACAAAATATTGTAGCTCCTCAACGGATATATATAAATTGGCAGTTTTTAAACTTATTATTTATTACAATTTGTTTTTTTATGATAAAATATATACTTTCCACAACAAAATACATTGTATCATTGGAAAAATCAACTTAAGGCCTTTCTGTGGATATTTTGGGTTTTAATTTCTGATTTAAGTTTGCCTAACTATAAGTGCTAAAACACAAAGTGGTCATATTTATGCCTGTATATGGTATTTCTGTTTAGGCAGGAAAGGGTTCACGTGTCGCCTCTCTACTATACTAGTCTCTCCTCTTTCTTGCTCAGATTTGTAATGCAGACTTGAAGTCATCATTGCCTAATTCAGCTGATTTAAAGTATTTTAAAGGGGAACCCAAACGCCCATACCTATGTTCACACTAACTATCCTTTGATATCATAGAAATGCAGCAATACAAACCAAAATGGCCACTTATTCAGGATAAAACCAAAGAATCCGGGTGCCAGGGCTTGGACAAAGTTTGTTCAATTTACGGGAGTCTGGACGAAGCCGAGCACTTTGAGAACCACTGCTTTAACATGTCAGAGACAGCTAGATCCTATGATTTCACTCCCAGATTGAGAGAGGATGTTTTACCAACAATAAGAGCCAAGAAACAAACAAAACAAAATGACCTCAGAAATGTGTAAGCTACGCGATGCGTGAAAGCAAACAGAGCCGACCAGGTCACCTACCGACTGCACTCCATTGGATATTTTAGCTTATACGGCAGCAAATGTGTCATACGCCAAATAAGACAGTGATAAACAACCGAGTTTCTGTGATGACATCATCCCCCATGTTGTATATAGCTACTGTATATACCCCCCCCCCCATACATATGTTTTATTTGATTCACTCTGGGCTTGCACTTTTCAGGCACGAAGCTGATTTTTCAGAGTAATAAAGGACTCCTTGATCTGAGAGCTTGTCTGGATGTGTTGTGTTTTGGTTTTGTGGAGCTGCAGTGGGAGTGGGATATCATGAGAGGTACACAAGCACATCGTCTTTGTTGTTAACTGTTCTGTTTTGGAAACAGCTAAAATAATATAACATGTGATTTTATTTAATATTTTAACTTGTTTTCACGATAGTAAATGTTAATAATGTAATACAAAACGTTATAATCCGGGCGTTTCTTGGAATTGTCTCATTGTACTGTTGTCGGTACTGGTAATAGGCTGTATCCAGCACCTCGCGGTTGAGACATACTGGGTTGAAGTCTGGGTGACAGGTTACGCATGTAACCGGAGGGTCATTATTTTTACAGGTCTCCTGAGTTTTGGCAATTTCCTGACAACAAATGCTCTCCCTGTGTGTACCCATTGCTTGGCAGTTACCACAGGATCACCTGAGATAAGGAACGTGAAATACATGCCAGTGGAATTAGGCTTTATTCTCGTTTGTATTTGGGAATCTGTGCACGGACATTGTTGTGGTTTTGGCTCCGTCTAGCAGATTTTGAAGAAACATTTCTGAATGGGTGAGTTTTTTTAATTTTTTTATTATTAGCTAACTTGCATTTTTTTTGCAAAGATATGATGCCCAGCAAAACCCTTACCAGTCAGTGTTGTTTAAATGATCACGAGATTGTCTTGATCACTGCTCTTTAAACTTACCAGTCAGTGTTTAAACGATCACGAGATTGTCTTGATCGCTGCTCTTTAACCCTTTGCAGTCAATTTATTAAGTGCGCGTCAGGCGCAATTTATTTTCACACGCGCAGTTAATTTTAGACATGCTGTTTAAAAGTATTTTTTTCCACAGTCAAACAGGTTTTAAAGGCCCTACATGTCAACAAAGCACTCACTAGGCATCTCCAGCCACACCCCACCCTTTCGTTCGCTATAGCTTTCACATATGCTAAGAAATAAATAATAATAATAATAGTCGTACATAACGATCAATTGTAACAAACTTCCTTAGTATTCCTACTAGACACTTAGACCATAAGTGTATACTGATTCCATAAGCAAACATTTAATTTTATTTGAAACAGCAAGTAATAGGTTACAGCGTAAAAGAGGGATATAAAAGGGGACCTGAGGAATATGCTTAACCCAGAAAATGTTTTAGAGGACAGTCTAGAATGTAAAAGAGGTATAAAAACCATACGAGCATAGACCAAATGAAACAGTATATCAGCAAAACAATAATGTCACTGAGGCTCACTATAAAAGGTGCAAATTAGTTTACCCAACAATTGACAATACAGTGTAAGCAGGTAAGGGTTAATTAACCCAACCAACAGGTTTTTTTTTAAATCAAGAGATACAGAATTGCATAATTGAACATAGCCCTATAACAGCAAACACTATCCAAACACTTTGCAAAGAAGAAGCACACAATGCATAAAGGGTAAATTAGTTTAACCAGCAATAGACAATACAGTGTAAGCAGGTAAGGGTTAATTAACCCAACCAACAGGTTTTTTTAAATCATAGTTCAGTCCCCTTCATGAAAAACAAATCCAAAGAGAAAAAAAGTTTCAAGAAATAATACTCCAAAAAAAATCCAAAATCCAATGCAAAAACCAGAATGGCCATTCACAAAAAAAACTGCAAACACAGTAGCAAAAAATGAAAGAACAAAAAGGTTTGATCTCACCCGGATGATGTTTGTAATCTGCCGTGCAAACGTCTTCTCTTTGATTCCATTAAAACTATATAGTTTTAAAAGTCCAGGCAAACTGTATTCAGCAAAGAAAATAAAGATCCAAAGCAGCGGTAGAATGGTCACAAAATAACCAAGCAAGGAAAAAAAAACACGATGCAGAGAAAAAAACAAACAGTTAGTTTGACTGCGCGGGAAGCAACATCTAAACGCAGCAGAAGATTTTGACTCGTTTAACAAAATAACATACTGCTGAACAAATGAATAGACCTGCATTAAAACACAGACTAAAAAAAAATATAAACTGCTCATCTACCAAAAGTTCTGATAAAAAATCAGAACGGCGAGAGTGAGTATGAGAGAGAAACGGAGACAGCGAGTAGGAGAGAGAAACAGCGAACCCCTTATTGCCCAAAATGGTTCCCTTTTTGAACTGGCCGGCAATGAGCAAAAGGAGTATAAGCCCCGCCCCCAACTACGGATAGCCAAAAGGGGAAAAATACGAAGAACACACAAAAAACACAATGCATAGCACAATATACAAAAGACAGTTTCATTTTTTTTCCTCATGCATGTAAACTAATGCCCAAAGAGTTTCTTTAAAAAAACTAGGCAATCTTGCGAAAATTAAAAGCAGAGAACACTTTTGACAACTTTAATTTGAGTATAAGAAATCGAACTAACCTGGCCAGGCTTACTGCTATTCAATTAAGAATAAAGCAGAGGCTGCGCTTATTGCAGCACATATGGGGTGATCGCCACACAATCATCTCCTGATCACTCATTTTATCAACAAACGCCTCAATAATGCGATCCAAATCATTATTTTATTACTATAACATCTGAAAAAAGCTCTGCAAATGTCCGTGATATTCTCTGAGCGCTGATGCAGTCACAGCCAGCTTGTTTCCTTATGGCCTCCATTATCAAATGCCAGGGGCAAGTATGACTATTCATGAGATATGCCCTTTTTTTTGGCTTGTCTCAGCTCCTGTCACTCCCACTCAGCCATTGAATGGTTTTCTCAGCTTTTTCCGGAGAAAAAACGACTAAAAACCTGTTTTTTTCGTCTTTTTGATGATGTCGGACAGGGTCCGACATTGGACCTGATAGGAATAATTGCAATGTCGGACCAGGTCCAACATAGGACCGCAAAGGGTTAAACTTATCAGTCAGTGTTTAAACGATCACGAGATTGTCTTGATCGCTGCTCATCTCGTATGGCTCGAAAGATAGGGCTCTATCAGGCCATCTGAAGATAGTTGCTCCATAAGGCTTCCATTATTGTACATTGTTTCTGAATACAGAGACACCAAATCTGAATCAGAGCTGCTGTTGAAGTCTGTCTCTATTACAGCTACCATGTACAACACTAAAGGTGTTCACTCTGTGACGTCACTGGTCAAGGTCACAGGATTTTTTGCTTGGGGCAAAAATACCAGTTTTAAAACTTTTTTGGAGACGGGAATGGATCTTTATTTTATTGTATTTTTATTTTGTCTTTAAATATGGACCATGTGGAGTAAGTATCAGTATTTGTATTTATTTATTTTTTCTGTTTGGTTTCCCCTTTAAGTAAATACAAATGTTCATAATTGTAATGGATCCTCGTATGATGCGAACATTTGGCACATCCCTATTCATATTTTCATTTCACTACAGTTATGCTTTGCTATGACCAAAGTCATTGGAAATAATTTAGGGTGACAGATCATCATCATGCAATCAGCAAAATAAAATTAAAAGACATAAACCCTTTATCAATTCAGAATAATTTGACAAATAGCAATTTAAACATCCTCACTGAAATCCCATTACAACAACGCTATTGAACTCATTTAACTAATATTCCCTGATAAATCAGACCATTACTGGTAGTTAATGACCACTTTGTCACTTAATGGCATGGGAAGAGGTTGAGTGGTTATTATGTCAAAAACTGCATCAACAACCAGGAAATGATTACAATTATTTGACCTGTCATTCATCTGTTTTAATTTGTTATTGTTTCCTCCTATTTTAAGTTCTGTTGAGATTATGTCTCGTTTTTAGATTTTTCACAATTATCAACAAGAGCTGTGTTAAGAACTATCTCTAATAAATGTGGTGTGGTTCTGAGTCTCGATTCTTTTTAAAAAATGTACAGTAGCTGTTGATGCTTGAGTACCCTGAAATGTATTACAATACAAAAAGAAATATATAGAGCTGTGCATCTTTAAATATCTAAATAGCAAAAAAAAAAACAAAAAAAAACACCATTTGTTTTAAAATTAGGCTACCTAATCAGAAAAACAAGCAGAATGTGCTCAAAAAATGCTGTTCAGTATAATGCATATGCATAATATTAATTTTGTCAATAACAAGATAATACAGTATAATGTGTTAGATTCTTAATGGGAGTAATAATATTACAGTTACTTTCCTGCCAAAAATAAATACACACTCGTCTCGTTACCTTTTCTCTGTTATCTGCATTGGTGGTCTTTTCTTTTTTTAGAGCCAGTTCAGTTGTAACTGTAAATGTGAACAGCTCTTTATTGTATTTCCATTCAGCACGAGACGCTGTCAAACCAGAAACTCTAACAACTCAGCTTGAGGCAGTCCTTAAAGAGATTTATAAACAAAACCTTCAAGACAGTTTGACAATGTACGCTTTGAAGAACTCAAATTGCTTGCAAATGAAAAATACTACCGTATAATTGATGTATAGTAGTTATCTACAAAATATGTGTGTACTTATTACATTAAGTCATTTAATTATATACATTGTGTTCGTTTTCATTCTTCCAGCTAATGCCCACTATTCTCTTATAAAAAGCATCTGTGTAACTTCAGTGTCTTTATTTTATTTTCAATCCTTATGACTTCCGCAAAGTAGCATGTATTGTAATGATTATTATTATTATTATTATTATTATTTATTTCTTAGCAGACGCCCTTATCCAGGGCGACTTACAATCGTAAGCAAAAACATTTCAAGCGTTACAATACAAGTAATACAATAAGAGCAAGAAATACAATAACTTTTGTTCAAGTAAAGTACAAGTTTGACAAACCACAATTCAATAATACAGCAGGTAATAGTGATAGTTACATCAGGATATGATTAAATAGTGATAGTTACATCAGGATGTGATTAAATACAAAGTACTACAGGTTAAAAACTTGGCAGATTACAATATTCTGAAGTACAGGATTAAATGCAGTAAAATAGGGGCTGATAAGAGCAAAATAAAGCACATTTACATGAAGGGTGATAGTGTCCCAGGATACAAACAGAGGAGTTCTACAGGTGCTCTTTGAAGAGGTGAGTCTTAAGGAGGCGCCGGAATGTGGTCAGGGACTGGGCAGTCCTGACATCTGTAGGAAGGTCATTCCACCACTGCGGAGCAAGGGTGGAGAAGGAGCGGGCTTTGGAGGCACGGGAGCGTAGCGGTGGTAGAGCTAGTCTTCTAGTGCAGGCGGAGCGGAGAGGTCGAGTGGGGGTGTAGGGAGAGATGAGGGTCTGGAGGTAGCTGGGTGCAGACTGGTCAAGGCATCTGTAGGCTAGTACAAGAGTCTTGAACTGGATGCTCCAGCCAGTGGAGCGAGCGGAGTAGTGGAGTAGCGTGGGCGAAGCGAGGCAGAGAGAACACTAGGCGGGCAGCAGAGTTCTGGATGAGCTGGAGCGGACGGGTGGCGGACGCAGGGGGGCCAGCCAGGAGGGAGTTGCAGTAGTCTAGGCGGGAGAGTACCAGGGCCTGGACCAGGAGCTGGGTAGCATAGTTGGTGAGGAAGGGTCGGATTCTTCGGATGTTGCTCAGGAAGAATCGGCAAGTGCGTGCCAGAGTGGAGATGTGCTGGGAATAAGAGAGGCAGGGGTCCAGGGTGACTCCAAGGTTCTTAGCTGAGGAAGAGGGAGAGAGTGTGGTAGATTCCAGAGGAACAGAGATGGAGAGATCAGAGGAGGGGGAGGAGGAGGGAAAGAAAAGGAGGTCAGATTTAGAGAGGTTGAGTTTGAGGTGATGCGAGTGCATCCAGGAGGAAATAGCAGACAGACAGGTAGAGATACGGGAGGAGATGGTGGAGTCAGAGGTGGGGAAGGAGAGGAAAATCTGAGCATCATCAGCATAGAAATGGTATGATTACAATTTACTATTTGCTTTATCCAGTGAATTATTAAGAGTTGTTTGTTTGTTATGCTACAAAAAAAAACCTGTTTGACACATTTAATAAATGTATTACCAGACATACAGTTAAATAGTAAGCAATAGTCACAACAAGTGTTTCGCAGGACAAGACAAGAGAAATAAATATAATGAGTAATATAAAGCACTACTTTTTTATTAAGTAATAAGGACTATATTAGTTTTCTCTTAAGAAACGAGTAACAAGTGATATGTTACTTTCCTTCAGTAACATGCCCAACATGTGTAGATGTAGTATCTTTAAAAACTATCAGTTCATCTTAGTTTTCATTTAGGATCAGATTTCTTACCTTCTGTTAGGTAATCAAATCGATTTTTGCAATCAGTTTTCATATAACTTAAACATATCTGAAATGAAAACATACAAAAATCATTTTTTTCGGCTTCTCTCAGCTCCTATCGGTCTCACTTGGCTCTTTCCGGAGAAAAAATGACTAGAGACCTGTTTTTTACGTCTTTTTGATGATGTCGGACAGGGCCGGAAAGGGAAAATTGTAATGTCGGACATAGGACCGCAAAGGGTTAAAACAAGTAAAAAAAGGTTTGGTGGAAACGCTGTTATACTGTCTTTGTTTAAGGGCCAATATTAGCAAAAAAAACCAACCAAGCTGCGGGAGAAAGCGGCTGGAGCAGTCGACAGAGAAGATAACAGGGATGAGGCAAAGTCTGGGTGCATGGCCAAAAGACCTTGACTCGTAACCGCAGATGCACAAAGGCGGCACAAAGAAAAATATAGGGCTGTGAAAAAGATAAGCACTTACAACCACTTGGAGTAAAATGTGCCTTATTTTTAAAAATACACACTTTATTGTTATTATGAAAAGCGGAAATATATTATTTCAATAGAACAAAATAACAATGTGTTTACAATTGTAGCATTATAATATAGATCACAACATAATATGATTTTTTTTCCAATGGCAGCATTATTTAAGTATAAATAACATATTTTTTTACAATGGCAGCATTATAATAACATATCATTTTCAGAAATAATTTTTTGTGTGATACATTTCAAAGCAGACACACTTCAAACCCTCATCAATGCTAACGTCTTTATCCAGCACAGATACATCAGAAAATTTTCAATCACGTCATATACAGTATCTTTACCAGTTTCAGACACGGGTGTATGGCGCTGTTATATGAATTATCTGTGAAGTGTAGGTACAATAAATAAATAGGTCATTTTGACCAGTACCAATCCTCGTTTTATTCTTAGTAGATACACAGGCATCCATTTTTCACTCACAGCTGTGTATATACAGATGACCTGGTCTGTCAAATCCACTTTTTGACGTGGATTATAAATGCAATAGCCCTTCAGGGTGTCCGTTTCCATCCAATATACAGACTTCTCAGGGATTGGAGGCACAACACCTCAGGGAGTCCGTATATTGGATGTATACGGATACCCTGTCAGGCCTTATTGCATTCGTAACGGATTCCTAAATTAACTTGTCACCTGTTTTTCTGCTATTGTTTATAATCACTTAGAACAGATTTCATTTTTATAGTGAGTTGTTTATTTCTTATGGGAAAGTTCTTTTCCAAGCAAAGCAGCCATGCAAGTCATGCAATGTGGGAGGAGGGAGGGGCCCATGCCTCAGCCTCTTCCCAGGGCCCCACGAGTGCACATCCCAGCACTGCACATCAAAGTCTGTTGTAAGTCATTGTACTTTTTTTTTATCATTAATATTTTTTATTATTATTATACTAGAGACAACAGAAATTAAAGATGGAATTACCAGGAAATTACCATGTGTATATAAAGGATAACATGCTGTGACAGAGAGTGAATGAATCTAGTCAATAATCTCCCTCCCGACCTGTCAGGGCGCTGTATAACAGGAATAGTGTGCCCTGAACTGGATGGTTTGGCAGTTCATTCCAAGGTCAGTCGGAAGTTGGCCATCCAGAAAGGGGGTGTAGTCACAATGCCAGAAGTCATCGCCTTAATGCAGTAGGCAATGTGTCAGTCATGGATTGGAGGATACGTGATTGCACTCGCTACCGAAGTGGGCGTGACTGAGGGTATATCAGGGGATGTGGTGAAGCAATCTGTTCTTTTTGTTATGATTACGAAAAGACCTGTAAAGGAGTACAGCGTTGTTTTGTATGTCTGCTAAACTGTTACATTTGTCATTTGTAGACGGCTAACTATTCCAGGAGCTGTCACTAAAAGCCAGCACCCACCCCGGACCACTTGACACCATTGCTGTCACCAGTACTGTATAAATTCACCACTTGCACTAGAAGCACTCACTGTTGGACTTGTGATCATGTGTGTGTAATTGTTGTTATTATTTGGGGACTGAACCCTGTGGTTTACCTGTGTATACACATCGTTGTGTAGAGCCAGGTATTATTATTTAAGAGATGGGAGCACGCAACCCAGCCAAATGAAAGAGCTGTCTTTCACCGTGTGTGTGCTATTCCTGAGCACTGCAAACCACTTTGCCACACATGCCTATTTAATTAACCCTCAAAAAAGTACTACTGGTAGAATATTAAAAAAAAAAAAGTTTTTCTACCTTATGTGTTATAGCAAGAAAGTCTTTTGGCTCAAAATGATTCTAAGAGATCACACATAATGAAACTATGTTTGTGTTGGCTTTGTGTGATTTTATTTGACTGTGAAGTTAGGTTTAATTAATAGAAGCCTGCTTGTGTGAGTATATTATATGATTATTAGTGACAGAGCTGGCTATTAATATTGATGTCAATAAACCTCTCACGTCGTGGCTTTTTACCAGGGATTTTAGAGCTGGGGTCAAACGGCTGTATATTATACAGCTGCCATTAATAACACCATGGCTGTCAAGTGAGGTTATGGCCATTGAACATTAAAAAACAAAACAAACTAGTCTTACTTTACAATGATTCATCCCACTGGATTAATGGATTTATTCCTTGGCCCTTGTTAGCTACAGTACATTTTGGTGCCATTTAGCCAATAAATAGCTTGATGTTAAAAGGCCACTGATTTATCCAATTGGATCAATAACTGGATATGCATACAACTCATGAGGTGCTTTTGTCATTAAAATAAGTTGTAATGGGTCCCAAAGGCCTTGTAGAATCTCATGGTAAGAAGTCTCAGGGGGCTGGATTTATGCCTCCATCTGAGAAGCACATTCGATCCAGACAGGGTCTTTGGGGGTGTCTGAAGAGGAGGTCTAAACAATGGCAAAAACAAATACAGTTCCTGTTCGGATAATTAAAAAACAAAGATTATTTATGTATGATTGATGATTTAGTCTGGTGTTGGAAGTACCTATGATATGTGTGATTTGATCCAAGGTTAAAGTGAGTTTCATGTCAGAACTATTGCTTGCTTTGCTTCATTTCATTTTGGCGTGTTCTATCCATTTACAGGCGTGTTCTATCCATTTACAGGCATGTTCTATCCATTTACAAGCATGTTCTGTCCCTTTACAGGCGTGTTCCCTTGGTGTTTTATGCATGGTTAATTCATGGAAAGTTACATTTTTGCTTTACTATATGTGCATTATAGAGAGGGAGTTATTTTATTTAGTATTTTAGTCAGATGTGTGTTATGTGTCCCGTGCCCCCCCCCCGCCCACCTACCTAATATTTTGCATGCTCCTCATACGCACAGCAAACACACACTCATGTCAAGCCTATTAAGAGACATGATTTATACTTCTTTACCTCTCCTCAGTTCCCTATGGTTATAAACCATCTGTCCCAGAGTGATTTCCTATTGTGAACAGATGGGTGGTGCTACGCTAGCCCTCTGATACAATTCCATGCTGCTATAATGATCCTTTTGAGGTAATCTTTCAAAACTGTGTCTCTCTCTCTGCATACATAGGTCTAGCAGATTGACTTCTTGGTCTGGCTGTCATTGTCACATTGCAAGGATTTCAAAAAACAAAATCCATATTATGCTAAATAAACCTACTGTGATGGGCCTCAAATTCACACAGTAAACACATCTGGGAAGTCATAATGTGAATAGTTCAGAGTTAATAAAATAAACATGTGAAATATCCTGTGGAACTTTTCTCCTTTTCCTACAGCAACTGTGTGACAGAATTAAACTGTAATATTAATTATTTTTTGTTTAAGTGCATTTTGTTTTTTCTAAGTTTGTTTATATGACAAGAATTGTGGAAAACATCTTGAATATCATAATATACAATAGATTTTAAATTGGAATTTGTTCTCAAAAAGTTACCAGAATTGATTTGTTTATGTAAATATGTTCAGTGTCACTTATAAGGTAACACATATTGTAAGAAACTAGGATATCAATATGTTCAATATATACCCCACAAGTCGGCCATCTTGGGGAAAGTGCGTAACTGCAAGTACTCTAAACAACTCCATTGTGATCGGATACGGGTCAGGCAGCGATTGGAGAAACCATGGCAACTGGCTGATTGCAGGGAGAGTACAGCCCCTTGCGCTGAAAACGCAAACATACAGCTGGAGCCTGTATTGTTTGTTTTTGTTACATGTTTTTTGTGTTTTATAGGAGAGGAGTGAGCACCCAGGAGCTGTCGCTACACAGCCAGCATTCAACCCTGAGCACATCCTTTCACAGCACAGCCCACACGTGCACCACGATCCCCTGCGAATTGAACATGCACACTTTCATGCACAGAGGACGCAAGGAAAGGACACAAAGTCCTTTTGATATTATTTTGTATTGTTATTATTTCGGGTTTGCATGCCCATCGTGTACCCTCCAATACCATTGCTGGTAGAGTGGTGACTTCTTTAGTTTTATTTAATAAAACACATATTGTTTTGGGAGAAATTGCTGTCTGGACATTCACTTTGTTCCCACACCACTTGCACCTGACGACACAACCCCATGACCTTGACGCCAAACATATTGATCCTATTGTATCCACTTTGTGTCTGTATTAAGGCATACATTTTAAACTTTAAAAAGTAAATTAATGCTGAAACCATTGTTCTCGGATGAAAGCCATCATATTGTGCACATTCCAAAGGGAGCTGTGGGATTCTGCACGTACTTCTTTTGTTGCTCTGAGCACACTCTTAAACTCAGGGGAGACGTTTAACGAGGACAGAGATGTTTTAAACTCCTGTAAGTGGATTGTTTGTGCACTAGGCTTACAATATGTCCAGACAACTTTTTAATAATCAAGAAAATCACACAGACTCATTTAATTTGAAGTTTTAATGAATTAGAGCAGTAATAGTGCTCCTTCAGTTTATTAAATGCTTAAAAGTGGATTGGGTGGTTGCAGGCCACAGCAAATCCCAAGTAATAGGCAGTCTGGGCATTTCCAGTGCCTTTACAGGTTTAACAGCATTAATACTTCAATACAGTAATACAGGTATGGTTATCATATGCTTAACCCTTAGGTTAGCCATGCAAAAAGCCAAAGTGCCCACAGCTAAATCCTAAAACATTCAATATAATCACTCTCCAAAGCTAAAATATAATTCCTATACCTTATAGCAATGCATCAATTCAAAATGGATCAATATAAATTCAAAATGGTTCTTACCTTCCAATATATGGAAGTGTAGAATATAACATAAAAACAAAAGCTGTCTTCAAAAGGCAGAGACTTCTGAACACGATCAAACAGAAATCAGCTTTTCAGAGATCTTCAGAGCATGGGTCACGTGAGCTTGTAGTATGGATACTTGACTAGGACTTTACCTCGGTTTTTATAGAGTTTTTTCTTCGCTTCTTACATCAGAAGACCCAATTAAATCTAATTATTTGTTTTGTTTTACAACCCTTATCTTTTAAGTGAATAATATATTTAAAAAGTACCAGTAGCTGCTTCAAAATTAATTGAATGTGAGCTCATGGTTCATGGTATATATATATATATACACTACCGGTCAAAAGTTTTAGAACACCCCCATTTTTCCAGTTTTTATTGAAATTTAAGCAGTTCAAGTCCAGTGAATAACCTGAAATGGTACAAAGGCAAGCGGTAAACTGCCAGAGGTTAAAAAAAAAAAGTTTAGGTTACCAAAAACTGAACAATAATGTACATTTCAGAGTTATACAAAAAGGCCTTTTTCAGGGAACAAGTAATGGGTTAACAACTTACAGCTGTTCTGCAGCAATGGAAGTAAATTAAGCCTTGAAAGTTGATGCTAACAATTCCTACAGGTGTCCCAACTTTTGTTGATTACTTACCAACCCTCTGTCTGTATAAAAGCAGTGTTGGAACAGACTGTGTTACTACACCCTCTTAAGCATTATTTGGACAGTATTGTACTGCAGGAAGTAGTATATTGCTCTCATAATGGCGAGAAAAAGGCAATTAACAAAGGAAGACAGACAGACCATTATAACCCTTAAAAGTGTAGGTCTTTCCTTTAGAGAAATTGCAAAGAAAGCCAAGGTGTCAGTGAGTACAGTTTCCTACACCATCAAAAGGCACTTGGAAACTGGAGGAAACTCTGACAGGAAGAGGTCTGGCAGACCCAAAGCCACAACAGAATCAGAAGACAAGTTTCTGAGAGTCAACAGCTTGCGTGATAGGCGGCTCACAGGACAACACCTTCAAGCACAGCTTAACACTGGTCGAAGTAAGCAAGTCTCAGTTTCAACTGTGAAGAGAAGACTTCGAGCTGCAGGTTTGACAGGTCGAGTGGCAGTAAGAAAGCCACTGCTAAGATGGCAAAATAAGAAAAAGAGGCTTGCCTGGGCCATGAAGCACCGCCAGTGGACTACTGAAGACTGGAAGAAGGTCTTATGTACCGATGAATCAATATTTGCAATCTTCGGTTCATCACGCAGGGTTTTTGTACGCCGTCGAGTAGGCGAAAGGAAGGTTCCTCGGTGTGTGACACCAACTGTCAAACATGGAGGAGGAAGCGTGATGGTCTGGGGCTCTTTTGCTGGATCCAGAGTCGGTGACTTGCACAGAGTGACTAGCACCCTGAACCAAAACTGCTACCACAGCATTTTGCAGCGCCATGCAATACCCTCTGGTATACGCCTAGTTGGTCAGGGGTTCATCCTACATCAATATAATGACCCAAAACATACCTCCAGGCTATGTCAGAACTACCTTAGAAGAAAAGAACAAGACGGTAGGCTTCAAATCATGGAATGGCCAGCACAGTCTCCAGACTTAAACCCCATCGAGCTGGTTTGGGATGAACTGGACAGAAGGGTGAAAGCAAAGCAACCTATAAGTGCAACACATTTGTGGGAACTTCTGCAACAGTGTTGGGAAGAACTTTCCGAACAATATTTGATTTCCATTGTAGAAAGAATGCCACGAGTGTGTTCGGCTGTTATATCTGCAAAAGGTGGCTACTTTGATGAGTCAAAAATTTAGATTAAATTTTGTTAAACAAAACGACTCCATGATTTCTTTTTTTTATCTCCAATTGTTTATTTGTTCTATACTTTAATTTCAGAGTACATTGAGACATTAAACTGCGTAAATTTCAATAAAAACTGGAAAAATTGAGGTGTTCTAAAACTTTTGACCGGTAGTGTATATATATATATATATATATATATATATATATATATATATATATATATATATATATGGATATAAAGAATACATCGAGAGAGATGTTTTCCAATATACAACACCCACTCTGTTTAATCATTCCAACCCGGGTTTAAAATATAAGGTTGGATTTGCTTCATGTATAGATGTGTGTCAACAAAATAATATTGGATAAAGACTGTTTAAACTTTCATGACAAACCTTTCATGCAATTGTTGATCAAATTATTTTCATTTAAATTCAGGCTATAATGAACATGTTAAATATAGTCTTATATTAACTGTACCATGCTTGGACTAAGCCTGACCTCTCTCTCTGTTTCTAAAAAAAATCCCCTGTGCCAGCAGGTTTCAGACACCCTGTTTACCTGCCAAGGCTAGTTTTTTTTTAATTAGTATGAAGCTCTATTGTAATTGCTTTTCCAAATTCACCACTGTGACAGGGTGACCGATGGTCTGACGTCAGGCAGAAGCAGGAAGGAAAACAAACCAGTACTGCAGAGTAAAGTAAGTGATGCGGTGCGTCTTTTTATTTTTAAATAACAAAAATAAAACAAATATTTAAACAAAAAACACTTGCTCACAGAGCAAAATAAAAGGGTAAACAAAAATAACTCTCGAACACAAAATAACACGGTCAGGCTGGGCAATAGCCTTCACTGATCCTTTGTCTTTTTTTAAATACAGTTTCTCTCTCTCTCTGCTCACTCTCTCCTCTCTCACACCCCCTCAAGTGCCGAGAGCTGCAGGCTTTTTATATCATGGCCGAGGGGTTTAACTAATTAGTAAATCATCCTATTACCCCTTGGCCACAATCTGCACAGGTTTATTAATTATGTTGTGGATGGGGCTACCCATCCACACTAAACAAAACAATCGGCTACGCCGTCAAAATACAAAACAATACCAAAACATACGGCGCTCGCCGTCATATAAATAATCAATAAATCATAAAACAAAACAAATACAAAAGCACACTGCACAGGGGCGGAGGGGAGACCCCGATCTAAAATAAAATAAACAAAACAATGTACAGGGCTGCTCGCCCTGTTACAACCACATAAAGTCATTTTTTGGCCGGATTCAAGAGACGCCTCAGACCAGTATCTTTTTGGAGAAGAATAAAGCTTACATCCTAATTTTATAACTAAGCTCTCATTATTTTCTTAATACAATGAGTTACATACTACTGTCTTTTACGATAACCAATGGAAGTACCGTCCATTGGTTATCATTCAAGGTTGATACACAGCAAATACAAATCCTGCTTTTAAGAGCCAACAACGAATCCTGTTTTGAGGTGCCAAAAACGAATCCTTATCTCTGAAGGTCTAATGCCCTTCCAGAATTCTACTGTGTGTCTGAGACAGACTTTTAATTCTTTCACTTGTAAACTCTACAGTCTACCTGTAAATAAAGACCTCTGTTTATTACTGCAGTAAAACTTAAATAAATGCAACACTGTGGCTTTTTTAGTTTTAAATGTAATTCTGTCCAACAGTTGTTTTTTTTATTTTGCTATACTAAAAGGCTCTGTGTTTAGTTCTTCAAAAACTAAGACTTCATCTTCAAGTTAATTAAATGAGATGCCTGCTTCGACCAAGGTTGCAGGTTTCCACGCGCGATAGTCTTGATTCATTTGAAGATAGAGGAAGCCAAGAGTTGATATGCACTCTAATAACACAGGTACACAGACAAGCTTTTTTTC
The DNA here is from genome assembly GCF_902713425.1 of Acipenser ruthenus. NCBI lineage: Eukaryota > Metazoa > Chordata > Actinopteri > Acipenseriformes > Acipenseridae > Acipenser > Acipenser ruthenus. The sequence goes on from NC_081191.1 coordinate 1,312,721, forward strand.
CCTAACATTAGTTCAGTTTTCTTTATTTAAATTCTGTTATCCTGCTCATTGTATTTCTACTGGTTGTATATTCTTTAAAACATAGTACAGTTATTATAATATTCTGACATTGTCAGTTAAGCTGGGGACACACTGCCCGATGAGATCGTCGCATCTCTCTGATGGAGGGCGCGTCGCAAAAAACACCTCTGACAGCGGGCATCACACACTACCCAATTGAAATCGCAGGAAGGACACAGTTTGTGATTTTTTTCCCGATGTTTGACCTGCCCTGGATGCATAAAGTACAGCGGCAATGGGTCAAATCAATGACAACAGGCAAAAACTTAAGGCTAAGTCAGTACTATATACAATTTTGGCTAGGTGGTATTGTGATCGTGAAAACCACATATGACTGGAGACATGCATATCTCTATTAATACACACACACACAACATACATACATTCATACATACATACATACAAACATACATACATACACAAGGTATTCCATTGGTTTATATATGTCCGGTAGGACAACTTTTGAAAATAAGCCCTGTCGGCCCCATAAGCATTGTACTTTTTAACTATGAAATATTTACATAATACTTAAAAAAATGCTGCTACAACCACGATTAATTTAATATTAATAGTACTTTAATTAAATTATAACTGATCACATTTTTATTTACAATGTAAGGAACGTACTGTCTCGAACAAATGCTTATAACGAAACCATGTATTATGCTTTCCCTTCATTGTAAATAAAAATGTCATTTGGTATAATTTAATTGAAACACTATTAATAATAAATAAATTATGGTTTTAGCAGCAGTTTTTAAGTACTGTATTCTGCAAATATTTTGTCTAATAGTTAACATCATAGTATACATCATATACAAACCAATGGAATAAATACCTTGTGTGTGTGTGTGCGTTAATAGAGAAAGAATACATGTGTGTCTGTCTCCAGTCATGTGACTGAACGCGGTGAACTCATTGGTTGCTGACTTTGAGACTTGCAAGTGGGAATGACACACTTTGTGAGCCGATTGAAATTGTTCGGCCAATCCTGTAAAATCGCATCGCAAAGCATCACACACTGCCCGATGTGACTGAAAAATCACAAAGCATCACACACTGCCCGATGTGACTGAAAAATCACAAAGCATCACACACTGCCCCGTGTGACTGAAAAATCACAAAGCATCACACACTGCCCGATGTGACTGAAAAATCACAAAGCATCACACACTGCCCGATGTGACTGAAAAATCACAAAGCATCACACACTGCCCGATGTGACTGAAAAATCACAAAGCATCACACACTGCCCCGTGTGACTGAAAAATCACAAAGCATCACACACTGCCCGATGTGACTGAAAAATCACAAAGCATCACACACTGCCCCGTGTGACTGAAAAATCACAAAGCATAACACACTGCCCTGTGTGACTGAAAAATCACAAAGCATCACACACTGCCCCGTGTGACTGAAAAATCACAAAGCATAACACACTGCCCTGTGTGACTGAAAAATCACAAAGCATCACACACTGCCCGATGTGACTGAAAAATCACAAAGCATCACACACTGCCCGGTGTGACTGAAAAATCACAAAGCATCACACACGGCCCTGTGTGACTGAAAAATCACAAAGCATAACACACTGCCCTGTGTGACTGAAAAATCACAAAGCATAACACACTGCCCTGTGTGACTGAAAAATCACAAAGCATAACACACTGCCCTGTGTGACTGAAAAATCACAAAGCATCACACACTGCCCGGTGTGACTGAAAAATCACAAAGCATCACACACTGCCCTGTGTGACTGAAAAATCACAAAGCATAACACACTGCCCTGTGTGACTGAAAAATCACAAAGCATAACACACTGCCCGATGTGACTGAAAAATAACAAAGCATCACACACTGCCCAATGTGACTGAAAAATCACAAAGCATAACACACTGCCCTGTGTGACTGAAAAATCACAAAGCATCACACACTGCCCGATGTGACTGAAAAATCACAAAGCATCACACACTGCCCGATGTGACTGAAAAATCACAAAGCATAACACACTGCCCTGTGTGACTGAAAAATCACAAAGCATCACACACTGCCCGATGTGACTGAAAAATCACAAAGCATCACACACTGCCCTGTGTGACTGAAAAATCACAAAGCATCACACACTTCCCAATGTGACTGAAAAATCACAAAGCATCACACACTGCCCGATGTGACTGAAAAATCACAAAGCATCACACACTGCCCTGTGTGACTGAAAAATCACAAAGCATAACACACTGCCCTGTGTGACTGAAAAATCACAAAGCATCACACACTGCCCTGTGTGACTGAAAAATCACAAAGCATAACACACTGCCCGATGTGACTGAAAAATAACAAAGCATCACACACTGCCCTGTGTGACTGAAAAATCACAAAGCATAACACACTGCCCTGTGTGACTGAAAAATCACAAAGCATCACACACTGCCCTGTGTGACTGAAAAATCACAAAGCATCACACACTGCCCTGTGTGACTGAAAAATCACAAAGCATCACACACTGCCCGATGTGACTGAAAAATCACAAAGCATCACACACTGCCCTGTGTGACTGAAAAATCACAAAGCATAACACACTGCCCTGTGTGACTGAAAAATCACAAAGCATCACACACTGCCCTGTGTGACTGAAAAATCACAAAGCATAACACACTGCCCGATGTGACTGAAAAATAACAAAGCATCACACACTTCCCAATGTGACTGAAAAATCACAAAGCATCACACACTGCCCGATGTGACTGAAAAATCACAAAGCATCACACACTGCCCTGTGTGACTGAAAAATCACAAAGCATAACACACTGCCCTGTGTGACTGAAAAATCACAAAGCATCACACACTGCCCTGTGTGACTGAAAAATCACAAAGCATAACACACTGCCCTGTGTGACTGAAAAATCACAAAGCATCACACACTGCCCTGTGTGACTGAAAAATCACAAAGCATCACACACTGCCCTGTGTGACTGAAAAATCACAAAGCATAACACACTGCCCTGTGTGACTGAAAAACCGCGTTGCTATTGATCGCATCAGCCAGTGCGTCCCCGCCTTCACTGCTGAACTCTCATTTTTAACTGTAATATGTTCTTTCGACAATAATAATTTTATTTGTAAAACAGTTGAACTTTAAATGATTTTATAACCTGTATTTCTAATGCAGATACTTCAATATAGCAATCTCTTTTATAAATTGTCATTTTATTTCACTCCATTGATAGACACAGAAGGCAAGAGATTAATTTTAATTAGGCACCTGCTTGGCAGCAAATGCAACCTTGAATATTAAAACTTAGGACTGCTATACTTTGATATAACCACAAACCTATTCTAGTTCAATTGTTCCTGGCATATTAACTATGCTCCATAGAGTTTGCCATTCTGTTCTCACTGGATCAGAATGTTTGAGTCTCTGAGTCTAATTAAAAAAGATGCTTTTGCCTGATAAGGGAGGTTTGGAACTGTCAGCAGGTCGGCCTGACCTTACACATGCACTAATCATATTGTTCTACTGTTATACTAGAATAAGAATATGAAATCCTACAATATTCTCATAGACTAATACAGAGTACATTATAACAGTTTTTTCTGAATAGTGTGTTTTAACAATTTCTTTAATATTTCTGCTGACTTATATTCTTTACAATACATTACAGTCATTACAATATTTTTTGCAGTTTCACAAATGTTCAATTTGTATCCCTGTCTTGGGTCAGTTTCTGCTCTCAGTAAGTCTGTCAAAGCCACCACAGGTGTGAGTGACAGTCTTTAAAATCCTGATACCTGCAAAAAACTTAAATCTTGTTAGCAGAGCTACCATCTCTACATTCATCATCATCATCAGTGGGAAGACTTCAAATAAATTAAACTGTTTCTATCAAAGAGCCATCCATCTCTGGCGCATACACCTTTCACTCAGAAAAGGTGCTCGCACCTTGAACAAGGGAAGACAGGTTTTAGGGTCACTCGTGACAGAGCTCTCAGTGGCTGCTCAGAGCCAGTGTTATTATCATAACTGACAACACAGGCTTGAGCATCCCAGACTAGTGACATGTTCACAAGAAACAATGTGAATGATGTCATCAGAGCAGGAGCAATGCCCTCCAGAGAAAACTCTCTCCAAAAGCGTACTCAGGGTTACAGGAAAACACACGTTGTACCGAGCTAATTAGGCAATACAATAGATTTGAATATTATCTTTTAAAAGTAACAATGATGGCAACACAGTAAAGGTTTATTATAAACATGACCAGGACTTGTAAACTAGGTAGCACATTGATTATTGTCATATGGCTGACATTGGACTATTTGTGTTTATGTGAAATGGTTTAAGGTAAATAGTCATATGCAAAGCCCATGCACAGTAGAACCTGCAAATGTGATACTAATAGCAAATGCTAGAAAAATCTGCCTGCAAATGTAACAACATGTTCAGTCAGTGTTTACTGAGTTGGGTTTTGGGTGTTTACTGAGTTGGGTTTGAGGTGATTACTAAAGTGGGTTTCGGGTGTTTAATGAGTTGGGTTTCAGGTGTTTACTGAGTTGGGTTTCAGGTGATTACTAAAGTGGGTTTCGGGTGTTTAATGAGTTGGGTTTCGGGTGTTTACTGAGTTGGGTTTCAGGTGATTACTAAAGTGGGTTTTGGGTGTTTAATGAGTTGGGTTTTGGGTGTTTACTGAGTTGGGTTTCAGGTGATTACTAAAGTTGGTTTTGGGTGTTTAATGAGTTGGGTTTCGGGTGTTTACTGAGTTGGGTTTCAGGTGATTACTAAAGTGGGTTTCGGGTGTTTAATGAGTTGGGTTTCGGGTGTTTACTGAGTTGGGTTTCAGGTGATTACTAAAGTGGGTTTCGGGTGTTTAATGAGTTGGGTTTTGGGTGTTTACTGAGTTGGGTTTCAGGTGATTACTAAAGTGGGTTTTGGGTGTTTAATGAGTTGGGTTTTGGGTGTTTACTGAGTTGGGTTTCAGGTGATTACTAAAGTTGGTTTTGGGTGTTTAATAAGTTGGGTTTTGGGTGTTTACTGAGTTGGGTTTCAGGTGATTACTAAAGTGGGTTTCGGGTGTTAAATGAGTTGGGTTTCAGGTGTTTACTGAGTTGGGTTTCAGGTGATTACTAAAGTGGGTTTTGGGTGTTTAATGAGTTGGGTTTTGGGTGTTTACTGAGTTGGGTTTCAGGTGATTACTAAAGTGGGTTTCGGGTGTTTAATGAGTTGGGTTTCAGGTGTTTACTGAGTTGGGTTTCAGGTGTTTACTGAATTGGGTTTTGGGTGTTTAGTGAGTTGCTTTCTTATATAAAGCTAAAGGCTGCTAATTGATTCTGCAACTTGCATCCTTACAAATGCACAGACAGGGTCCCCAAGTGTGTTGAAAGCAAAGGCTGCAGGTTCAGGGTCACTGATGAGACATACAGCAAGGGGGATTGGTTCTGGGTCATGGGTGAGACATACAGCAAGGGGGGCTGGTTCAGGGTCATGGGTGAGACATACAGCAAGGGGGGCTGGTTCAGGGTCATTGGTGAGACATACAGCAAGGGGGATTGGTTCAGGGTCATGGGTGAGACATACAGCAAGGGGGGCTGGTTCAGGGTCATGGGTGAGACATACAGCAAGGGGGGTTGGTTCAGGGTCATGGGTGAGACATACAGCAAGGGGGTTTGGTTCAGGGTCATTGGTGAGACATACAGCAAGGGGGATTGGTTCAGGGTCATGGGTGAGACATACAGCAAGGGGGGCTGGTTCAGGGTCATGGGTGAGACATACAGCAAGGGGGGTTGGTTCAGGGTCATGGGTGAGACATACAGCAAGGGGGTTTGGTTCAGGGTCACGGGTGAGACATACAGCAAGGGGGGTTGGTTCAGGGTCACATCCTGGTCTTCGCTGGGGATTCCAGAGGGAGAGCTGCATTGTCTCTGGTGCTCCTGCGAGTTATGGAGCCAAAATCGGTATATCTATTCAGAGCCTGTATTTGTCGAGTTGTGTCTCATAACCAAAGTGTGATTTTCTGTTGAAAAAACAAAGGTGCCAAATGATATAATTTGCATTTAACAGAATGTTATTTTTCATCAAACTACTACATATTTTGAGTACAATATCCTTCAACACCATTGTGAATTGTTTTATACACAAATTTACCAGAATGTTGGTTGTTCTACATAAGTGGATCATAATATTGTTTTGTACCATAACTACTTGGTTTAGTAACTACTTTAAATTGCTCTTTGGAGTTAAATCATTGCTGACTTTTAAATAAAACAAACATTGTACTGTCTGCAAAAAGAATATTATTTTCAGTTTATACTTTAATTATACACATGTTATTAGTAATTATTAGAAAAATTATACTTACAAAGTTGGAATCCTGGAGCACTCTCTGGGTCATATTTTGTTGATAAGATTTCATATGTGGCTCAGGGGTCCCCGGAGGTGGCGGTCTCACTGCAAACTGGTCAATATACACCCTGATGTAACTATATTTGTTTAATTTGTAGACTTATTTTTTCATTGGAGATAAAGCAAAAACTTTACAGAACAAGTGTCTGCAACAATAAAAAGACATCAAATTAAAAGTCTTGAAAATCAAACAGTTATTTTAAAATATGAATATTAAATGTAGGATGCAAGGTTTCTCAGCTACCCAGAGACTTCCTTAATAAATTATGCATGCATGATGTACTCTTCCGAACACAAAGCATGCAACAGTGCCAGCAATGGTTAAGCTTTCTGTCACAGCAGTTAGCGGAGGTATTTTCCAGAACAAGCCAGCATCTACATCATTGGAAAACTGATAAGAACGTGGATCAAAAAATGGAAATGAGCTCAAGTAGCCGTAGAATACCCAGTGGAAACATCATTTCCATCACAAGGATGCTACACAGGTTTTATTCTCTAAATCAACAAACACTCATGTAGCTGCTTATTACCAGTGCCATATGCTGTAACAATGTATGTTGACGCTTCATGGAAATCTTAAGAACAGTTTTGAGTCAATGGAATCTATTATCACTCCTAGGCAGAGGCAATTTAAATGCTTTTCTGCAACACACTGAATACAGGGCATTTGAATAATATGGAGATTGTGATAGTGAGATGCTTTCTGCACATCGTATAACACTGCCATGCCTTTGTTAGAGCTATTTTGTATGAGTTGTATGAGTATTTCCATTTTATTCATTTGTATCAACAGTGGGTACTGTACTTAAATCAATATGTGTAGTCCTTGAAATACATGGACAACTGATATTCTTAAAAATAAGGACAGAGGGGGGGAGATTTGTTTATTGTACAATTATACTGTTATTAAATGGTTTTATGCTGATTCATAACATAGAGTGCTAGAGTGTTAATTTAAGTATTTGCCCTGCTGGCTAGCAAAAAAAAATTTCTGAAAGTGTGCGCCGACGATGATCACGCAATGATGAAAAATCAATTGATAAAAGTGTACCGTATGCATACTGACATGATTCCATCACATTTCCTCTTGTTCAGCTTTGAGAAGCCTTTTCAAAAGCTATTTTTCTGTCTGGAGTAGTTCATGGTAATTAATATAGACAGACACACAGCAAAGAAGCACACATAATATATAATTGTAGGATTAGTAATAGGTAATAAAATACAAATAGAAGAGGGATATCTGTTCTAATCCAAGGCTATCAATGTAGCATGGTCAGGTCCTGTTGTAGGTGAGTATGGGGATGATTTCAGAGAATACTATGGAGATTAAAATGGCCATGTCATCATTTTTTAATAGTAGTGCCTGTTATATTAAAAATATCAGCCCCTATTGTGCATTGTTTGACTAGGACCTTTTTGTATCATTTTTTTTTTTTATAGCACAGTTGTTGTTGTTTTTTTTATATAATATTACCTTTAGGATATCTTAAAACAAAACTCCCTCTCCACAGCAGTTACTGCATAGTATAAGTGCTATATTGAAGTACTCGACTGAGTGCTACCTGCAGAGGGTACAAAACCTTCAGGATTTTCAGCTTCTTTTTTTTGGTAAATTGGTTATATTTTTATCAGCTATTTTTAAAGGATATTTTGTATTAAATGTATTGTGTACTGATATCTATACATTTTAGAAGTACTTATTCATTGGCACTCAGATTGGCTAATTTGTTTTACTGTTTACACCTGGCTGTGCATACGAGTACCTGCACTTTTGTTGAGAATTTCACCCCTGGGTGGCCCACTGTAGTTTCAAGCCAAGCATTGCACAGCAAATTTAGATTACTGTGCTTGCAGTATAGCATGAGGCATTTCTCTTGCTATTAGTTGATAGATCCAACAACAGTCCTTTGTCACAGCTTTTACTTACCAGCTGGTAACATAAGCACACAGCTGGTAAGTAATTATTTACCCGTGTGAAATAACTTTACATGAAATAGCCCAGAAAAATGTTCAGGTAGTATTCTGGATAATATTTCGATTGTTATTGAACATCATTATAGATTAATTTATAAATACAATTTGGACTAGTTAATTAAAATAGCATCTCCAGTATCTTGTGATTCATGATATAGTGTGAAACACCAAAGATTTATTAGAGTTAATAGATTGGTTTTGTAATGATATCAGCTACTATTTCCTAATATCAAGGCTTGTGATTTACACATATGGCTAGAAATTTCCCTCTGATATCTGTCAGTAAGTTTCTGAAACCGGCTTGCTTATCAAGTTGTCATTAACACAGTGTCATACATTTTAAAACGAATACAATAAGGGGTGCTTTTCCTGTTACTGCGTATGCAAATGGACTTCCTACCAATAAAGACATATTGCACAAACTAGAAGGATGTTAGGTAGTATGTACTGTAGTAGTCATTAATAATGTGCTAGTGAACATGCTGTTAACAAGCAGCTCAACTGACTTGAGAACCTAATACCCCCCTTTATCTTTTATACTGCTTAAGAATGGGCTCGATTCACAAACCTTTTACTCCAAGTCATCATTAGCACAATTTTTCCATGAAGAAAAAAACACACAATAATGATACCTAACCATAAATATGATCATAATGATTAAGGTCTCTAAGCAGTCCTGAATTATTTCATATTAGTTTATAAGTGTAGAAGAAAACAACTTTGAAAATGTTGCCGTTTTTATCTTACTGAAGTAACTGCACCTGTATTTCTCTCTGTACCTGTGAAAGCCTTACTCTATTATAAATGTCCTTGTTTTGTACATTTCCTTGTGTGCATCAGACGGCAAGTACCGTAATCCTTCGAATTTAAGATGCACTTTTTGAACAATTATTTTGTTCACAGAAATATCCTGTGTCTTAAATTGGAGTACAGTAGTGATGTGTGTACTAAAAGAGGAGCAAAGAAGTGACTCCCTGTGACAGAGATCGAATGGTGCTTGGTGTGAGATCTCCCTCTCGACCTGTGAGGGCACTGTGTAACGGGAACAGAGTACCCTTAAATAAATGGCACGACAATTTATTCCGTAGGGTAGGTGGAAGTTCGTCATTTAGGAAAGGGGCGCAGCTACGGTATCCAAACTAAATGACCCAGACGTTAAACGGTGTGGCATCTGAGGATTGGAGGAGCGGATGCACTTAAACTAGGGGTCATGAGCGAGGATATAAATAGGGGTCATAGCTGACGTGATCTTTTCCTTGGTAAATGGTTAGTGCTAAAAACCTACAAGGAGTCTGTGTGCTGTTTCGTGAACCATGAGTTTTGTCTTGTGTTTGTTAGTGTTTTGTTAACTGTCGTCTGTTTTTAATAGACTACCAGTTGCACGATCCGGAGCTGTAGCGAAAGCCAGCATAAACCCGGACATCACTTTCACCCCTGCATTTCATGAAGAACTGTATTACACCACTTGCACGTATTCACTATCCCTAAGAACTGTGTTTATGTTTTGTGTTTAGTGGACTTTTGGACTTTTTGGTTACGGGTCAAACCCGGGGAATTACAAATACTGAGTGATACACGCCGCTATATCACTCCAACATTATTATTTACAGGCGTTTGCCATAAGGCTCTGGACATTGGTAATTAAATCAATAAACACCCTTGCAATTGGAAATCATTGTCTGTATGTTTTATATTCGCTCTGCACTGCACTCACCTGTATTCACTCACCACTTTGTCACACTCCCCGAGTACACAAACAGGAACGTGACTGACTGCAGAGAAAAGAGAATCAAAGACGTGACTCCCCGAGTACACAAACAGGAACGTGACTAAATGCCAAGAAAAGAGGAAGAAAGACGTGACTCTCCGAGTACACAAACAGGAACGTGACTGACTGCAGAGAAAAGAGAATCAAAGACGTGACTCCCTGAGTACACAAAGAGGAACGTGACTGACTGCAGAGAAAAGAGAATCAAAGACATGACTCCCCGAGTACACAAAGAGGAACGTGACTGACTGCCAAGAAAAGAGAATCAAAGACGTGACTCTCCGAGTACACAAAGAGGAACGTGACTGACTGCCAAGAAAAGAGGAACAAAGACATGACTCCCCGAGTACACAAAGAGGAACGTGACTGACTGCCAAGAAAAGAGAATCAAAGACGTGACTCCCCAAGTACACAAACAGGAACGTGACTGACTGCAGAGAAAAGAGAATCAAAGACATGACTCCCCGAGTACACAAAGAGGAACGTGACTGACTGCAGAGAAAAGAGAATCAAAGACGTGACTCCCCAAGTACACAAACAGGAACGTGACTGACTGCAGAGAAAAGAGAATCAAAGACGTGACTCCCCGAGTACACAAACAGGAACGTGACTGAATGCCGAGAAAAGAGGAAGAAAGACGTGACTCTCCGAGTACACAAACAGGAACGTGACTGACTGCAGAGAAAAGAGAATCAAAGACGTGACTCCCCGAGTACACAAACAGGAACGTGACTGACTGCAGAGAAAAGAGAATCAAAGACATGACTCCCCAAGTACACAAAGAGGAACGTGACTGACTGCCAAGAAAAGAGAATCAAAGACGTGACTCTCCGAGTACACAAAGAGGAACGTGACTGACTGCCAAGAAAAGAGGAACAAAGACATGACTCCCCGAGTACACAAAGAGGAACGTGACTGACTGCCGAGAAAAGAGAATCAAAGACGTAACTCCCCAAGTACACAAACAGGAACGTGACTGACTGCCGAGAAAAGAGAATCAAAGACATGACTCCCCGAGTACACAAACAGGAACGTGACTGACTGCCAAGAAAAGAGAATCAAAGACGTGACTCCCCGAGTACACAAAGAGGAACGTGACTGACTGCCAAGAAAAGAGGAACAAAGACATGACTCCCCGAGTACACAAAGAGGAACGTGACTGACTGCCGAGAAAAGAGAATCAAAGACGTGACTCCCCGAGTACACAAACAGGAACGTGACTGACTGCCAAGAAAAGAGAATCAAAGACGTGACTCCCCGAGTACACAAACAGGAACGTGACTGACTGCCGAGAAAAGAGAATCAAAGACGTGACTCCCCGAGTACACAAACAGGAACGTGACTGACTGCAGAGAAAAGAGGAACAAAGACATGACTCCCCGAGTACACAAACTGGAACGTGACTGACTGCCAAGAAAAGAGAATCAAAGACGTGACTCCCCGAGTACACAAACAGGAACGTGACTGACTGCCGAGAAAAGAGAATCAACAAAATGACTCCCCGAGTACACAAACAGGAACGTGACTGACTGCCAAGAAAAGAGGAACAAAGACATGACTCCCCGAGTACACAAAGAGGAACGTGACTGACTGCCGAGAAAAGAGAATCAAAGACGTAACTCCCCAAGTACACAAACAGGAAAATGACTGACTGCCGAGAAAAGAGAATCAAAGACGTGACTCCCCGAGTACACAAACAGGAACGTGACTGACTGCAGAGAAAAGAGAATCAAAGACGTGACTCCCCGAGTACACAAACAGGAACGTGACTGACTGCCAAGAAAAGAGAATCAAAGACGTGACTCCCCGAGTACACAAACAGGAACGTGACTGACTGCCAAGAAAAGAGGAACAAAGACATGACTCCCCGAGTACACAAACAGGAACGTGACTGACTGCCAAGAAAAGAGAATCAAAGACGTGACTCCCCAAGTACACAAAGAGGAACGTGACTGACTGCCAAGAAAAGAGAATCAAAGGTGTGACTCCCCAAGTACACAAACAGGAACGTGACTGACTGCAGAGAAAAGAGAATCAAAGACGTGACTCCCCAAGTACACAAACAGGAACGTGACTGACTGCCAAGAAAAGAGAATCAAAGACGTGACTCCCCGAGTACACAAACAGGAACGTGACTGACTGCCAAGAAAAGAGGAACAAAGACATGACTCCCCGAGTACACAAACAGGAACGTGACTGACTGCCAAGAAAAGAGAATCAAAGACGTGACTCCCCGAGTACACAAACAGGAACGTGACTGACTGCCGAGAAAAGAGGAACAAAGACGTGACTCCCCGAGTACACAAACAGGAACGTGACTGACTGCCAAGAAAAGAGAATCAAAGACGTGACTCCCCGAGTACACAAACAGGAACGTGACTGACTGCCGAGAAAAGAAAATCAAAGACGTGACTCCCCGAGTACACAAACAGGAACGTGACTGACTGCAGAGAAAAGAGGAACAAAGACATGACTCCCCGAGTACACAAACTGGAACGTGACTGACTGCCAAGAAAAGAGAATCAAAGACGTGACTCCCCGAGTACACAAACAGGAACGTGACTGACTGCCAAGAAAAGAGAATCAAAGACGTGACTCCCCGAGTACACAAACAGGAACGTGACTGACTGCAGAGGAAAGAGGAACAAAGACGTGACTCCCCGAGTACACAAACAGGAACGTGACTGACTGCCGAGAAAAGAGAATCAAAGATGTGACTCTCCGAGTACACAAACAGGAACGTGACTGACTGCCAAGAAAAAAGAATCAAAGACGTGACTCCCCGAGTACACAAACAGGAACATGACTGACTGCAGAGAAAAGAGAATCAAAGACGTGAATCCCCGAGTACACAAACAGGAACGTGACTGACTGCAGAGAAAAGAGGAACAAAGACATGACTCCCTGAGTACACAAACAGGAACGTGACTGACTGCCGAGAAAAGAGAATCAAAGACGTGACTCCCCGAGTACACAAACAGGAACGTGACTGACTGCCGAGAAAAGAGAATCAAAGACGTGACTCCCCGAGTACACAAACAGGAACGTGACTGACTGCAGAGAAAAGAGGAACAAAGACATGACTCCCCGAGTACACAAACAGGAACGTGACTGACTGCCGAGAAAAGAGAATCAAAGATGTGACTCTCCGAGTACACAAACAGGAACGTGACTGACTGCCAAGAAAAGAGAATCAAAGACGTGACTCCCTGAGTACACAAACAGGAACGTGACTGACTGCCAAGAAAAGAGAATCAAAGACGTGACTCTCCGAGTACACAAACAGGAACGTGACTGACTGCAGAGAAAAGAGAATCAAAGACGTGACTCCCCGAGTACACAAACAGGAACGTGACTGACTGCAGAGAAAAGAGAATCAAAGACGTGACTCCCCGAGTACACAAACAGGAACGTGACTGACTGCAGAGAAAAGAGGAACAAAGACATGACTCCCCGAGTACACAAACAGGAACGTGACTGACTGCCAAAAAAAGAGAATCAAAGACGTGACTCCCCGAGTACACAAACAGGAATGTGACTGACTGCCGAGAAAAGAGGAACAAAGACGTGCCTCCCCGAGTACACAAACAGGAACGTGACTGACTGCAGAGAAAAGAGAATCAAAGACATGACTCCCCAAGTACACAAACAGGAACGTGACTGACTGCAGAGAAAAGAGAATCAAAGACGTGACTCCCCGAGTACACAAACAGGAACGTGACTGACTGCAGAGAAAAGAGGAACAAAGACATGACTCCCCGAGTACACAAACAGGAACGTGACTGACTGCCATGAAAAGAGAATCAAAGACGTGACTCCCCGAGTACACAAACAGGAACGTGACTGACTGCAGAGAAAAGAGGAACAAAGACGTGACTCCCCGAGTACACAAACAGGAACGTGACTGACTGCCAAGAAAAGAGAATCAAAGACGTGACTCCCCGAGTACACAAACAGGAACGTGACTGACTGCCAAGAAAAGAGAATCAAAGACGTGACTCTCCGAGTACACAAACAGGAACGTGACTGACTGCAGAGAAAAGAGAATCAAAGACATGACTCCCTGAGTACACAAACAGGAACGTGACTGACTGCAGAGAAAAGAGAATCAAAGACGTGACTCCCCGAGTACACAAACAGGATCGTGACTGACTGCAGAGAAAAGAGGAACAAAGACATGACTCCCCGAGTACACAAACAGGAACGTGACTGACTGCCAAGAAAAGAGAATCAAAGACGTGACTCCCCGAGTACACAAACAGGAACGTGACTGACTGCCAAGAAAAGAGAATCAACGACGTGACTCCCCGAGTACACAAACAGGAACGTGACTGACTGCCGAGAAAAGAGAATCAAAGACGTGACTCCCCGAGTACACAAACAGGAACGTGACTGACTGCAGAGAAAAGAGGAACAAAGACGTGACTCCCCGAGTACACAAACAGGAACGTGACTGACTGCCGAGAAAAGAGAATCAAAGACATGACTCCCCGAGTACACAAACAGGAACGTGACTGACTGCAGAGAAAAGAGAATCAAAGACGTGACTCCCTGAGTACACAAACAGGAACGTGACTGACTGCCAAGAAAAGAGAATCAAAGACGTGACTCCCCGAGTACACAAACAGGAACGTGACTGACTGCCAAGAAAAGAGAATCAAAGACGTGACTCCCCGAGTACACAAACAGGAACGTGACTGACTGCAGAGAAAAGAGAATCAAAGACATGACTCCCCGAGTACACAAACAGGAACGTGACTTAATGCCAGAAAAGACGACCCAAAATGTTACTGCCCTATCTCGAATCATCCATGACATACAGGCAGCCATTTTCATAGAAGCATCATTAGTTTCCTGAGGAATTCAAAGAGAAGCTTTCACAATTTCAGCATTTCTAACAAACAGTACTAGTTTGAACAGATCGGAAATGCTGATCAGACCCCCGTATTTTTCATCATGCCAAGCAAAACCACATTGATGGCAGCACATAACTATAATGCTCTGTGTGATCGCAGATGCCCGCAAATTGCCTCCATATGCAAACTGAGGTTGTATCTTTGTAAATGCATATTTATTTGAGGTTTTATCTTTTCCTCAAATTGAGGGTGTGAAATTTGGGCTGCTTCTTAAATTCAAAGGCGTCTTAAATTGGAAGGAATACGGTATATAGAGATTTCTTATAACTAGTGTAATGCTAACAGGTCCTACCCAATTAGACCCTGTGTATTAAATTACGCTTTGCAAATGTCACTTATCTATTTCCAGAACTGATACAAATGAAGTCGTTTCTCTGAAGGAAGGAAGAGAATGATTTGTTCTCAAATTGAATCTGGCACAGTATCTGGAGTTAACTTAAAATTACTGCAAATGGGCAGGCCCATGAGCCAATATGATGAGGGGTTTATTTTATTAGGAAGCCTAAAATATACCAGACATGCCTATAATCTGAAACTGATAAACACAAGATCTGTTATTTTGTCTAATATTTCAGACGTGTCTGGATGATGTATTTAGATATACGACTAAATATATTACTTAGGAGGCTAATATAGTCAAGTCATATTTCATGCTAAATTTGTCATTGATTTGCTTATGGTCTTTCTCTGGTGTTTGTGTTGTTTTTATCTCTTTTGGCTGTTACATTAGATTTGTAAACTGGAATATCAAATGTAAAAATGGATTTGTTTTCTCTCTGGAATGTGCATGACAATCATATTTTCCACTTCCACACACATGGTATAATTAGACTCATTTCTCCTTGGTGCATATCAAATTGAAGTGCAAATGGTCACGTACCATGAATATTAATTGTTAATTGGATGTGTGGTACGTATGCAGTATGGTGATGCTGTATTTAAATTAAAAAATAATAGTACAATGAAAGCATTGTTTTTTTAATAAGTTAATGCTATATTTCCACGAGATAATGTATTTATATCTACATAAATACATTTACAAGAAACTATTTAACTAATGTTGACTTTGATTTCTGGTCTTCAAGTTGCATTTAATAAAACTACTTATTGTGAATAGTAATATGGATATATATTGGTATTTTCTAACAGTGATATGACTTTAAGAATAAGTCCTGTTTAGATGGTTTTGATTCTGTTACTAGCAATCTGTCATCTACTGTACATCGGTTATCTGTAAAAAAAAAAAAAAAAAAAAACTAAAATCTAAATGTTTAACAGATGGAGAGAGAATCCAAATCTAAATTAGCATTGTAGTAAGGAGCGTATTTTATTTTATTACTGTTAATTTTATTCTAGTTTTTATTGGTGGACTGTGCTGTTGAGGATTCTATTTTGTGGTCGGGATCCTCTTGTTGCTCTTAGAAGGTTTCCCTGATATATCCCACGTTCCTGGTTGGATTTAACCTGACGTGGATGAACTTTCAATCCTACCTGTGATGGATTTTACTCTTATAAGCAAATATTTTTACTATAAGTTTACTGCTCTTAGTCGAACTCGCTCTTAAATGCAATTATTTACTGTATTCTTTATTTTGCTCTTATTAGAATTTGATCTTATTTTCTACAGATTTTATTGTATTTTATAAGAACATAAGAAAGTTTACAAATGAGAGGAGGCCCTATAACTGCTCTTAGCTTTAATATAATATTTTGTAATGTGATACTTTATATTGTGATATTTTGTAACAACTGTAAGTCGCCCTGGACAAGGGCGTCTGCTAAGAAATACATTAATAATAATAATAATAATAATAATAATAATAATAATAATAATAATATTGACCTGGCTCCAACAAACCAGGATTCGGTTAATGAGTACCTTTAAATGGCAGGTCCAAGGAGTTCGATGGAGAGGTCTGGGATCCCTTTACAGCCTGACCTGTGCAATGCTAAACATGCTGCTTCACTTGCACAGTAAAACAAGGTGTCGGCCCACCAGAAGGGAACCCATAGCTCTGCAGTAAGTTTAAAGGGTTTGCCCCATACAGTATGACAATGTGCAGCAGGCCTGCTTTTGGATCTGGAGACAGATTTGTGCACGATTGCTGCTAATTGTAATTGTAAAGAATCCATTGTGACACTCCAGATGTGTTTTATACTTTGCAAGTAAAAACAGATCAAAAGCAGTTACTGATCTGCTATTTAACAAGCACCATGGGAGAAAACAGATTGTGTTTGTTGAGAGCAATACATCAAGCAATGAAGAGCCCATTACAGAGCTGACTGTAAGAGATTATAGTTAGACACTGTCAATGAGTAATAAAGTCTTGAAAAAAACAGGCCTGCCTTATGATATTTTTTAAACCCCTGAAGTGCTGTCAAGAAGTAGAGACAGTAGGATATCAATTATCTTACTGGCTGTAGCTCACGCTTAGGGAACTGTATTGCAAACGCAAGAATCTGGTTTATTAACTTAATGTTAATGTCCTTCATGACATGTTTTATTTGAAATGAATACATTAAACTGGCCATTGAAGATGGCAAGGCACAGTATAGTATATTATGAGGGAATGGCTACCAATTCCTGCTGTTCAACAGGCATGGACATTTGATCATACATACAAATGTTTTTTTTTTTTTTTTTTTTTATTACAGATAATATTATAATCTAAAAAAAATATTTGCTCCATAATTTAAAAAAATAAACATTTCGATGTTTATTTGTGTGTATCAGCAGGAATTACATATTTTATCCACTCCAGAGGTGGACTGAATGATGAACTACACCACAGCAGATATCCTGTGTCACTGTGATATTTCAGAAATAATACAGTTTGTATGACTATCCATGTTATTTCTATTTGTAATAAATACAATGATAATATTATTAGCTGCTGCTTCACAGAGCTGGGTGGACAAGCTCAATGTATATGGACAGGTACATCAATTAAACCAAATCTAATCCAAATCATAGTGGCCACTACATTAGCCCTGTCAGTCAAGGTTTCCTTAACCTTTAAATGTTTATATAAAAGAGAAGAAAAGCAATACAGATATTACACTGAATAACATACACTTCAAGTGTTGTTCATAGCAAGCACCGTTGGGCTACCTAGCAACTCTCTGCCCATGAAGTGAACTCTAAATGCCAGACTGCTCTAAAGACGAATGTAACATACTCTGTTAATGTATTTCTGTTTAGTTATGTGAAATATGAAAAGCTGATTAGTGGCTAGAAGCATTGACGGGGTTTAGTATGGAGAATGTGATTCAGCTGGTGTTGAGAGGTCCTGATATTCTGGTTTCATTTTGGGGTTTGCATTGCATTTGTGGAAAAGATGCAGGGTCAGTTTTGCCCTTGTGTTTATTAGTGTACACTGAAGACAAGATAAGGAGATCACAGGGATGTTAGGATGTATATGCATAGCAGTCATATTATGGTGCCAAAATTCTTATAGCAACTTTACAAATGTACTAAAAAACCTACAAATATTATTATTTTACCCTTCATTAAAACCAATTATAAAATGGCTTTGGGATTTCCTGCACCCTGGTTGGCTGTAAACATTCCAATGCCACACAGTTCAAAGAGTACAAGCAATGGTTAAAATCTCCTTTTATTCCAATTGTATAAATTCAATAACGCACTTGAAGGTGTGGGAGAGACTGACAGAAATGCACATCTTAGGTGGTTGAAGATTTCTGAATTACCACAGTAGGCTTTAGCTTAATCCACACATTTTCAGCCTCCTTCCTCTTTTTAGATTAGAAAATGATTTCCTTTTTTTCATTATCTAATTGTTTGCTTGCAAAATTGTGGGAACCTTCCGATGCATTGTTTCAGTGGTACTTGTACAAGATATCTACATTATGCCACTCACAGTATTGTATTGTAATGTATATAACTGGTGATATGTATAATTTATATAACCCAAGTGAGTTATATAAATATGGATTAAACACAAAACAATGCAAATGAGCATAGTGTGCAGTAGCTGGTTTCACACACCATAGTGCTGTCTTTTCTCAAATATCAGTGTATGCTTAGCATGCTTGAGAGACAAAACAAACAACCAGAAACATATCTGTCAGGCACTTTTGGATCAATGGCTCTCATAACTTTAGATGAATAAACTAACTTAATCTACTTCTGATTCATTTAGTATTTGCTGGCGGTTTCTTATTTCTTAGCACTAGAAGAGGTGTTTAATCAACTATGCATGAGTTGCTTGTAATGGATTTTTCACTGGGAGGCCTCAGCCACTCATTAGGAAGGCAGCTCAAGTGAAACAAGCTTCTCCTTGAGGGAGGAGAATTACACCAGATTGCAGGAAACACACTTGTGTGTTATCAAACAAATACAAAAAAGAAGGGTTTTTTTCACATGTTTCATCTCAGCCTGCCTAATGAATTGAAGTGTCAAGGAAATGTGAAGAGACAGCTTAGAGCAACAGAAATGTAATTTAATATGACATAAATGATTTGCTGGCCAAATGTATACTGCACTTCTGAAGTAGCATGGAATAATGCATGAAAAGTGCTATCATCCTCACACGATGTAGTTTGATTACTAATATTGAAATGTCAGGGCATGTTTGGACAGTAAACCCCATTGAAACATGGAGAGCACAGTTCATTTCTAAGAATTCACAATGCACCAAATGTATGGGATATGTCTTTTAATTAATGATAATGATGGGGATTATACTAATTATCAGATCTGATACCCTTAAGTTACCCTCAGAGCCTTGAAACTCACTGTTATGGTAAATAATAATAATAATAATAATAATAATAATAATAATAATAATAATAATAATAATAATAATAATAAATTATTGTAATTATTATGATTATTATTTATTACATATTTAAGCAATGGTCTATTTCTTACATATTGTTGTGGTGCCACCTGCTTCACCAGTTGCTAGGCTGCAGTCTGCCTGGCGATATGCGCAGCAGTGTCATCTGGTATGAATTCATTCAATTGACACTGTTATTTTTAGTCACCATTTACATTGTAAAATGCCTACAGCAACAGTAATTTTATAAATCAAATACCAAGATCAGAGGTTTTCAAGACCACTCTGGTCGTGAGCTGAGGTCAAAACCACAGTATCTCGTGCCCTTTTCCTAACCAGAAGCCTGGTCATTATGAACTGTAGCACTGCCAATGCAGGGTGCTGCATATAGACTATTTATTTATTCATTCATTCTTTATGTTACAGTCACCTTACTGTAATAAGTTACCTGATAGTTATCATTGATCCCACGCATAATAAACTTCAGTCTGGCCACAAAGGTATATCCATTGATCTAATCCCTGGACAGGAGCATAGCTAGGAATACATTTCTACAGAGGAAAAAATCAATTTTTGTCTAAAAAAAAAAACCCTGCATATCTTCTATATATATGTTACGAAGGTGAAAGTTATCATCTCATAAAGTCTGGTGACTATTAATACAAACTGCAAAGCAATATATGTTGTTAACTCTTTAGCCTGTGACCCACCTTGGATGATGTTTGAAATTTCATGACCCATATTTTTTAAAACAAATTTTAAAATAACCCTATTCACACTGTCAGAAATATGTGATATTAAAAGGACAAGAAGAATAGAATTTATAATATGAATAAGTAGATGGGATTATACCTTCAGTCAGACATACGTTTGGTTCACTGCTACTGAAGTTAATGCTGAGACCAGTGACACTGATGCTACAACTGGAAAAGGTAAGACTGGGCGTTAACTGGACAATGCTGGAACTGGTAAGACTTGTGCTGACACTGCTGTGACTGGTCAGACTGGTAAGACTGGTGCTGACACTAGTGCTTAAACTACGTTCTTACCCCTGTCTCTTTTTGTAAAGCCTATGCATGACAATTTATTTCAATGATCTGAGAGTAGTCTGTCCGTAGCTGCTACTGTAAAATGATTTTAAAAAAATGATGCTGTACCACTATTTGTTTAATGTAGCAGTAGTATGTAGCTGTGAAATGTTTACTTAACTGGGATATCAAAAGCTGGCAACAGAGCAATCTGGTTAGCGGTAAAGCCTTTACCCACTATAAACACAAAAGTTTCAGTGAAAACGACGTCCCTAACGTTATACCTATAAAGTGAGATTTAGTGGAACAACATTCTCGAGTTTGTTATAAACCAGTGGTGTGCTTTAAAAATAATTGCATTGCACATTTTGTATACTTTATTTTAAGAATAAGAACGCTATCTCATTGTAAACTGGTCCAATTATTGCATGTTTTTTCTCATTTATGATGCTATTTGGGACGGAGAATGTTGACACAGCTTTATTATGCCACTCTTACACATTATTAAAAATATATCTTTAGATATATATTTTTACCTTTTTTTTTTTAAATGTACCTTGCCGATTTTCCACCTCGGCCACCTCAATGTACGCTACGCTCCTGGTTGATCTTCCATGTGATTTTTAATCAGACCAGTGCTCTATGAATTATCCTTGATTTTTCCCTGCTTTTGAGTTTTTATTTTTTCATTATCTATGTTTCTTTATTTACTTGAACAAACATACAGCCTATAACCAAACAAAGAAGCAATTAAAACATGTCAGCCGTGCTTCAATTAAATCATAGATAACATATGCTCGTTCAAGAAACACCAACAGCAAAAAAAGTACTCTATCTTTAAAGACATGAGCTTATAGCTTACTGTTCAGTGACAGCGTGGTACAGTTGTGGAAAAGGACAGAGCAGTTAGAAGCAGTTTGAAAGCAGGTTGACAGCTGCAGAAACTAAACTAAACTTACAAAAAAAAAGAAATTGGCATGGTCTTCAAGCCAGTAATCTGTGACACCTGCTTGATGTGGGAAATCCGAGAAAACCCAGCAGAGCTAAACCAAGTGTGTAAAGTGCTGCACGATCCAAGACTTGCTTAAACTAGTAAGTGTGCTAGAAATGGAGCTGCAGGAAATGAGACAGCAACAGGAGCTTGAGGAGATGGCACACCCACAATTCATGGAAGTCTGCACCCCTATCAGACAGAAAGCCACCAGGGAGATGGAAGAGGGTTGAAACAGCTGGGTTCAGATAGGCAGAAGCAGGGAAAAAAAGAAACTTCGTCAAACACAACCACCAGAAATCCAAACATCCAACAAATTTGAGCCACTTCAAAATTTAGAAGATCATAACCAACATCAAGAGAACGAAAGGAACAACATCCAGGACCCCATAAACAGTGCTGGCCAGGCAGCAAAAAAAAGGGAAACACAGCAAATTCAGTGCACAGTCTGGACCCCCTTACAACAACAGTGTGCTTCCTTCCAAGAGCCTTTGTCATGCACATCACTGAGAACGTGGACAGGCTCCTAGAACGAACAGGAGATGACCAGGTAGTAGTCGTCCACATCTGTACAAACAACATTGGAAGAGACAGACCAAAATCCCTGCAAAATAAATTCAGAGAGCTAGGAATGAAATTAAAAGACTAGACCAAAACTGCGGTATTTTCTGGGATACTGCCGACACCTGGCAAAGGAGCATACGGACAGCTGGAAATAATTAATCTAAATGCCTGGCTGAAAATGTGGTGTACGCAGGAAGATTTCACCTTCCTTGAACACTGGACCACATTCTACAACAAGGACTATCTATATAGGTGGGATGGACTGCACTTAAATGAAATGGGAACCAATCGACTCTGCGAAAGGATCCTCGAGGAGGTTCAGAAACATTTAAACTAGAAAGGAAGGGGAGAGAAATAAATAAAAAACAGAAGGGAGACTACATCAAAACAAGGGCAACAGCTCAGGTAATATAGCCATTAAATGTAATTATCTAAATGCTAGAAGTCTCAAAAACAAAATGTTAGAACTTGAAGCTACTGCACTAACAAGTAACTACGATGTGATAGGTGCTACAGAAACTTGGTTATCTGAGAGTGATGGATACAAATATAATATTAGTGGGTATACACTGTATAGGAAAGACAGGCAGGACAGAAGAGGCAGAGGGGTAACGCTATACATAAAAAATAGTCTTGAAGCCCAGGTGTTAAATCTGGACAAAGAAAACAAGGCTGAATCAATATGGGTCAGAATAACGGACAATAATAATAATAGGGGCATGCTATAGACTGCCAAATTCAGATGCCAAGCAAAATAATCTGTTGTACAATACCATTAGAAATGCGTGTAGCAAAGGAGAAGCCATACTAATGGGGGATTTCAACTTCCTCCATATAAAATGGGAAAACCTGATGGGGAGCACGACGGACGAAATTGAAATGGTGGAAATGACAAATGACTGCTTCCTAACACAATTTGTCAAGGCACCGACTAGAGGGGAGGCATGCCTTGATTTAGTCTTTTCAAATAGCGAAGACAGAATAACTAAAACAGAGATCAGAGAACCAATGGCAAACTCAGACCACAACATGGTCTCATTTGAAGTGCTTTTTAAAACCCCAAAAGTAATGACTAAAGCTCAGGTTTACAATTATAGAAAGGCAAACTATGAAGGTATGAAACAGGGACTAACAGAAGTAGATTAGAGTAAAATAGAGAAAACATCCACAGAAAAAGGATGGCTGTTTTTTAAAAATGTAGTACTAGAGGCGCAAAACAATTACATCCCAAAAGTAGACAAATCTAAATCTAAAACAAAATGGCCAAAATGGTTTAATAGATCCATTTAAAAAAAATATTCAGCAAAAAAAGGCACTTTTCAGAGCGTTTAAAAGGAACCAAAAACAAAGTACAGAGAAAGAGTACTTGGAACTGCAAACACAAGTCAAAAGGGAAGTTAGAAAGGCCAAGAGAGATATAGAAATGAACATTGCTAAGGGGGCTAAAACTAATTCCATAATGTTTTTCCAATATTATAACAGCAAGAGAACATTCAAAGAGGAGGTTAAATGTTTAAGAGACACATATGGCAAAATCATAGACAAAGAAAAAAAAATAGCAAATATATTAAATGATTACTTTTCACAGGTTTTTACAAAGGAGGACACGGACAACATGCCCCACATGTTGACCTGTTCCTATCCAGTTTTAAATAACTTTAGTATAACAGAGGCAGAAGTGTTAAAGGGACTAGGAGCTCTTAAAATAAACAAATACCCTGGACCGAATGAGATCCTCCCAATAGTACCAAAGAAATGAAAGAAGTTATTTACAAACCACTAGCCAAGATCATGCAGCAGTCTCTTGACACAGGTGTTGTACCGACAGAATGGAAAATAGCAAACGTAATACCAATCCACAACAAGGGAGACAAAACCCAACCAGGTAACTACAGACCAATAAGCCTGACTTCTATTATATGTCAACTTGTGGAAACTATTATAAGATCCAAAATGGAAAGGGAGTGGTTAACATGTAGAAAACAGAAAGTACTGATTAGATGAGAAACCTCGAAATGGAGCGAGGTAACCAGTGGTGTACCACAGGGATCTGTATTAGGTCCTCTGCTATTTTTAAAGACTACTGGGTGATCTGATTCAAGCATTCAAAATTCTAAAAGGCATTGACAATGTCGACCCAAGGGACTTTTTAAACCTGAAAAAAGAAACAAGGACCAGGGGTCACAAATGGAGATTAGATAAAGGGGCATTCACAACAGAAAACAGGAGGCACTTTTTTACACAGAGAATCATGGGAATCTGGAACCAACTCCCCAGTAATGTTGTTGAAGCTGACACCACTGCACTGACAAGCACAACACAGCATCACCACCCAGAGCACGACTCACCACTGCACAGCCACACACAACACAGCACCCAGAGCATGACTCACCACTGCACAGCCACACACAACACAGCATCACCACCCAGAGCACGACTCACCACTGCACAGCGACAAACAACACAGCACCCAGAGCATGACTCACCACTGCACAGCCACACACAACACAGCATCAACACCCAGAGCAAGACTCACCACTGCACAGCCACACACAATACAGCATCAACACCCAGAGCAAGACTCACCACTGCACAGCCACACACAACACAGCATCACCACCCAGAGCACGACTCACCACTGCACAGCGACAAACAACACAGCATCACCACCCAGAGCATGACTCACCACTGCACAGCCACACACAACACAGCATCACCACCCAGAGCATGACTCACCACTGCACAGCGACAAACAACACAGCATCACCACCCAGAGCACGACTCACCACTGCACAGCCACACACAACACAGCATCACCAACCAGAGCACGACTCACCACTGCACAGACACACGCAACACAGCATCACCACCCAGAGCACGACTCACCACTGCACAGCAACACACAACACAGCATCACCACCCAGAGCATGACTCACCACTGCACAGCCACACACAACACAGCATCACCACCCAGAGCATGACTCACCACTGCACAGCCACACACAACACAGCATCACCACCCAGAGCACGACTCACCACTGCACAGCAACACACAACACAGCATCACCACCCAGAGCATGACTCACCACTGCACAGCCACACACAACACAGCATCACCACCCAGAGCATGACTCACCACTGCACAGCCACACACAACACAGCATCACCACCCAGAGCACGACTCACCACTGCACAGCCACACACAACACAGCATCACCACACAGAGCACGACTCAACACTGCACAGCAACACACAACACAGCATCACCACCCAGAGCATGACTCACCACTGCACAGCCACACACAACACAGCATCACCACCCAGAGCATGACTCACCACTGCACAGACACACGCAACACAGCATCACCACACAGAGCACGACTCACCACTGCACAGCCACACACAACACAGCATCACCACCCAGAGCACGACTCACCACTGCACAGCCACACACAACACAGCATCACCACACAGAGCACGACTCAACACTGCACAGCAACACACAACACAGCATCACCACCCAGAGCACGACTCACCACTGACACACACAACACAGCATCACCACACAGAGCACTTTTCCGTGCACAGTGGAATTACAATTGACAGTGTTATTATTTGTGTTTGGGACTGTAACCTGCTGTATACCCCCGATACCATAGTTGGTAGAGGGGCAGATGTATCATTTGGTTTTGTGAATAAATACAGACTGTTTTCTGGGAGCTTAAAGTCTGCACATTGCCATTATTTACCACACACCTGGCTTTAGGCTTGTGAGATTGGAGGACGCTCACACGCCTTCAGAATGTTTGTGCTGTGTGGGGACTCGCTGTGTTGCGGAGAAAAGACATAATTGGACATTCCAAATTGGGGGGAAAATAAATAAAAATAATAATTAGTCACGCTAAATAAAAAATAAAAAAAGAATACAGCACAGTAAAAAAAAACATCCAGGCAGAACCATGGTTCATTCCCATCGTTCCTACAAGGAAGACATGTTCAGCAGTGGCCCATATTATTTCTTTCTTGAAGAATTCGGAGGTGGTTCAGGCTACTTATGTTCTGTAAATGCAGAAATGTATGTTGAAAGTACTGTTATTTGGATGTAATTTTGCTTCTCACCTTACTCCATTGCATTGAGAGAGAAATGTTTTACAATACCACAGCTTTAGTAACTAATGACTGTAGTATGTTGAGACTGCTACTGATCACAAAGGACAGCTTTATATTATTATTATTATTATTATTATTATTATTATTATTATTATTATTATTATTATTATTATTATTATTATTTGATTAGAGATATAACGGATCTTCTGGGTGTCCAGAAATCACATGCAAGACTGTAATGGTAGAGCTGACAGATTTCTTTTTGTATGGAATTTGGACATCATCCATCTACAGAAGAGGCTGCTGTGTCAAGGATGAGTTCCCCTATCATGAAAAACAGAGTGTCATTTGGGAGCTTTTACAGAGAGCCATTGAGAAGGGCTTGCTGCTCCATTGTGAAATACTTAGCTCTGGCAAAAGCTATCAGATGGGATTTCCATTTCCAAAATGGGCTGCTCTTTTCTTCATGGCTTCTTGCCATGGCACTGAATTATGCAGAGCTTTTCTCAGAGAATAAGACATTAGCAGTTTGATTTTGCAATTGTATGGTGATTTTTTTTCCAACTTGAAGTGCCCTATGAAATCTGTTTTATTTTCAGACTTAACTATTTTTATGTTTTCTGTGTTTTTCTGTTTATAAATATATTATACTCATAGTCAGGATTAAACTAAACAGGATTAAACTAAACATTTCGTGATTTTGATCATTTACAAATTATCAAAGAACGAAATGATTTCGGTCTTTGAGCAATTATTTTGATGAAATCGCAAAATGGAAAATATCAAACAAGCAATGAACGAAACAGAAAAGAACAGACAGGTTCTTTTGTCTTTAAAGCGATATAGGCTAATCAAATTGCGCAATGTGCTTTGAGCAGTACCCTCCCTGAATAGATTCAGACACACTTTATAGTCAGACACATTTTAACTTTAATCATTTTTGACTTTGTTTCAGTTTTTTGTATTTTCCCAACAGTTGCACATCTTGTGGCCGATGCTAAGGTTTTCACCTTCCAGGTCTTGAGAATACCCAACACTGCCAGGTCATGAGAATACCCAACACTGCCAGGTCTTGAGAATACCCAACACTGCCAGGTCTTGAGAATACCCAACACTGCCAGGTCTTGAGAATACCCAACACTGCCAGGTCATGAGAATACCCAACACTGCCAGGTCTTGAGAATACCCAACACTGCCAGGTCTTGAGAATACCCAACACTGCCAGGTCTTGAGAATACCCAACACAGCCAGGTCATGAGAATACCCAACACTGCCAGGTCATGAGAATACCCACTGCTGTCTGTATGCAGCTCATGAAGTTGCCCGTCCTGCAATGTTGTTATTAATAACAGTAACATCCAGTAGTCATATCTGAAACCAAATACAAGTGATGTTAATGGAGCTTCTAAAGTAAAAAAAAAAAAAACAATTAAGCATCAAATTTATCATGCAAATTCAGACATTGTTTCTGGGTGGGTTTTCTGCTTTGTTTCAAAGCTTGTATTAAGCCTGCATGTTAAAGAGTAAGTAGCGGGGTTCCGAGATATATAATGTGACACGTCCCCACGTGGTGCTACAGCTGTTTAGAAATAGCGTGACACGTCCACACGTGGTGCTACAGCTGTTTAGAAATAGCGTGACACGTCCCCACGTGGTGCTACAGCTGTTTAGAAATAGCGTGACACGTCCCCACGTGGTGCTACAGCTGTTTAGAAATAGCGTGACACGTCCCCACGTGGTGCTACAGCTGTTTAGAAATAGCGTGACACGTCCCCACGTGGTGCTACAGCTGTTTAGAAATAGCGTGACACGTCCCCACGTGGTGCTACAGCTGTTTAGATATAGCGTGACACGTCCCCACGTGGTGCTACAGCTGTTTAGATATAGCGTGACGCGTCCCCACGTGGTGCTACAACTGTTTAAGTACAGTACCTGTCATTCTTCTTGTCATTGTTAACATACTGACAAGTGTTTAAATACTGTACCTGTCATTCTTCTTGTCAATGTTAACCTGACAACTATTTAAATACCATACCTGTCATTCTTCTTGTCAGTGTTAACATCCTGACAACTGTTTAAATACCGTACCTGTCATTCTTCTTGTCATTGTTAACATACTGACAAGTGTTTAAATACTGTACCTATGATTCTTGTCAATGTTAACATCCTGACAACTGTTTAAATACCGTACCTGTCATTCTTCTTGTCAGTGTTAACATCCTGACAACTGATAGTGTAAGGATTATTGTCCACATTGTCAAACAGGTAACAGAGCAATAATGATCCATGATGTGGTATGGAAAAGCCAGAGCACTTGTTGTTTGGGGGTTTTTTTAATCACTCTTCCTGCAGTGATTTAGAGGACAGATCTCAAACCCCAGTGCACTGGAGCAGCCATTTTGAAAATAGCTTTGAAACAGACTTTAAAGTTATAAAATGTCAAACGTTGTCAGGATGTTAACAATGAAAATAAAAATTACAGGTACATTATTTAAACAGTTGTAGCTGGGGATGTATAACGCTATATTTTCCATAACCACACTACTCACTGTTTATGGCATAGTGGGACAGTAATGTAAGGGGGAGATTTAGTTTACTGGTACAATTGTGTTAATTGACCATATCAAGATAACTATAGGTGTACTGAATCTTTTTTATGTATTGTGGCAATGTGCCCCGCCCCTGTGTGCATTTCTATGTTATATGTTGCGTGTGTTAATGTTGGTGTATAGATATGGCTGCACGGGATATAAATGGGTGTGTGCAGCACGAGTTATTTAAAATGTATAATTGTATTTAGACACAGGGATTGCACATCACTTCACGTGCATTTAAAGTATTTAATATGTGAGCATGAGGTTGCACAGAAATAGTTCATGTGCTGGGATTCAAGTGAATAATTAATTAGTAATTGAATCCTGGCACAACAGTATATATAGATGCACGTTTTACTCACTTGTGTGTTCGGTGAGTGGAGAACGGGTGTGGAGATGGAGAAAATAAAAAGTAAAACTAAGGAAAAAGTAAATATAAGTTTGTTTGACTCACCGTGTTTGTTTGTCTGTTCATCCACTGTTTGTTTCGTGTTAGTCCATTTTGTTTGTCTGTTTTATTTGGCCTCAAGTGCCGTGTCCTGTGTTTTTTTCAACCTTTTATTAATTTGTTTATTAAAACACTGAACGCTGCCGCAACTCAGTTACACACGTACTGCCTGTCTCTGTGATTCTTTCTGGCCTGACGTCATCCACCACAGTCTGCTTGTCACAAGTGGTGTTAGCAGTGGGGTAACGGCGCCTCCAAGACTCAGGCCAGAAGGAGTACTGTTTGTTTTAAAAAAAAATAAATAAATAAATAAATAAATAATGGGAAAACACGGCAGAAGACTGCAACATCAGGTGTGGAGAGAGGTCCTGGAGGATCCACAGCCCAGGAGGGAGGAGACAGAGCTTTTCCCATCCTCTGAAGAGATGCTGGACTGGGTGTTGGACCTGGAGTGGAACTGGGAGGACCTCCCGAAGGTTGTTGACCTGCTGGGGAACATTGGGAACACTGGGAACAACACTACTCCCCAGAGCCTTTTGTGAACCCGGCAGCCGTGGTGATCAACTACTTGGCTGTCGATATGGGACTGCCCCAGCAGGTTGAATTCCAAGTAGGAGGAGCCACACCTACCTGCACCCTCACTGGGCTAGAGGGAAAATTCCTGCTGTCCCCATCTCCACCAGCAGAGGGAAAATGCCTGCTGTCCCCATCTCCACCAGCAGAGGAAAATGCCTGCTGTCCCCATCTCCACCAGCAGAGGGAAAATGCCTGCTGTCCCCATCTCCACCAGCAGAGGGGAAAAGCCTGCTGTCCCCATCTCCACCAGCAGAGGAAAAATGCCTGCTGTCCCCATCTCCACCAGCAGAGGAAAGGTGCCTGCTGGTTGCACCTTCAGAGCCACACCCATCCCCTGCAAGAGAGGGAGAGCCACACCAGTCCCCTGCAAGAGAGGGAGACTACACTCTGCTCCCGCCTCCGTCGCCAGGAGACTACACGCTGCTCCCGCCTCCATCGCCAGGAGACTACACGCTGCTCCCGCCTCCGTCGCCAGGAGACTACACGCTGCTCCCACCTCCATTGCCAGGAGACTACACGCTGCTCCCGCCTCCGTCGCCAGGAGACTACACGCTGCTCCCGCCTCCGTCGCCAGGAGACTACACGCTGCTCCCACCTCCGTCGCCAGGAGACTACACGCTGCTCCCGCCTCCATCGCCAGGAGACTACACGCTGCTCCCGCCTCCATCGCCAGGAGACTACACGCTGCTCCCGCCTCCATCGCCAGGAGACTACACGCTGCTCCCGCCTCCATCGCCAGGAGACTACACGCTGCTCCCGCCTCCATCGCCAGGAGACTACACGCTGCTCCCGCCTCCGTCGCCAGGAGACTACACGCTGCTCCCGCCTCCATCGCCAGGAGACTACACGCTGCTCCCGCCTCCGTCGCCAGGAGACTACACGCTGCTCCCGCCTCCATCGCCAGGAGACTACACGCTGCTCCCGCCTCCGTCGCCAGGAGACTACACGCTGCTCCCGCCTCCATCGCCAGGAGACTACACGCTGCTCCCGCCTCCGTCGCCAGGAGACTACACGCTGCTCCCGCCTCCATCGCCAGGAGACTACACGCTGCTCCCGCCTCCGTCGCCAGGAGACTACACGCTGCTCCCGCCTCCATTGCCAGGAGACTACACGCTGCTCCCGCCTCCGTCGCCAGGAGACTACACGCTGCTCCCGCCTCCGTCGCCAGGAGACTACACGCTGCTCCCGCCTCCATCGCCAGTAGACTACACGCTGCTCCCGCCTCCATCGCCAGGAGACTACACGCTGCTCCCGCCTCCATCGCCAGGAGACTACACGCTGCTCCCGCCTCCATTGCCAGGAGACTACACGCTGCTCCCGCCTCCATCGCCAGGAGACTACACGCTGCTCCCGCCTCCATCGCCAGTATGTTGCGTGTGTTAATGTTGGTGTATAGATATGACTGCACGGGATATAAATGGGTGTGTGCAGCACGAGTTATTTAAAATGTATAATTGTATTTAGGCACGAGGATTGCACTTCACGTCACGTGCATTTAAAGTATTTAATATGTGAGCACGGGGTTGCATAGAATTAGTTCTGGGCTTCAAGTGAATAATTAATTAGTAATTGAATCCTGGCACAACAGTATATATAGATGCACGTTTTACTCACTTGTGTGTTCGGTGAGTGGAGAACGGGTGTGGAGATGGAGAAAATAAAAAGTAAAACTAAGGGAAAAGTAAATATAAGTTTGTTTGACTCACCGTGTTTTGTTTGTCTGTCCATCCACTGTTTGTTTAGTGTTAGTCCATTTTGTTTGTCTGTTTTATTTGGCCTCAAGTGCCGTGTCGTGTTTTTTTCAACCTTTTATTTATTTGTTTATTAAAACACCTAATGCTGCCTCAACTCAGTTACACACGTACTGCCTGTCTCTGTGATTCTTTCTGGCCTGACGTCATCCACTACAGCCTGCTTGTCACATGTATCCAACAATTACCTGGAGGGCTAAAGGGCTGAAACTATTCTAAGACCCACAATATTATCAATAGCCTAACGTGTGAGCTCAATTATTGCAGCTGATGGAGGGTTAAATTAACATTACACCACTTTCTGGTCACTTTATGAGTACAAATCAGGATGCATTGCAACAACGGTTGTAGCCCCACCCACTTCCGGTGACAACATCCGTGTACGAGTATTCATACAAGTCTTGGTTCCCAAGTATGAGTACAAGTACAGGTTCTCTGCACACCCCTAGTAATAACAGATCTAAATTGAATGTGTAACATTGAAGGCATCAGTGTTTAGTGAAGTACAGAAGTTTTTCCCCCTATCATTTCGATTTTGTTTGTGTTTTTGGTGCAGAGTTCCTGCAGGGATAGTTGTTAATAAAGCCTCCCATTCTGTTTCAGTGATGTTATATTATTGTTTGCTGGCACCACTCTGTTTAGGGCTATGTGATGTTGTTGTTGCTCATGAGAAGCTACAGGGCAACTCTCTGTATCATAGCCAATGAGGTCAGCAATGCTCTGCTCTGTGTTACTTTGGGGTTGAAATAAGAAGAGATTTGTTTAGGGAAACCATGTCTCTTTAAATAAAGTTTGAGATAGTGATTGTTCTGTGCCCAGGAGCCGGCCATAACAGCTGTGAAGCCCACAGGCACACAATTTAATATAACCGATAATATTTTCCTGACAGGACCAAAATATCTGTTGCAGTTCCTAAAAATACTTTAAGTCCACAATTCCCTTTATATCACTGTGTAACCGAATTCATGTTATCCTAATATTGCAAGTCAAAGAGATGAGTTTGTTTACACTATGTGTACTGTATTGCAGAACAGGTGCAATATCCTTCAAGATCTGGTAGTGCTGGGAACTGTCCTATGGTCAGTGTATATTTAAAGTTTGTTACTATACCAGTGTTTTAGAATTATCAGTGAATCAGTCTTCCAGGAGACAGCTCACAAATTCAAAGCAGCAGAATAATAATCACAAATAGAGAACTTCAACCAAATAGTGAGCTAGCTAAAAGTACTCTTGAGAATCAAACCAAGTCAAAACAATTTGATAGTAGATTTGGCCCTGATTCCAAAACCCCAGCTGCAGTTGGAGAAATAGATCTCGAGCCTCAGGCCCTCCAGACGTTGAGTCAAAAGGATATGGATGTAGATCTTATCAACAATCCCAGAGAACAGGAGGAGTTGGAGGAGTGGGAGGGGTTTGAAGATACTTGAAAGCAGTGAGAAGATGAAATAAATGGGGGGGGGGTTGTCTGTCTTGGTTAACCACATCCAGTTTTCAGTGAAAGGTAAAGAACCTTTATCAATGCCCCTGGATCTTAGTATGGTGTCTCTGAAAACCGAGATTGAAATGAGATAATTTACGGATTGGACATGGGGCAGGGCTAGGTTAGGAATTGAGTCATCTGTACTCCAGGTCTTAACCAGGTATTGACCCTTAACATATTCAATAAAAAATTTAGGACCTGAGGAATTGCCCTTAAGTACCGGAGTGCCAGTGCTGTAGAGAAGATCACTTAATCCTTTCCGGGGGGACCCAGTGTGAACGTACAGAAAGTAAATGTGTACATAGTGAGCACTCTCACAGAGATACACGTAAAAGGATTTACAATCAAAACAAGTTTACATTCAGAATGCATATACTGTAAGCAAGCATCTAGGCACAATGGTTGGTTGGTTGGTTAGTTTAGAATATATTATAGACAATGTAATTAAAGGCAGCCATAAAATAGGAGGTCCTTTTAAAGGAACAGCTTTGACCCAACAGGTCATGCATAGCTGACCACTTCTGAGAAGAAACTGGATACAAATAATCTTTAATGTTGTGACAGGGTACCCCCTGCCCCTGGGTATATTTGGTTTATTTGGTATAGTCTGGGTTATGTAGCATGGGTGATTTAAAATGTATGTGGGTATGTGAGCAGAGGGAAGTCACAAATAGTTCATGTGCAGACTGTGCCTGGACTGAATTGAATGATTGATTAGCAATCGAGTCCCGACACAGCTACATAAAAGAAGCACACATTTCTCACTTGTGGTTGGTGTGTTCACAGTGGAGAATGGGAGAGAGAAAGAGGAGAAATAGAACTAAAAAGAAATAACAATTGCTACTCGTGCTGGAAGGACCAGCATAGTACTTGTTTGGGGTTTGTCCACTGTTTAGTTTGTCTTTTTATTTCGGCCAACGTGCCGTTTGTTTTGTATAAGTGTTTTGTTTTGTTTAAATATTTTATTTATAATTAAAACTCGCTCACCATCGTATTCAACCCCAGTACTGTGTCCAATCTCTTCCTGGTCTGACGTCACCCACAAGCCTATCTGTGACACATGTACAATGCACTGTGACAGGAGTTTAAAATCATGACATGTACAATGCACTGTGACAGGAGTTTAAAATCATGACATGTAACTATGACAGGAGTTTAAAATCATGACATGTACAGTGCACTGTGTCAGCATTGCACATGTATGGGATGATAGGAACAGCAACCAAAACTAATAAGAACCGTTTTTTTTTAAGATTGATTAGATATATTTTCTCTTGTGTAATCAAGGCAGGATAGAATGGTCTGGTGTTTTACTTGGTTTGCCAGTATGATTTGAACAGGTTTTACAGTTTGATTAAATCCATGTCATGTGTATTTAGTTACTTGTAAAGGACTTCACGTTGGCTTAGAAGTTGTTTCTAAAAGCATTTCCGTGGAGGTCAGCTAGATCTGAAGACACAAATGGCTCACTTCTGACTTAATCTGACGGTAGTTGCAAAGGAGTAGCCCTCGATGAAGCATTAAACTTTATAACAGGGTCAGCTCAAATCAGTATATAGAAGACAAATGTAAAACGCTCGAAATGTAAAAATGAATATATATAGGATTGGCAGGGAGGGGTTAAAATCCTCCCAGCCAGAATACACATGAGAGTGTGGCTGGAGCCTTAATGGAATGATTAATGGTGAATTAGGCTCCAGCCACATGATATATAAGGAAGGAGAAATCCTTTGTCTCGGGGAGGAAGTTAGGTGAGTGTTGTGCGTGCGTGCATGTTTGTACTAATAGGGAAGGCGAATGCTCAGCCTAGAGCGCATATTATTGTTTTGTTTAACCTTTTATTTTAGCCCTTGTGCTTGTTTATTTGTTTGTCTCTTTTGTTCTTTGTTGATTACAAGTGCTTAAACTGCAGCTTTCCCTGAGTCTTATTTCTGACGCTATCCTGCTATAGGAACTATCTTGCTAAAAACAGTGTGTTTAATGTCTATAAAACTTCAGAAGTGTTCTAAAATAGTCTAATAAAAGTTTAAAATGTAATTTAATAGAGCTGTTTAAACAAGCTGTCATAACAATTAGTCAAGCTAAAGGTTTGGATTTAACACATCGTGAGAAAACACAGAACATTAACCTGTCAAAACCCCAGCCCCTCACAGACAATTTCCGCCTGGGGGGCTGTGCCCTTAAATAAATCACAATATCTTCCAAAGTATAGACAGCATAGGCATGGTTCAGGGCTTGAATTCAAGGTAACCCCTTGGGCATCAAGACTAAAACCCCAGGTGTGATAAAAGTCTTACTCAGTACCACACTGGAAGGAGATATCCAGAAAAAATACATAAAAAAACAACAAATGCTTTTAATTTTTTTATGTTCTGTAGTCATTTTTTCAACTTGTAGCATATGAAAAGAGCCAGAACTGTTTGAACAAAGGGATCAAATTCTACAGGAGTTTTTACAAAGCTAAGCCCAAGGGTCCCCAAACCTCTCCATCTTTATGTCAATTGATACACTAAGTTCTAAAAGGGATGTTATCTTCTGGCACCTCACATGCTATCCATTGCCACATGCATTTGCCTTTGTAAGGCTTTTTTTTTTTCCCCCCATTATCTCATTCAAGAGGTGGGCGTGTTTGTTTGCACATCGATTACTCTGTGATGGATTGGGCTACAAACAAAGTAAAGGTATGAATGGAAGCTTGGGACCTCCCCTACAACGTGATGAGGGAGACTTCACCATCATCAAGGTTGTAAGACCAGAGCAGCAAAACGCAAGCTAGTCGATTGCTTTTGTTTTGAATGCATGGGGGTACTAGACACATTGTGAATGGGATATCTCAGCGGTGAAATGACGGATTCGAAAAATTCCTTCGCTGTTTGACGGTAGGAAAACAACGATTTTGATATCGAGTCAGCTTTTTTTCTCTTTTGCTTTTGTAATAATATTAAAAATGAGTTATGAAATATAATATTTACGTGCAGTTCCATGTTCCGCCCGCGGGACTAGAGGGCGTAAGATTAAGAAAAAAAAAACAGCATATTAACCAGCTGGTCCCTAAAGAATTCCCCTGTTTTACGTTATGCATGAGGGAAACAGCAGCACAAAATCGGATTTAATAAGGTCTGAATCTTCATTTTTGTTATGACGATGTTTCAAAGCAATGACAGTGCTTGTGTCAGTTGTACATTTTGGAGATAATATTTCAGAGATGTTTCTTGGAAACATTCCTCCATAAATGCTTAAATGAATGTGATTTTTCGACTTCAACATTCAACAAGGTGTGCTTTGGGAAAAGGTTGATTTATGTGAGTAATCTTTTTAGATTTAACTCTAGTATGATTTCAGTAATTTGTAATTGTGGTTGAAGAATAATTGCTTGTAGATGAACAAGAAAACGAAATTGTTTCCATGTTGTTAGCTTCTTGTAATAAACATACATAAAAGAAGATTGGTTTATTTAAAATACAAATTCATGCACCTGCACTGCACAGCGTTGACAAATTGAGATGGTGTATGGCTTGACTTCATCTTAGTGGATGTAAGACTGTATAATTACTGTACCTTCTTGATCCAAGGTCTTGATCCAGCTGGGAAACACAAATAGTGGTGATGAGCAGCTTCTGTGTATTCAGCCACAAGTTAAATCTCTCAACCAACTTCACAGCTCACAATAGAACATCTTCTCAAACCCCACCTCTCTGCACCTTGGAAAACTTAGAAAACTCTTTCTCTTCATGACTTACTGTATAGTCGTGTGTATTATAAGTCTGACCTTTTACCTAGGTTGGGTACTTCTGCCTCTATTTTATTCCTACGTGATTGTGTTTGGGCATGGTAAATGTTTTGGTGAGATATACATTAGTACTTGTACTGTACCTCTGCTTGAAATACAGACTGAAATATTCCCAGTTTATGACTATTACTCTGGTCTGCAATGCATATATCCCTTTCAGTTTATCCCCAAGTTCGTGTGACAAGCCTCTGCTGTATAACAGCAGCTTCCAACCAGCTCAGCTGAGCAGATGCTGTGGCCTGCACTGCATTCCGTTGGGGGAGGCTTTTCACATGACACCATCTCAAAGGAGGACCGAAACCTCTCTCTCATCAACTACGTGGCATGATAATGAACTGCAGCAGTCCCTCGCTAAACCGCACAGGTCTGGAGACAGAAATAACAAGGTTTCAGCTTTAAAAATTTTTTAAAAAATAACCGTGCACACACACATGTTTGCATTCCTATATCTGTGTTTTCTTCTCATTGACTCTCACTGTATTTTCATGTACTATTTCTAACTGCAGTCAGACAAAACTCCACACAGGGTGAAAGTTGACAACAAACTAAATATTATGGCACTTTTTTTTTTTTTTTTTTTAAAGGAATATTCCATTCTTAAAAATGTGTTTTACGTGGGGACATTTGTGGGGACATGCCCACAACATTGTTTTTCAGAAGTTACTATCTTTGTGGGGACATTTTCTAAAATGTTGTCTGCACATTGATAGTAATATCTACACATGCACACACACACACACACACGGCCACACGGGCACACACACATTCATGGTGCTCAATTTATTTGAAATGTAATAACATTAATGTGTTGTCTGTACACATTCAATTATGTAAAAATATAAATCTGTTCAGTAGGCTTATATGCAATATACAGTACAGTAGTAAAATCAAATTAATACCTAGCACACTTTATTTTTACTTTGGCCTATACTATAGGAACAGATAACACAATGTAAATTATGCTTTTGCATTGTACACACCACTGTACAATGCACAAATACTAAACTATTATTTTATATTGAAACTAAATGATTTTAGCACATTTTCTTTATTTACCATAGCCTATTTAGTACACAATTAACCCTAAATAGATGATGGTGCCTGTAGCAGGGTGAAGTGTTACCTGTGGGTCATCACTGAATGATCATGAGGCACTGTGACAGGGTACACCCTGCCCCTGTGTGTATATATAGTATTTTCTATTTGTATTTGTTGTATTGTTTAAATGTATGGTTTGATGTTTTAAAACACACTGTTTTGTTGTTAATTATTTTACAGCATGGATAGGGTTAAAATTCCCCATCCATGCTAAACTCGTGCAGAATGTGACTGTCCCCATTTATAGCTAATCTGGAGATGGTCACATTTATAAAAACATGCAGCTTTGGCTGAGCAAGTTTGGTGTTCAGAGTGGAGAGAGAGACGTGAGTGGTGAGATAAAGAAAATAAGAATAAAAACAATGAATACTCGTGCTGGCTATGAACCAGCACGTTACTTGTTTTGTATCCGTTTGTTTGTTTTGGCCACGTGCCTTTTTGTTTATGAAAAGTGTTTTGTTTCGTTTTATTTAATAAATAAATACAAGTGCATTAGCAACTCGCCCCCACAGTCCTTGCGTGTGCCTGTATTTCCTGGTCTGTGGCGTCACCACCACGTCTATCCGTGACAGGAAGACACAGAGCATTGGTCATGCAGATTTAATTTAACACACAGGCTGTCACTAGGGTACCAGCAATGGAAGCCCTAGTGTCCTATTTAATAAAGAAAACACAACAAAGCTAAAAATAAAAGTTTGCCACACAAGGCGAGCACTATACTCATTTAAAGAGACATCCCACTCCATCCCACTCCTGCTACACTATGCAAACCCTCTCTATACTGTTTGGTATCCACATTCCCTAAACTAACCTACTACTGTTGCTCCCGAAGTCCGGGCCTCCCAGCGACTCCGGGTCGTTGCGACGGTCCTGGCTGAGCAGAGCTTCACAGGCACTGTCTTCAAGTTGAAATATTCCACAGTAGTTGCCCTGCAGCACGGACGCTCTCCTCCTGAATGTAAACAAAGCTCCCCTCTCGCCCATTTTACAAGCAGTTAGTTTAAACTCGTTTAATAACTTTGTTAATTTTATCGATTTAGTAGGCTACTTGTATCTTCCATTTATTTTCGTCCTGTCTTTGGTGTCGGTATAACAGCTGTTTTTTTTTTCTATTTGGATCATGCAAATTCACAGTGACCTAGCATCACACTTAATTGGTTATTATTGGGGGACAAACGTTGTGTCTGGTGTCACAGATGGTTCTGGCACATCCCTTTTGTGCTATAAGTCATTAGATCCTTTTGCATGGAAGACCTCGGTTGCATGGGGTGTGTGGTTCTTTGATGGCCCCAGATTCAGTTAAAATGTGTTTGCCCACTCACGATGGGAATGAGAATGTAGAGATGGGAGCCCAGCTAACAAGATTGAAGTTTTTCCAAGTATCAAGCTTTTAAAGACATCCACACCTGTAAACAGAAACTGACTCACTGAGAGCAGAAACTGAAACTGATCCAAGACTGTCACAGCTACTGGAAGCAAGCTGATCTTTGGGATACAAATTGTGAAACTGCAACAAATATTGTAATGACTGTAATGTGTTTTAAAGAATATGAAACCTGTAGAAAATATTATTAGCAGATGTGTGTAAGGCCTGTGTGGAGAAGTTAATTGCATTGAAGTTCAGACTGACCTGCTGAAAGTTCCAAACTTCCCTTATCAGGCAAAAGCATCTTTTTTAATTAGACTCAGAGACTCAAAACATTCTGATCCAGAGAGAGCAAAATGGTAGAATCTATGGAGCACAGTTAATATGCTAGAAGCAATCGAACTAGGGCTGCAACCAAATCAAAACTTTGACAACCCGCTAATTGCACTTAACAAAACTGTATTTAATAGTAGAAGAAATAAGATACTTACAAAAAAACCTAGGCTGGAACCAAATCAAAACTTTGACAACCTTTTACCCAAAGGTCATTTAAATGGTTCAGGAAATCAATTCACCTCAGATTGCTCAGCTGAAGAGTTCCTGCTGTCAGGGCGCTCTGAGAGAAAAGAAAAACACAGACGACACTGACAGCCAGACAAGAACAAACATATTTACCTTTGACCTTTTCTGCCTTTCCTGATTTTAAATTCTCCATCTGAGTATCTCCCCAGGGTTGTGAAATATAAAATTGCTTAACCCTTGTCACCTCACTTTGTTGTTGTGTCTTGTCACACAGAACATCGAATGCAAGATAGCAGGTTCAATAAATATGACTGCAAGAAAATCTCTGAAGTTTACCCTGCTTATTGAATAGGAACTGTAGCAAGGGCTTAAGCTCTATAGCTTAGAAAACATGCAATTTGGGAAAACATAACGTCACATGTGTTCTGTTTAAGAACATAAGTACATAAGAAAGTTTACAAATGAGAGGAGGCCATTCGGACCATGTTGCTCGTTTGGTTGTTAGTAGCTTATTGATCCCAGAATCTCATCAAGCAGCTTCTTGAAGGATCCCAGGGTGTCAGCTTCAACAACATTACTGGGGAGTTGGTTCCAGACCCTCACAATTCTCTGTGTAAAAAAGTGCCTCCTATTTTCTGTTCTGAATGTCCCTTTATCTAATCTCCATTTGTAACCCCTGGTCCTTGTCAAAAGCTTTCTGGAAATCTAAATAAACCATGTCGTATGCTTTTCACTTATCCATTGTTGATGTTGCATCCTCAAAAAAAAATCAAGCAGGTTAGTTAGACACGATCTCCCTTTCCTAAAACCATGCTGGCTGTCTCCCAGGATATTGTTACCATATAGGTAATTTTCCATTTTGGATCTTATTATAGTTTCCATACGTTTACATATAACAGAAGTCAGGCTTATTGGTCTGTAGTTAGCTGGTTCGGTTTTGTCTCCCTTTTTGTGGATCGGTATTACATTTGCTATTCTCCAGTCTGTCGGTACAACCCCTGTGTCAAGAGACTGTTGCATGATCTTGATTAGAGGTTTGTAAATAACTTATTTCATTTCTTTGAGTACTATTGGGAGGATCTCATGTATTTTATCAATATTCTATTCTAAAACAGCTATGAATAAATTATATGAACATTAATTCAGTTATTGTAGAAAATGATTGTGATTCACAGACCTTTTTTATGCATCACTGCTTAAAGCCAAAAATGCAACGTGCAGTAGACTCTAAAGTATGTTAAAAAGGTTGGTGGCTTTTATTAGGTTAAAAAAATAATGCCAACTAATTACAATCTGATGTCTAAATATTTGTTATAATAACAGTAGCCTGCCTCGTTTCTATACTCAGTCTGGCTGAGTGATATAAATGCAATTTTTGATAGACTTACTCTATTCCATAAATAAATAATAATGAAATATTTGAAATATTTGAAATAAATAATAATGAAATATTTGCACCCCCCC
The DNA here is from genome assembly GCF_902713425.1 of Acipenser ruthenus. Lineage (NCBI taxonomy): Eukaryota > Metazoa > Chordata > Actinopteri > Acipenseriformes > Acipenseridae > Acipenser > Acipenser ruthenus. The sequence continues at coordinate 1,354,417 of NC_081191.1, forward strand.
GCATCCCCCCCCCCCCCCCCCGTTATAAAAATTCCACGGCCCATTTATATATTGCCCACCAATGGGAGTCTTATTTCCAAACCTAATAATATATAAAATTATTTTTGTTTTACTTACTCAATGTGAGTAACTTGCTGGTGCTGGCAAATAATTCTGTCAAGACATCTTCGTCAAGCATACACGCATGTCATGGTTAATTTTCATCCTGGCTCAGTACTTTGTTTTCATAGGGCAGCAGTGTGGAGTAGTGGTTAAGGCTCTGGACTTTTGACCGGAGGGTCGTGGGTTCAATCCCCGGTGGGGACACTGCTGCTGTACCCTTGAGCAAGGTACTTTACCTAGATTGCTCCAGTAAATACCCAACTGTATAAATGGGTAATTGTATGTAAAAATAATGTGATATCTTGTAACAATTGTAAGTCGCCCTGGACAAGGGTGTCAGCTAAGAAATAAATAATAATAATAATAATAATAATGTTTCACATAAGCAGGTTGTACTGAATCACTGAATTTGGTTCTGAGGGAGCTGTCTGATGAAATGTCAATGAGCTCTTCTAACAGCTTTGATGGGACAGAGGGTGGCAGTTTAGCTTCAATATTCTCACTAATGGGGTTTGTAGCTCGCAGGTGTGTAGCGGCTTGTTCTGTCCTGAGTTCAGGAAAGTAAGTATTACATTTGTTGAGTAGACCTGTGTGACAGAGAACGAATGAATCCTAGTCAACAATCTCCCTCCCGACCTGTGAGGGCGCTGTATAACAGGAACAGTGTGCCTCATACTGGTTGGTCTGGCAGTTCATTCCAGGGTCAGTCGGATGCAAGCCATCCAGGAAGGGGGCAGAGTCACAATGCCCGAAGTCATTGCCCCAATGTCACAGTCATGGATTGGAGGAGACATGATTGAACTAGCTATCGCAAGGGGTGTGACTAAGGGTATAACAGTGGATGTGATGATGTAATCTGTTCCTTTTTTATGGTTATTGAAAGGAAACGGAGAATTCAGAAACGTATCGTGAGTGTTAAGTGTTTTGTTTGTTTGTTGCTAACTGTCTGTGTTTGTCAGTTAGATGGCTGACACGAACCCGGGAGCTGTCTTTACTAGCCAGCACCAGACCCGGACTACACTGCACCGCTGTCACTATTCTTGCCTTGCACCACACCTGCACTATCAGGAGAAGTGACCATGTCTGTGTTGTGTGTTATTCTTGTTATATTATTTCAGGACTGAACACCGTGGTTTATATGCTGGCGATACACATTGTTGTGGAGAGCCAGTACTATTATGTAACCGGTTGCAAAAAGAAAGAAAGAAAGAAAAGAACTGTTTTGAACCGTGAACTCTGTGTCTGTCGTTGTTTGGAGCACTTGCATCACCTGTACACCTGTGCACTGAAAACCACTCACTACCAGACAGATGCACTGCCATCTGTGGTTTGATTACGTCAAAGTCAATGTTTCGTTCCTGAATGAAAGAATGTAAGAGCTCAAACATATCAGTAGTCCCCCCACAGACACGAATTTTCCAGAGTTGTAGTTTCTTTTGGAATGCCTCAATTCTTTCACTCTGGGCAATAAAATGAGTGCTCCCACCTTGCATAGTTTTATTCAGCTTATTCATTTCACTGAATATTTCTGCGAGGTAACCCAGTTTTGCCAGCCACATGTCATCTTTCAGCACTTCGGCAAGTTTGGGTTTCTTATCAGCTAAGAAAGTATGTAACTCTTCCTTGAGATTAAATATATGGGTAAGCATTCTGCGTTGCAATGGCCATCTCACCTCTGTATGCATGAGGAAGGAATGGTGCTCTGCGCACACTTCCTCAAAGTGCAGCAAAACACCTGGAGTTTGTTGCTCTGTATTTAATACAATTAACAATTGTTACTGCTGTGTTCAGAACACTATGAAGACTTGGTTCAATATCTTCCACAGCAAGCGCCTCTCTGTGTCAAAAGTGAAGTCACAAAATCATTTAACATTTTGAAAATATCATCTGACTTTGTTGTTGTCTTGAGCTCCTTGCAAAACTCCTTGCATACCGAACACAGGCGAGTGAATGGGACATTTTAGAAATGTCTGTGGATTCATCGAGTTGTATAGAAAAATCATTGTCATCCAGCCGATCAATGCACTGCGAACCTATGTCTTCTGACATAAACGCGATCCGTCGTTTGACAGTGTCATTTCACATTGCTATTTTTGTCAGTTCCTTGGACTTCTGCTCTCCAAACACGTCCTTTACAATTTCAATGGCACCATGCATTATCAACTCCTCAGCAATCACATGCGATTGTTTTTCTGCACCACTATGTACGATGACACTACAAGTTTTTTTTTTGTTTTTTTTTTTATCTGCGGTGGTTGTGGATTTCATTACAGCTTTAGTACCAAGCAGTTCCTTAGCCTTTCGCTCAAAAATGAATGTTGCTTGTTTTTTATATAAATTTCATGCTTGGTAATTAAATGTCTCTGTAATTTGGAGGGTTTCAAACATTCATTGGACAGTACTTGTGCACAAATTACACACTGTGGTTGAGTTATATCTCCACTTCCAGTACAAATAAAAATGAAATTCAAGTAGCTGTCTTCGTATTTCTTTAATTTTGCAGGGTTAATAATGGCTTTATGTTTTTTACTCACAACACCACCTCCTCGCTGTTCTTCAGCCCTTACGGGTGAACTTGTTGAAGGAAGTTCTGTATTATCACTCTGTGGGTTTTGTTGCTGATGGTCGAATTAAAAATGTATCTATATCTGGTATTTATTGTGTGTATTTCCAACGATTTTTCCTCTGCTTTGTAATTTGTCGTGCTCCCGCGGAGAATGTGTTACATAACCTGAGAACACATTAATTTCTGTGCATGTTTATGACATTCTGAAACTAATAGGTTTCAGCATGTCATAAGCATTCAGGAAGAATAACACATTCTCTGGTTTATTTTTGGAGGACCTCTTAAAATCTCCTCAAGGCCCTCTAGGGGGCCGCGGACCCCTGAACCCCTGTAATAATGCAAGCTTCCCCATGTTAGCCATTACATATAAGTAAGCTCATATAACCCATTATCTGATGTATAGTAATAGGTGAAGGCTTTCCTTTATATGTACTGATAGTTTCTGTAAGATTCTTTAAGATTCAGGGCTCCCGAGTGGCACATCCGGTAAAGGCGCTCAGTGTGGAGTGCAGGATGAGCCCTATAGCCTGGATGTCACCTGTCCAGGCTATTCCACTGCCAACCGTGGACGAGAGCTCCCAGGGGGCGGCGCACAATTGACCGAGTGCCTACATTAGCCTACACAGTTACCTTCTACCCAGAGTCTCTTATTCTCCAATGCGGGGCTAACTCACTGCAACTTTGAACTGGCTTCTTCACTCATATTTTTGAATAGGAACTGTTTCATTGATGAGTTTCAGTTAATTGTTGCCAGCAGAAAATACAGCTTCTCCATGTTGGTTAAAACATTGGAATTAACAATGACACAAAGCAGAATGCATGTTTAATCAGTTGTGCTATCCTGTTGTCAGGTACCAGTCCAGTACAATGACAATGATGAAGGAACAGCTTGTAAAAAAGGCTGAGCCTGACCTTTAGAAGCACTTCCCAGCAGAACTCAAATGGGAGAAGTGGGCTTTCTAAAGTGATTACAGTTGAACCAGAGTAAAGGCTGGATAGTTTTACTGAAAAAGAAACTGGGAACACATTTAGACAGATAGCAGTTTTATAAGGATGTTCTCAGGGGGGAATGATTTAATAATGTGCAAGCAAGTACAAAAAAAAAACAACAACATTTGTGTATTCGACAAAAAGAACCACAATACATTCATATAGAGATTTACCCACACACAATGGACAATGGGTGTACAGTACGTAAACCAAATGGGTCAACATGGGGGAACCATGCATGGAAATCGTGCTCTACAAGGCAACTTCAGAAACCAGAATAAAGCCCTGTCCTATTATAAGCTCATTAGACTGGCATTGCAGGCCTGTAACCCTTTTTTTGCTCTACCTCTGGAGCACCCTTATTCAAACGTTGTGCCATTTTGCTCTTTGTATTGTAAACCCATTGACCTCTCATGTCCTTTGTGGATTGTTCTGGGTCCATGTGGCAAAGTGCCCCGCCCCTGTGGGCATTTGTGTGTTCTGTGTTGTATATGCGTGTGTGTGTTAATGTTGGTGTATAGATTGGTACACGGGATATAAACGGGTCTGTGTTTCACGTGTATTTAAAAAGTGTATATTTGTATTTAGGCACGGGATTGCACATCACGCACGTGCATTTAAAATATAATATGTGAACACGGGGTTTCACGTAATTAATTCACGTGCTGGGATTCAAGTGAATAATTAATTAGTAATTGAATCCCAGCACAACAGTATATATAGATGCACATTTTCACTCAGTGGTTGTTAGGTGTTCGGAAGAGGAGAACGGGTGAGAGAGAGAGGATAGTTAAAATCATTAAAAGTAAACGTAAAGTGTTTGTTCTCACCGTGTTTGTTTGTCTCTCCGTGCACCGTTTGTTTAGTGTTAGTCCGTTTTGTCTGTCTTTTTATTTTGGCTAGAAGTGCCGTGTCCTGTTTTTGTCTGTTCCAACCTTTTATTTTCTGTTCTGTTTATTAAATGCTGAACGCGATCACGCGTTCAGCCTCACCAAAACCCCATCTCTCTGTTTATTTACTTCCTGCTTCTGGTCTGACACCACCCACTCTGGCCGTCTTTGTGACACGTGGTGTCATCGTGGGATAGCCGCGCCTCCAAGCGTCAGACCAGGAGGGGTCTGGATTTAAAAAAAAAAAAAAAAAAAAAAAAAAAAGAGGCAATGGCAGAAGACGCCATCAAACTGCGGGGCTGGTTCCTGGAGAATGCTGGGCTGGAGGCCCAGTCTCTGCCCATGGTCGTCCGGGCTCTGTGGATGATGGACTGTGAGAGATGGGAGGCCTATCAGGAGGAACACACCCCAAGCACCTTGGAGGAAGGTGTGGAGTTTCTCCTCAGCTACCTGGAGGCAACGATAAAAGGAACAGCAGCCCAGGTAGCAGGCCCACCAGCAGAGGGTGAATGCCTGCTGTCCCCATCTCCACCAGCAGAGGGTGAGTACCTGCTGTCCCCATCTCCACCAGCAGAGGGTGAATGCCTGCTGGTTTTGCCTCCACAGCCCAAATGGGAGGAGCCTGAGCATCCACAGCCCAAATGGGAGGAGCCCAAGCGGAAGGAGCCCGAATGTCCTACGCCTGAGTGGGAGGAGCCCGAACGTCCTACGCCTGAGTGGGAGGAGCCCGAACGTCCTACGCCTGAGTGGGAGGAGCCCGAACGTCCTACGCCTGAGTGGGAGGAGCCCGAACGTCCTACGCCTGAGTGGGAGGAGCCCGAACGTCCTACGCCTGAGAGGGGGGAGTCGGTGCGTCCACAGCCCAAAAGGGAGGAGTCGGTGCGTCCACAGCCCAAAAGGGAGGAGTCGGTGCGTCCACAGCCCAAAAGGGAGGAGTCGGTGCGTCCACAGCCCAAAGGGAGGCAAGTCGGGGCTTCCACAGCCCTGGGACCCAAGCCACCAGCAGAGGGAAAATGCTTGCTGGTTCAGCCCCAAGAGCCGGAAGGGGAGGGGTTACAGGCTCAACCCCCTGAAAATTTTTGGGGGGGAGAAGGGCAGGATGCTGGTGTCCCCCAGCAGCCTCTCGCTATGCTGCTGAAGGCAGCACGGCGCGCACATGCCCAGCCGCCACAGCAGAGGGCGCCAGCACCGCCAGGAGCAGAGGAGCAGGAGCTGCCTCTGCCTCCGCCACCACCACCGCAAGGAGCAGAGGAGCAGGAGCTGCCTCTGCCTCCGCCACCACCACCGCAAGGAGCAGAGGAGCTGGAGCTGCCTCTGCCTCCACCACCGCCAGGAGCAGAGGAGCTGGAGCTGCCTCTGCCTCCACCACCGCCAGGAGCAGAGGGGCTGGAGCTACCTCTGCCTCCACCACCGCCAGGAGCAGAGGAGCTGGAGCTGCCTCTGCCTCCACCACCGCCAGGAGCAGAGGAGCTGGAGCTGCCTCTGCTGCCCGTACCTCCGCAGGGAGTACGGTGGCCGGAGCCCCAGAAAGGGGAGCTGCCGGCCACGAAGAAGGGGGATGAGGTCTGGAGACCACTTTCCCCAGCAGCAGTTTCGCTGCAGGAGTTCTTGTGGCCGGAGCCCCACAGGAGGGAGCTGCCGGCTATGAAGAAGGGGGAGGTCGGGGGACCACCTGCCCCCGCAGCTTTTTCGCTGCAGGACGGGACCAGCATGCTGTCAGCCGTGCCACTACCGGCAGGGGAGCTGACAGCATGTCCAGCCATGGGCCCACTAAAGCCTCCCTTCCCAGCCCGAGACTTTGGCCTGGACTGCTGGGTATTTAAGGGGGGAGGTGGCCGTTGAGGCCATGTGTGCTGCGCACAAGGGGGGGTATATGTGGCAAAGTGCCCCGCCCCTGTGGGCATTTGTGTGTTCTGTGTTGTATATGCGTGTGTGTGTTAATGTTGGTGTATAGATTGGTACACGGGATATAAACGGGTCTGTGTTTCACGTGTATTTAAAAAGTGTATATTTGTATTTAGGCACGGGATTGCACATCACGCACGTGCATTTAAAATATAATATGTGAACACGGGGTTTCACGTAATTAATTCACGTGCTGGGATTCAAGTGAATAATTAATTAGTAATTGAATCCCAGCACAACAGTATATATAGATGCACATTTTCACTCAGTGGTTGTTAGGTGTTCGGAAGAGGAGAACGGGTGAGAGAGAGAGGATAGTTAAAATCATTAAAAGTAAACGTAAAGTGTTTGTTCTCACCGTGTTTGTTTGTCTCTCCGTGCACCGTTTGTTTAGTGTTAGTCCGTTTTGTCTGTCTTTTTATTTTGGCTAGAAGTGCCGTGTCCTGTTTTTGTCTGTTCCAACCTTTTATTTTCTGTTCTGTTTATTAAATGCTGAACGCGATCACGCGTTCAGCCTCACCAAAACCCCATCTCTCTGTTTATTTACTTCCTGCTTCTGGTCTGACACCACCCACTCTGGCCGTCTTTGTGACAGTCCATCACCATTTTAAATGCGGAGTGTGCAAATCTCTCTAGTACTTTACTTCAGTTACTTACATATAATAGAGAATAGCTGCTGCCATGCATTGTGATGTGTGTGTTCTGCAAGGGCTCCAAGGTAATACTTGACACAGCTGCAGCCAGCCTGTACTTCACTGGAGCCGACATCAGTGAGGGTAGCTTGAATGAACTGGAGGATGACCAGCCATAAAACTTGAAATAGTCAGCTCTGCGTATATGTACATATTTACAAATTCAAGTTTAGAATATTGAGCACTACATCTCCACCAGCTTCAGTTTTATGCTACATAGTTTTACTGTGATCTAAAAGTCAATGACATTAGTTGAGATTGATTATTGATTTAATTACTAAGTTAGTGAAAAAGCAAATACATGTGATTAAATTGCACTGTGTTCCTTGCAGGATGTTTTCTCTTGATGTTGTTATAAATCAATCAATCAATCAATCTTTATTTTATATAGCGCCTTTCATAGTGGACTACCATCACAAAGCGCTTTACAAGATACAGGAAAAAACAATGCATACTAGTAAAAAAAAAAAAAGTGGGTTTTGAGAGCTGAGCAAATTCTAAATAGGATCATTTACAGACAGTAATAGAATGATTGAGAAAGGTCTTCAGTATATTCTACTCACTCTTCAGGGATTCAAAACGTTTCCATGAAATGTAGGTCAAGGGGAGTTTGTACCAGAGTGTAGAATAATTGGTGATAATTGGGAGCAGCCACATCCGAGAGAGAGAGCGAGAGAGAGAGAGACTTTTGACTTTTAAGGGTCCTTTATTGAACACATTATGAAAAAACAAATAAAGTTAAAAATTCACAATACACCCTTTTTTTTAAGATAAACAAGGTTATATATAAAACAGATCTAAATTATATATATATATATTTTTTTTCTCCCCCCAATTAGATAAATCTGTATATACATGCACATAAATAAATACATCCAGATTATTTCACACAAAAAACTGTAGCTCTCCCTCCTCCCCCAGCACACACAATCCCTCATTCACACACCAACGCTGCTGAAAACTCTGTAAGTCATGGACTAAAGAAAAATAAGCAAAATCAATTTGAATTCTTGTTTTCAACAACAATTTCAACATTAATTCAGCGTTATAAATTCCCGACCCCTGCAGCTTGTTTTTCCTGGTTTTCCAGATTGCTAATTTTCCTTGCCCAAATATAAAATTAATTAAAGCACTTTTTAATCGTGTCTTGTGACTGTAAGGAAAATTAAAAATGAATAATTCTTTAGTAAAAAACACATTTAAAGAATTTAGCAATTCAGCAATAGCATTAAGGAGGCTGTGTGGTCCGGTGGTTAAAGAAAAGGGCTTGTAACCAGGAGGTCCCCGGTTCAAATCCCACCTCAGCCACTGACTCATTGTGTGACCCTGAGCAAGTTACTTAACCTCCTTGTGCTCCGTCTTTCGGGTAAGATGTAATTGTAAGTGACTCTGCAGCTGATGCATAGTTCACACACCTTAGTCTCTGTAAGTCGCCTTGGATAAAGGCGTCTGCTAAATAAACAAATAATAATAATAATAATAATAATAATAAACAAGGGGTCCAACCTTCTGCAGTCAGTAAAAAGGTGAAACAGTGTTTCTTCCTCTCCACAAAAAACACAGTCTTTACTAACTGCAGGGTCAATATGGTGGACGTGGCGCCCAGTGGCTATGATGACATGAAGAATGCGCCACTGTAGATCTCCTGAACGCTTAGGCAAAGGCGGTTTATATAAAGACCTCCAGGCCGGAGCAGTACTACCTACACAATCCACATGAGCTCTCCCCCTGCTATCCGGCAGTGTCTTTAGCGCATTCACATGGCACACCTTAACACAGAGTGTGTACAGCTCCTTTTTTCCAGAAGAGTGCGCAGGAAGCTGTTGCAGCCTCTCAATACTGTACAAACCTTCCCCAAGGTTTTCAGGAACAGCATGGGACACTAAAAAGGAAAGGCAAGCCAACTCTTGCTCATCAGTGCCTCCCAGAGCCTGGTTCAACATCTGTGTAACCCTAGGGGAGAAAGAGTCTCTGAGCTTTTTCAAAAGATTCTCTAGTACTCTGAGTGAGTGAATTCCCAGCTGTTTGGCCAGGCTTTCCACCTCTCTCCACCTCCCAATGCTCACCTGCAGTAAATCTTTTAGTTTTGTAATGCCCCCTTTTGCAAAACTAGAGCACAACGCCCCAGATTGGAAACCATCTGCAGGGAACAAGGAGTTAAAAAATAAAGGCTCCTCTAGCAATGCTCCTACGGTCAAATAATCCTCCAGTCTCTCCACCTTCACCATTCGCCAGGCATTGAGCATGTACTACTCCAGCAGTGTGGAGTAGTGGTTAGGGCTCTGGACTCTTGACCGGAGGGTCGTGGGTTCAATCCCCGGTCGGGGACACTGCTGTTGTACCCTTGAGCAAGGTACTTTACCTAGATTGCTCCAGTAAAAACCCAACTGTATAAATGGGTAATTGTATGTAAACATAATGTGATATCTTGTAACAATTGTAAGTCGCCCTGGATAAGAGCGTCTGCTAAGAAATAAATAATAATAATAATAATAATAATTATAGAAATCTGGGAGTTCATTGGTGTCTAGCTGAGATAGATTTATTAAAAACAATTGCCAATCCCAGCCCAGTTCCCTCACTCTGTGCAGGAAAGAGAAGGCGATGTTTCTCCAGCTTAGCTCAGGTAAAAACAACAAACGCTGCACTGCTTGCAACCGGAAAGTAGCCACACGACTGCGTACATCCACTAACCCTTGACCCCCTTCACTAGGGGGCAGGTACAAGACAGCTGGCTTTAGCCAATGATGGCCACTCCAAAAAAACTCCAATAGCACTCTTTGTATCTCATTTATCAGCCCTGGGGGAGGATCCAGGCACACCAGCCTGTGCCATAGCATGGAGGCCACCAGATTGTTGATCACAAGAACTCTCCCCTTGTATGACAACTGAGGTATCAGCCACTGCCAACGCTGCAGCCTTCCCTTAACCTTTTCTGTTAAATCCTCCCAGTTCTTGGATTCATACTGTCGTTCTCCCAAATAGACTCCCAGAACCTTGATCCCAGTCCTCCCCCAGTGCAATGGCTGAGGGAGCGTCGGGGAGCTGGCTCCACGCCACTCCCCTGACAGGAATGTGCTGCACTTGCCCCAGTTCACCTTGGCCGATGAGGCTTTCTGAAAAATGTCCAAACTGTTTCTCAGTGCTGACACATCAGCATGACTGGTGATGAAGACATTAACGTCATCAGCATAGGCAGACAGTTTGACTGGAGGAGCATTACGTGTAAAAGGTATACTCAGACCAGCCAGCTTACTCCTAAGCTGACAAAGCAGAGGTTCAATAGAGAGGACATATAACATGCCTGATAGGGAGCATCCCTGGCGAATCCCTCTGTACACCGGAAACTGACGGCTCAAGCTATTATTAATTTTCAAAACACTAAAAACATTTTTATATAACAGGGAAATAAAAGAAATGAAATTAGGACCACAACCAAAAGATTGTAATGTTTTAACAAGATATTTGTGATCCACCCCATCAAATGCTTTTTCTTGATCCAGAGAAATAATCCCCAGGAATGCAATATGACTGGTCTTTATGAACCACAGTGTGAATACATTCCCTCAGTCTATTGGCCAAGGCTTTTGAAAATATTTTATAATCCAAACATAAAAGTGAGACGGGGCGCCAGTTCTTTAGTTGTTTTAGATCTCCTTTTTTGGCAACAGTGTAATCATAGCCAGACGACAGCTCAAAGGCAGCTCTCCTTCTCTAATGCACTCTTGTAAAACCCGGAAAAGGTCTTCCCCAATCACTGGCCAGAGCTTTTTATAAAACTCTGCCTGAAGGCCATCAGTCCCAGGGGCTTTTCCTGGTGACACCTGAGTGACTGCCTCCGTCAGCTCCTGCATTGTCAAACAGGCTTCTAGGGGGCGCTGTTCTTCTTGAGACAAGCTGGGCAGGTCCTGGTGCAGTAAAGCGATTTGCTCCTCATCACAGGGCTCGGCACTAAACAGCTGGGTGTAGAAATACACAGCTGCTCTATTAATATCTTCTTTACTGTGCACCTCCTTCCCGCAGGGCAGACACACACAAAACAGCTGCTTACTCTCCACCACCTTCTTCTCTAAATTGAAAAAGAATTTGGTGGGTGCGTCCATGTCCTTTAGCTGCGTGAAACGAGAGCGGATGAGGGACCCCTTCACTCTTTCCTCCAGTAGGCTGCTCAGAGTTTCTCTTTTCTCTCTCAGAGACTGGAAGATGTTTTCATCACTATCGAGAGTAATTTTTGTTTCTATTCTCAATATCTCTCTCAAGCTCTTCAAATGTCTGGTTCAAAACCCTGGTTGAATTTAAAGTATATTGCTGACAGAAAATTTTAATTTGTATTTTTCCAATGTCCCACCACTGTCGTATACTACTATATTTCATACTCTGCTGCCTCCAGGAGACCCAAAATGCTTTAAAAAGATCTAAGAACTGTTTGTCTTCCAATAATTTAGTATTAAAATGCCAGTATGACTTTGAGGGAGCAGCAGAAGGCAGGCAAATGGCAAGTAACACGCAGTGGTGATCAGACAACATAGTGGGAATTTTATTGTTCTTAAAAATCTGATTAAGATTTTGTTTAGCGCAGTACAATCTATCTAGTCGCGCTTTTGATATCTGATTATTATTATTGATTTTAACCCAAGTGTACTGCTTTACTCTGGGATATAAATTCCTCCAGACATCAACCAGGCTTTGAACTTTTAAAACAGCAGACAGTTCTTTTGAAGACTGGGGATGTGGCTCTTCATGATTCCTATCCATAATAAAATGTTCTGTACAATTAAAATCACCCCCCACTAAAATCATATGTGCAGGATTACAATTAGATAAAACCTGATTTAATTTTTTAAAAAATAAAACTTTTTCCCTGCCCTCATTTGGTGCATATAAATTGATAAAAACAATCTCAGTGCCTTTAAAACCTGTTTCTATTTTTAAAAGGCGCCCTTGGATTTCCTCACTAACTGATAAAATATCTATTTGCAGCCCTGGGGAGAACAGCACAGCTACTCCAGCACTGACATTAGAACCGTGACTTAAGACGCCCCGCCCCTTCTATTCGCTCAGCCACTCACTCTCATTCATACTGTCTGTATGCGTTTCCTGTAAAAACATCACATTCAATCTCTTCTGTGTGATAAAATGAAATAAATGTGCTCTTTTATTGACACTCCTACAACCATTTACATTAAAAGTAGCTATTTGAATTTGTTCCATAGGAAACAAAGAAAGCAAAAACAAAAACAAACAACTAAACACTATATTAAAATGTCTTATTAAATAATCCATTAATATGTCTTCGGTTTGTTATAATTCAACAACTTTCTTGCAGAGACTATTACTTTTTTTAAACGATACCGTTTCTTTTGGTCTAGCTAGCTTTTCTCATGGCTATTTTTGCAGAGTAGATAAACAGCTGGATATTAGGAAAGAACTGTGTTAAATCAGTTCCCCTTTTCCCTTTGGTTTTATCTAAAAACGCTGATATTGTATCAACAGGATAGATTTTACTCTTACCAGACGGGTTGGGCAGAGCCTCATCGAGCAGCACCGAGGAGTCAGAGAGCTCTCCTCCATCATCCATCTCTGATATCACCGACTCCTCTTCAGATTCTTCAGCGTCATCCACAGTTACTGTATCCGGCAACAGGTCCTCTGATCTGGAGGCTGTCTCAGCGCTGGACTGAACTGCAGCGCCGCTGTTACCCTTCTTCCCTGAACGCGGGGTTATCGCAGGTTTACACTTAGATCCAGCTTTACCTTGATCTCCTGTCCCAGAGCTCTGAGCTGCAGCAGCACCGCTGCCCTGAGAGAGCGTCTCAGAGTCCCAGACAGACTGCCCTTCTTCAGCTACCTTCCCTGGGGTGGCCACACGTCTTTTCCTCTTTTTTTCAACAAGCTGAAAATCTGCATCCTCTAGGGTATTCACTGTTTCAGCTCCTGTTTCTTTATTGTTTTCTTTAACCTCCGCACCGATCCCCCGCTTCAGTCGAGGCGCCGGCTCGGGTCTCACTGTCTGCGCTGGTGGCTGCGTTTGCTGCTCAGCCCCCGGTGCTGTCTCAGAGACTCTGTCCTCCCCACTTGTTGGCTCTCTTGCCTTATTATTCTCAGTATCATTATTTTTTGAGGGCAAGCCCTTCTGAGATGTCCTTGTCCTCCACAATGAAAACATTTAATTGATTCTGTGCTGGCAAATATAACATAATTACTACCGTCAATATTGAAAGTCCACGCAACCTCAATAGACGAGTTGGGGTCATTCAATAATACAAAAAATTGTCTCCTAAAAGACATGACATGCTTAACATCTGGGTTTTTACACCCGAGTAAAATAGGTTTAATTGGGGACATTATTTTTCCGTATCTTAGTAGCTCATTAATAATCAACTCATCTTTAATGAAAGGCGGGACATTTGAAAGGATAACTTTAGTGACAGGGGAAGCTAAAGGTAAAACGCTGACAAAACTTTCTTTGATATACAAGCTAACACAGCTAACAAACACTCCTCCACTGTTACTGAACTGTCTGGAATACATTTAAATCCGTGCCTGCGGGTCAGCGACCCAAAACCTCCCGATTTGGAAACCATGGCGGCTCCAAATCAGGAGAAAAAACTCAAATTAAATAATACAAATACATAAATAAAACTAAACATGTACAAAATGAATATAAGTTCAGTAAAAGTTTTACTCACACACAGTACACACCACTCACTCTACACAAGCCCCTCCCACGATCCCACAATCCTCAGAGAGAGAAAGAGAGAGAGAGAGAGAGGAGAGAGAGAGAGAGAGAGAGAGAGAGAGAGAGAGAGAGAGAGAGAGAGAGAGAGAGAGAGAGAGAGAGAGAGAGAAACGCTCCTGTATTTTTATTTAATTTTATTTAATAAACCTGCAGTCCTTAAGTCCTGAGTCCCTTTATCTGCCTCCTGACTACCTTAGACACCCGGCCACTCTACCACAAAGAGTTTGTAAATATTATATATTTGAAATACTGCAGAGTCAGGAGTCAGGCATGTTACAAAGTATATTACCACTAAAGTATGTCAGACACTAACTTTTTAAAAAGGTTTTACATATTACGGTACTTTGGAATGTTTTGTGTTACCAATTTTTGGACCTAAAAGTTGTGTAAAAAATGTAAATTATTAACCTTACAAACTCCTCTAAAAAATAAAACAAAACAGTTACTACATTTAATTTGTAATATTTGTAGTAAATTAATATAAATTTAAATGTAAATAAGTGATCTCAACAGATTACTCAACCTTTTTTGTGCAGTAATTAGCTTTGCTCAACAGAGTTTGGCATCACATTATTGTAAGAGCTAATTGAAAAAAAAACAAAAAAAACACATTGCCAATTTTTAATGGAAGTAGTTTCTATTCGTTGGGACAAATAATGAAAGACTTATTGCATTTTCTCAGATAAAACTAAATAAATAAATACACGATGAGCCACATGGATAATTACCATGTTTCACTGAAAACCTACAGTAATTGTGCATGGGAGTTCTTTGTTAGCTAGTGCATATGAAATATAATGTATTTGCTCTGCAAATTGAAATGCTTGGAAAACTTCAGCATGTCAGGGCACATCAGAACGACACAGAGTTTCCACGTAATCCTGAAAGAGTACCTGAAGTAAGATGAGGGGAACTAGAGAATGGTCTAATACATCTCACAGGTATGTTATACCCCATATAGAGTTATATAGAGGAGATACTGGCTATTTCTAGCTTTTAAAATGTTCTTTAATAATGAATACATATTTTAAAAACAGATAGGGAATACCATTCGTTTGTTGTCCTTTGTCCCAACCGTATTTTCAAAAAAAAATCCCCTACTTTGTTTTCTGCTGCAGCAAACCAATAAAGTTGCATTTGTTAAAAAATATGTTCTTTGATAAAATACATCCTTTTTAAGAAGCCTTTCAGCTGGTCTCTTGGTAAGAACAGTACAAGGGCTTGTTATCTGAGTTGGGGCCCTGCTAAATTTAATCCACACTGGCAGATTTCTTATTGGGTTGTTTTTGGCCAATAGCGTCAGGTTAGGATTGCTTGCCAAGAGGCTGAACCTGTGACATGGGCACCAAGTTTAATCAACTGGAGTGCAGTTCCTTTTGGACAACGATCAATCTGACCTAGATTGTTTAAATTACATTTCAAATCAATAAAAGAAAAAGAAAACAACAACATTGATTAATTTAAAACGGTATCATCTGCAACTTGAATTAAGAACCCATCAGAATGGAGTGTACATACAATTCTAAGCTGATAATGACAATTTGTGGGTCTGACCTGCGAACTGCGAGTCACTTTGGTGGTCTGTTATACCTATAGACGTGATACTGGCTGTTTCAATCTTTAAAAGCGTAAAAGGCTCATCAAAAAATTATTCAAATGCATCATTCCATCTGCCCTTAAATGCACGGTCCATCGGAAAGGAATAGGGAATGTATTAAAATAAATGCAACATATTAATTAATATCTTACTATAAAAACCAACTTCTTTAGAAAAGGACACAGCCAGATGGCAAAACAGCAAGCAAAGGTACAAAATTAAAGGTTATGCGTTTAATGAGGATTAAACAAAAAAAAATACAATTAAAAAAGAAGGTTGAATTCATTCAACAGTTTAATTGAATTAATTATCAACACAAATTACCATATATAATTATATTAAAAGCAAGACAAAAATTATTTATCAGGAATTAATTTATATGCATATGCATGTGTTTCAAAAGTTAATTCATGAAATTATTCATGAGAAATTAAGCTTACATGGCTAATAATGGTATGCCAGACAAAAGAGTTGTGGGAATTATTCATCTTGAATTAAAAAGTAATTTTCATACACATTTTCAAAATGTAACTTTATTAAATGTTTTCTTTTCCATTACTAGTACATTGAATTATTCAGTCAAATGTGAAAGACTGTTTTTTTAATGATGAATATAAAAACAGATATGGAATATTATCCATTTTTTTGTCCTTTGTCCCGACAGTATTTTCCTCTTATAAGAAAGAAATCCCCTACTTTGTTTTCTGCTGCTTGCAAAATATTAAAGTTACATTTTGCTAATTTTTCTTGGTTTAGGATTGCTTGCTAAGAGGCTGAACCTGTGACATGTTAAAGGGGAGGGGGTTTAGGAAAGGATTCATGCTGGAGCCATGCAGGACTGTGAAGTATGAAGACTAGGAGAGACAGAAAGGCGTGTGTGTGTGACAGAGCTGTATTAGCTGTCCTGGGGTTCTTCATGAGGGAGTATGAAGACTAGGAGAGACAGAAAGGCGTGTGTGTGTGACAGAGCTGTATTAGCTGTCCTGGGGTTCTTCATGAGGGAGTATGAAGACTAGGAGAGACAGAAAGACGTGTGTGTGTGACAGAGCTGTATTAGCTGTCCTGGGGTTCTTCATGAGGGAGTATGAAGACTAGGAGAGACAGAAAGGCGTGTGTGTGTGACAGAGCTGTACTAGCTGTCCTGAGGTTCTTCATGAGGGAGTATGAAGACTAGGAGAGACAGAAAGGCGTGTGTGTGTGACAGAGCTGTATTAGCTGTCCTGGGGTTCTTCATGAGGGAGTATGAAGACTAGGAGAGACAGAAAGGCGTGTGTGTATGACAGAGCTGTATTAGCTGTCCTGGGGTTCTTCATGAGGGAGTATGAAGACTAGGAGAGACAGAAAGGCGTGTGTGTGTGACAGAGCTGTATTAGCTGTCCTGAGGTTCTTCATGAGGGAGTATGAAGACTAGGAGAGACAGAAAGGCGTGTGTGTGTGACAGAGCTGTACTAGCTGTCCTGGGGTTCTTCATGAGGGAGTATGAAGACTAGGAGAGACAGAAAGGCTTGTGTGTGTGACAGAGCTGTGTTAGCTGTCCTGGGGTTCTTCATGAGGGAGTATGAAGACTAGAAGAGACAGAAAGGCGTGTGTGTGTGACAGAGCTGTACTAGCTGTCCTGGGGTTCTTCATGAGGGAGTATGAAGACTAGGAGAGACAGAAAGGCTTGTGTGTGTGACAGAGCTGTGTTAGCTGTCCTGGGGTTCTTCATGAGGGAGTATGAAGACTAGAAGAGACAGAAAGGCGTGTGTGTGTGACAGAGCTGTATTAGCTGTCCTGGGGTTCTTCATGAGGGAGTGTAAAGTATGAAGAATAGGAGAGACAGAAAGGCGTGTGTGTGTGACGGAGCTGTGTTAGCTGTCCTGGGGTTCTTCATGAGGGAGAATGAAGACTAGGAGAGACAGAAAGGCATGTGTGTGACAGAGCTGTATTAGCTGTCCTGGGGTTGTTCATGAGGGAGTATGAAGACTAGGAGAGACAGAAAGGTGTGTGTGTGACGGAGCTGTATTAGGGGAGCAGGGAGCTACGTCTGGGCTCTGGTTGTTGTTTTCATATACTTTGCTAATTAAAACGCCCAGGTTGAGATGCTTCGGGCTGGACTGTGAATTTTGCTTGTGGTAGGAGAATGATAATAACGGGAAAGTACTGTACCACTAGTACAGTATGGACAGTCTGAACGTGGTGTATAGACTACCTTATTGTTTCCTACTGTAACATTTCCACTTGTTAGGTTGTCTTGGTTGATATTTTTCTATTGTATCAGATATTACATGCTTTTTCACTAACATTGACCAAATTGCACTTTTAAGTGATATTAGAGTGGCCGGTGGTATCTCATAGGTACATAATTCCAAAATTAAGAAAATATAATGGAATCCAAATCAGACTTTTCATGGAAATGTTCATTGATGGGAGATGTGCTACTTTTGTAGTTATATTACTTTACTGCAGCAGATTTTTACACTTGAATACAACTTTGCTTATTGTATAATACTGAAACCTAAACACGTGAAGCTGTTATTTGTAATTAAAATTATTAATACGGTACTTAACCAAATCCTAAAACAGCAAAAAAAGAAAGATAAAGAGAATATTTTGGTGGCCTTATATCCTTAATCATTACTGATAAGCTTAATGACTTTCAAGCTACAGCATTAAGAGTCACTTTGCTTCTATTTTAAGGCTGTTATGCTTCTTTGGGTCTCTAAAAAACTGTTTAAAGTCACAGCCCATTAAAACAGAAAAGAGCGGGGACTCTCACTAAAATCATTCTGAAACTCAACCCATCTAATGCACTGACCTTACAAAGCCACCCAACATGTATTTGCTGTCTTTATGTGAGTGACCCATAAGATGAGACGTAATTATTAAAACCTAGGTCTGTGAAATAACTGGAACCCCCTACACACGATGCCCCCTAAACCTCCCATGAAGGTAATTAACTGCTCATTGCATCTGAAATGGACTTTTTCAAAACTCAATCACTTTTGCTTTAAAGAGACATTGAAAAGCTTGATCAGATATAGAATAGACAAAAACTAATTGACAAAAAAAGGTCCTTTTCGTTGAAATCGTGATTAAAGTCTTCTGGTTGACCACATAATGTATATTTGCAAACAGTCCCTCCGATACAGTACCATACACAGAGTTGACATGATCATGAAACTATCCCAAAGGTGGGGATGAATGGCAGTGTTCCAGTTTCTATAGGGTATGAAGTCACACTACAGCAATGGCTGGGAAAAAGTGCAGTCACGCTTTTATAAGCACTGAAGTCGGATAAAAGATGTATGGAAACCTGAGTAAATGATAAAAAAGAAGCATTGCATTGAGTTACCATGAGATTAAACATAGGTTCTGGGATTTAAAATTAAACAGGAATATATGCCATGTCCTAATCCAGTGCTTTACAGTGACCACACCAAGATCACAGGTGTATGTTTTAAATGAGTGTTTAGCTCCACCCTTTAAGATAAATGCAATATACTGTACTTTCCGATATTAGCAATAATATTGTATAGCCTAGCAGGCTACCAGTGTCCTAGGAAAAAAGTTGATCGGGAAATAAGTTGATGAAGCTCTAGAATTTAAAGGGGAGGTTCCATTGTATCTAATGTCTACTAGCTTAGGCTGGGAAATAAGTGGATCGAGCCCAGGAAATAAGTAGATCGAGCCTAAGAAATAAGTTGATCGGATATAGTAACAAACAATAAATAATTTAAAATGAATTTTATAAATATAATTTATATAAATGAGTAGATCAGATGTCTTCGACAATATGACGCTAGATAAGAGAATGTGAATATCGTTGTAGATCAGATATATTAATCTAACAAAAAATAAATAATTTAAAATGAATTTTGTAAGTACAATTTATATGAATAAGTAGATCGGATATATTCGACAGTATGACGCTAGATAAGGGAATGTGAATATCGCTGTAATATATATTAGCAACAAATACATTAAAGAAATTAAATTTGTAAGTAGCCTGTGATATTAATGTGTAATTCTGTTTGTGTAACAAACGTTAACTAGCAAAATGTGTTACATATTTAACGTTATTTTGCATTTCTGGAGGTATTCATGTTTTGGGAAGCACTACTCCTTTATGGACAGGTATGTGAGTGATTTTCCAAAAGTTAAAGCATGAGTTTCAGTCATGGAAAAAATTGAGCTCCATGCTGCGATTACTAACTAGGCCACGGTGCACATCAATCACATGATCTACTTGAAAAATGTTGCTTATACAGTATTATTATTATTTTGTATTATGCGCTTTGTTGTTTCATTTATTTTTACATACAGTACTTTGTATAATTAGGACAGAAAACAAACCGGAGGCTGGTTATCATCATGCATGTATTTCAATTACAAGTTTGGGGAGAAACAATACATTAATTAGTTAAAAGCAAAGAGTTAACTATTGTAAGAAAGACAGATCATACAGTATATGTAGGCTTACGTTTTGCCACGTCTAAACTGTAGTAAAGTTACAGCTATACTAATATTAAAATGTAAAAATACGACCTTGTCATACAAATATTATGGATGCAGCATGTCATTAGATTATATTATTATTATTATTTATTTCTTAGCAGACGCCCTTATCCAGGGCGACTTACAATATCACATTTTTTTTTTTTTTTTTTTTTTATACAATTACCCATTTATACAGTTGGGTTTTTTTACTGGAGCAATCTAGGTAAAGTACCTTGCTCAAGGGTACAGCAGCAGTGTCCCCACCAGGGATTGAACCCATGACCCTCTGGTCAAGAGTCCAGAACCCTAACCACTACTCCACACTGCTGCCCAGCATCACCCCCCTCCATCCCCCACTCAACTCAGCCCAGCTTACTTACCCGTACATCAGTGTTTGTTTCTTTCTATTGTGCTTGAGATACCCAACCAGAATCTTTCCGTCTCAACCACAGCCAGTTGCTGCTCCCCTCTGCTGCTTCAGATAAGTTCTTCACTTTGTCACGCAACTCTTGGCCACTGAATCTGACGTCTCTGAGAAACCGGGTTGTATAGTGTGCCACAAATCCTCGACAACCCACCTCCACTGGGTAAACCCAGACTCTCCATCCTCGCTGTTCCGCTTCAGCGGCTAGTTGAGCATACCGCAGTTTCTTCCTCTCATACGCCTCATCTACAGCATCCTCCCATGGCACTGTTAACTCTACTGAAACATTTTAATTTTGATTAAAGATTGACAACATTTTGACGTGTAAAATAATTTAATATATAAATAAATCTCCGTGATCACACATAAACTACATCTGATTGACAACAACGTTATGAAACATAAAAAGACAGGGGTTTAAAACAATTTACCATATAAAGAGTCGTCGATCACACATTTTAAAGTTCATACAAAAAAGACAGTGGCACAAACACACACCAACATACACAGTCTTTCAAATAAAATGGTCAGATAAAAATAAAAAGCCATGTAGTGAACCTCCCCTTTAATCAAACTGTTGCCCCGCCTTACTTTTGCCTACTTTTGCATTACTGCGCTTGCACAATCAACTTATTTCCTACGACACCAGTACTATGTATTTAATGCACAAATTTTTTTAGCAGATCATTATTAAAACTAGTAAAAAGGTATTATTGTATTTGTTTTAACATTTGTTTTGCTGTGTTAATCAAGGTAATGTTGATAATAGATAGTATACTATTAGATTAACTGATTTACAGATACAAACAAAATGATCTCTTACCTTTTTGGCTCGTTAGATAATACAAACAATAACACCTGCTTCTTAAAAGGTCCACATACACTTGAACAGGACACATTTGCATATATGTTCTGGTGTATATATTTTTTTTATGTTAACAAATGATATATAAATGTTGCACAGTATGCTTTCAAATTTAGTGAAAGCCTGCTTTGGAGATTTGCAATTTAGTTTTTCAATTTCAGAATTGAGCACTACATGACAATGCCTAGAAGTTGGAATAATGGCAGCATTTCTCCACTGGCTTTTACCATGGCAATGGAAGTAATCATTAGGGCATCAAAATGGGTAGTGGAAGGAGAGCGCTTGGCTTCTGGAATGCAACTACCACCAATTCGAGCATACATGGATGACACGACAACCATGACTACAACAGTAGCCTGCACTAATCGGTTATTGGGCAAATTAACCAATAACATTGAATGGGCATGAATGCAATTCAAGCCCACTAAAACAAGGAGCATCTCTGTAATTAAAGGTAAAGTAGTAGATAAAATGTTCTACATTAATGGTGAGGAAATACCAACAGTGTCTGAGAAGCCACAGAAAAGTCTTGGGAGATGGTACGATGGGGATCTAAAAGACACAGTTCATGTGGGAGAAGTTAGACATGGCACAAGGCAGCCCCAGCTCAACGGAGGAAGCTGGTAGTCAACGAGGTGCAAAAGCAGGAGGAGAGGATGAGGTGCGTAAAGGCCATTTCCTTAGCATTGGAAGACAAGCGTAACATGACCAATAAGTTGCCACCAGTTCCATCAAAACATTACACACAAAAGACAACGTTCCTCCACCCAGGAGAGCAACCACCAAGAAAAGGTGTTAAAACCAAGCCTCGCCCAGGACAACCGGAAGCTGTTAGAGACTGGAAAATGCTGGCAGATGTTGGTCAACGGCTTATTTTTCCACCTGAGATTGCCACCACTAACCTTCGACCAGATATTGTCTTGTGGTCTGGATCAGCACGCCTTGTTCACCCGGTAGAGTTAACAGTGCCATGGGAGGATGCTGTAGATGAGGCGTATGAGAGGAAGAAACTGCGGTATGCTCAACTAGCCGCTGAAGCGGAACAGCAAGGGTGGAGAGTCTGGGTTTACCCAGTGGAGGTGGGTTGTCGAGGATTTGTGGCACACTATACAACCCGGTTTCTCAGAGACGTCAGATTCAGTGGCCAAGAGTTGCGTGACAAAGTGAAGAACTTATCTGAAGCAGCAGAGGGGAGCAGCAACTGGCTGTGGTTGAGACGGAAAGATTCTGGTTGGGTATCTCAAGCACAATAGAAAGAAAGAAACACTGATGTACGGGTAAGTAAGCTGGGCTGAGTTGAGTGGGGGACGGAGGGGGGTGATGCTGCGACTCCAGAATCACTGTCGAGCCCTCTTGAGGTGCCGTGGGCTAGTCGATGAAACACAGAGGATGGAAGGTGCCCTCTTGAAGACCCCAGAGATGCACCCTACTTAGCTCAATCCAGACTGTTGTCATGCTGATGCGCGGGGGGGACCGCATTGTGGTTGATCCCCAGATCCAGCATCGCAGCCGTTGTGTGTGCTGATGCGCTAGGGAGGCAAAATAAGCTGATCCCTGGAGCCATCAACACCAGGCAAAAGGATATCTACATCATCATATGGAAGGAAAAGCAAATGGATGGAGACACAGATGGATCACATTAGTTTACTGTAAAGCTACGTCTTAGTTGGTGCTTATCTTGGCGAGAGCCGAGTTCAAATCAGCATGAAGTTTTAACATCTACTCTCGTGTAATGGAAATCATAATTTTATATATATGGGGTTTTATGTTTTATTTACGAATCACCTGTCAAGTAGTCACTCAAAGCATGTTAGAAATCTGAGAGAGGTGCGAATTTTGAGAACATATGTATAGTCCCACCTTCCTTTTATATATTCATTAGATGAAGTTGAGAATCGATAGCCTAAGATGTAAATCTGCCAAAACCCTGTGGCAAAGTCATTTGTGATACGGCTTTAGTTTTACGACCTAGTCTGATCTTAAAGAGTAAGAAGCAGAGTTCCAAAAACTATAGCATTACACATCCCCATGTGTTGCTACAACTGTTTAAATACAGTGTGATACATCCCCAGGTGTTCCTACAACTGTTTAAATATAGTGTTACACGTCCCCACGTGTTGCTCCAACTGTTTAAATATGGAGGCTGTGTGGAACAGTGGTTAAAGAAAAGGGCTTGTAACCAGGAGGTCCCCGGTTCAAATCCCACCCTGAGCAAGTCACTTAACCTCCTTGTGCTCCGTCTTTCAGGTGAGACGTAATTGTAAGTGACTCTGCAGCTGATGCATAGTTCACACACCCTAGTGTCTGTAAGTTGCCTTGGATAAATGTGTCTGCTAAATAAACAAAAACTAATAATAGTGTTATACATCCCCACGTGTTCCTACAACTGTTTAAATAGAGTGTTACACATCCCCAGGTGTTGCTACAACTGTTTAAGTAACCTACCTGGAATTTTTCTTTTAATTCTTAACATCCTGACAATTTTTTAACACTTATAGCTTTAAAGTCTCTTTGGAGGATTACAAAGGTCCGCTCTAGTGCACTGGGGTTTGAGATTTGCCCTCTAAATCACTGGAGGAAGAGCGTTTAAAAAAAAAAAAACATAACAAGTGCTCTGGCTTTTCTGTTCCGTACCACATCATGGATCGTTATTGCTGTGTTACCTGTTTGACAATGTGAGCATTAATCCTGACACTATCAGTGCACTAGAGAGGGCATTTTGAAAAGAGCTTTGAAACAGATTACAGGTACGTTATTTAAACAGTTGTAGCAACACATGGGGATGTGTGATGCTATATTTTTTGGAACCCTGCTACTTACTTTTTAACCCAACAGTCAGCCCTGATTTACTACGGTTAACCTTTGCCAGATTATTTTTTAGCCAAAACATGTTCAACTCATACAAACTCTCATCTCATACCTGTTACCATAAAACAACCAAGGTCATCAATAGTACAGTACCATATGGTTTACTAAATCTGTGGGCTGTATCAATGTGGCTTATTTGAGTTAAACAAAGACACATCTAAATGTGGCTTTACTCACTGTTGCTGTATTACTCCCAACCTCACATTTAATAGTGTGCTGTAGATTAATTATGTTTATATTATCCTCTAATTCAGGAAGCTAACTTTGGCTTCGAGGGCCAATAAAACTAGGTTTTGGAGGTTATCCATGAATTAAACAATGGATAATAACTTTAATAGAGGTTTGATTGGTTCAATTAGATAATTGCTGGTATGGCTGTAACACATATTTGAGCTAGAATGGCCCTCGATGTGCACCACTACTTTAATTGCAGTTCATCTTTCTACATAGATTCTTGCTAATCCAAACCAGTTCAGAAGAATGGTTTGTTTGGAATGCCGAATGTGATATAAGTTTTAAACCTGACCCCTTACCATACCATACACACCACTGAATCTACATCAACCTGCGAAATGTGTTGCACTGTACATCAATCATTTAAATCAGATTGAAAGTGACTTGGGTATTTTAGGGTAAGAAAACCTGTTAAATATTTTAGAAATACTCTTTTAGAAGCCCTAAGTACATCCACAAATGCACAACTGCTCTAAATCATTTTTGACAAGAGCTGGTCCCCCGGTTAAGATCCATATGAAGGAAAGTATGCCAATTATATAGTGAAGCCTCTGAATTATTCATGGAAAGTGGTAGAGGTAACCCTTCTCTGTGTGGTCTGAATTAAACAGAATTGATCTCTTACCTTTTAAGCTCTTTTTGGTACTTCTATTGTTCTCTAACAAATAAAGTATTGATTAATCTCCAACAGACATATGTTTTATTTAAGCCTCAATCTCTGTCAGCAATTTAGCCAGTCAGGGTCTTGCTGGTTGCTTTTATTCCCTTGTTCTTAAAAGGTCAAACCATTAGCAGCATTGACACACATGTTTTGTGTGTTTGGGAAACAAACCATTCATCTTTCAATATCTTGTGAATTACATTCTGTTCTGATTTACAGTGCCGTTGGCTTTGCTAGAAAAACCATGGAGAGCCACAGTGACCCATGATGTGATAATGTAGAGTAGCACCTTTTCCTTACACAAAGGTCTACTAAGAGCTCTTAAGAAATGGGAGTCAAGCTTATAGTTCTCAAATGCTACAAAAGACCCAAAAGAGTATCACGTGAGTCTGAATTGACATAAATAGTAGTAGATAAGTCTCACTCATTGTTTGATTGCTAAAGCATATACGCTTATTGACGGATTTAGCATTAACAGGATAAGATGCATTAGTGCTCAGTGCAAAGCAGATGAGTGACAGAAACATCAGTTTGATGTATTTTGTTGTTTATTTTACACTATCAATCAATCAGTCAAACTTTATTTTATATAGCGCCTTTCATAGTGGACCACCATCACAAAGTGCTTTACAAGATGCAGTAACAACAAGAAAATCCATAATACTTTAAATAGAGAAATGCATAATACATAATATAGAGTTTTAAAAAAATACATAATACATTAAGTGGAAAGTGCATAATACATGATAGTAGCATAATACATGAAATAGTACATTAATTACAGTAAAAGTGCATAATACATGAAATAATAGCAGCAACACAGCAGCTTATAGCAGATATCAGGCTTAAAGAGCATGGAAAGCAAAAGAGAACAGGTGGGTCTTGAGAGTTGATTTAAAGCGAGCAACGGTGGGAGCATCACACACCAAAGCTGGGAGAGAGTTCCAGAAAGTTGGAGCCATGAAACTAAACAAGTGTTCTCCAAGTGTGGTGCACTTTTGCCTGGGCATAGCAAGCAGACCAGAGTCGGAGGACCTCAGCTTGCCGGCAGGGACATAGCGGGTCAGCAGGTTGAGGAGGTACTCGGGACCTGTGTGATGAAGGGCATTGTAGGGTTGCAGGAGAGTTTTGAAAATAATCCTCAACTTTACAGGTAGCCAGTGGGCAAGACAGGGGATGATGTGATCACGTTTTGTACATCTGGTAAGGATCCTGGCAGCGGCATTCTGAACTAGCTGCAGGCGGTTTATGGTGCGTGCCGGGAGATCACCATATAGAGAGTGTCGTATACTAGTCGAATCGAGACATTGGTTTTCTTCCCACCTGGCCTCCCTGATCTCCAAGGCAGGCCTCCCGCCCCAGCTCTACACCCTTCACTACTTCAGGATCGGGGCAGCAACATTGGTAGCCAAGGCGAGAATCAACCAGCATCTCATTAAGAGTCTGGGGTGCTGGTTTTCTTCAGTGGCTCTCCAATAGCCAGGGAAACTACTTTTCTGTCCTTTCATTTTCAGGTTTCTGCTACCTGTTCTGTCCTCAGGGATGCTGTGCACTGTCTTGGAGGCCACACCTCTCCTCATCAAGCAAGACAACCCTTTTATATGTTTTCTCTAGAGGTCTCTCCTCTACCAACCAAACTACGATCTAACAAGCTATTCTTATAGCCTGGGCTCCCGCCCCGTGAAACTGTAGTATACACTTTTATAACACAGGTGTCACAAGGTAGGCTTGAGTGGCGTGTGTGGTGACATCACAGACCAGGAAGCAATGTTAGGAAACAGAGGTACGGGGCTGAAACTGCGTGGCAGCGCAGTGTATTTATTTAACAACGAAAAATTAACCAAACAAACGGCACGTGGGCCAAAGTAAAACAGAAGAAAACAAGTAATCTTTAAACTAAAATGAGTACCTAAAGGTCTCAGTTGGTAGCAATCGTCTTTCTTATACTCACAGTATTGTTTAACACTCCTCCTCTTAGCTCTCTCCTCAGACAAAGGATTCCTCCTGTTTTTTTTAGTCTGTGGCTGGAGCCCATTTTAATCAATAATTAACAATTAGCTAATGAAGGCTCCAGCCACATTCTCACATGTATTTTGGCAGGGAGGAAATTAACCCTCTCCCTGCCGATCCAAAACACACAAATGCAAAATCATATTAATAATAAAAGGAACAAATACATGTATACATAAAAACGGTAATAGATCATAACAGCAAAATAAATTATATATATATATTGGATTGAAAACATTGGATTGAAATTATATATATACAGGATTGAAAAGATATATATTGGATTGAAATTATATATATACAGGATTGAAAAGATATTTCATCAATTCCTAGTTAGTGTAGTACAGGCATATTCCTTAAATGAGTGTTACATATTAAAACAGTAAAAAGAATCAGATTTAGTGAACACAGTCAGTGTTTTCTGATGCTGAATCCTTTCCAAAATTTGATTAAAACTGCTGTATGTCAAATTTAAGTGCTGTGATAAAATGGAATTACTTATAAATTCTCACAAGATTTCAGTAACCAAAAATATCAAAACAGGACACAAGTTGTACACTGTATATACTGTAGGACTGGAGGTGCACCTTAAACAAATGACTCAGATATCATGCAACAAAAAGACATTCATTGGTTTCTGTATTTCTGTATATGGAGATATAATAGTTAGCTTGGAAACCCAAAGAATACCTATTAGTCATCTTGTAAAATGGTTTGCTGTCACCAAAAAGTAACAGCTTTAACTAAGCCATTTAGCTATCTTTTACAGAGCCATTAAATTGCCTTTTACATTCTACAAGCTTTTATAGGGTCATCCAGGCAGCTTTGATGAGGTCATTAAAGAGGTACTAAATAGCCACAATTTAGGCAGATAGCCGATGGTTGTCAATCTTATTCATACAGTATCAACAAACCTGCAGTGCCAATGCTTTTTGTGCAAAGTAAATGTAACTTGAATGTTATCTTCAAGCTTCTATTTACAAAATATTGGGCTGGATGCTCCATTCCCGTTCAGGAAGTTGTGTTAAAAATGACCCTTCATTAAGGTAAAAAGTAAAAGTAAAATATGAAAACAGGTATCATTTAGTAATAGTGATCATAGCATCATGTGTTCATTGTTCATTGCCCATTCTAACTAGCAACCCAATAATAGTGATCATAGCATCATGTGTTCATTGTTCATTGCCCATTCTAGCGTTGTCAACAGTATAGGCTGAGACATGGATCAAGGTGTAATAAGATTACATCGTATTCCTTTTCTCATCAAATGAAATGTTGTCACGTCTTTATTTACAAAAGGAATACTATTGAATCTTCCTTAATATAAGCACAAGCATTAGCCTGTGTAAAATGCACAGAGAAGCATTCAGATTGCCAGGAGACACTTTCTCATTATCATTGATTGGTACTGAAAAAAGTATCATTGATTGTTACTGAAAAACTGCAGCGACAAGGCAGGAAGGGCAGGATTTTCAAAAGGTCATAAATGCCAGTGTTAATCAAGAAATCATTATGTGTAGAATTGATTTGGGCATTTTCAAGCAGTCCCTATGCCTATTTCATTATTAAATAATTTCTGAAATGATCTTGATTAACGAAATAATTTTAATATCTTAACGAGCCGTGCTTCTTGTGACTATTTATTTTGTTTGCCTGGGAATTTAAAACCAAATCCATTTTAATTAGGACAGGATTTTCAAAAACCAGTGTTATTGTATCAAACTTGTAGTATAGTAACAAGAGCTTTAGTAGCAAGTGATTTTCAAACGACAATGTGTTAATTAAATCAATCCGTTAATACTTTGAAATTGAGTCGATGAGGTCGTTAATGAACGCATTTCTTGTTAAAAAGCCTTATTGTCACAGGTCACGTACATCACTTCCTGTCTCAACGATTAGATAAGAGGAACTTGTTAATCAAAATACATGTTAACGAGATCAATAAAAATGAATGGAAGCAGAATTCGCTGTTATGGAAACTACTAGCGTGCAGGGAGACGTCTCCCACCAGCGAGCAGCAGCCAAATGAAAAAAAAAATAATGGGACTATCTATTTTATAAACTTCATTTAAAAATGTGTATTTTGTCATGCAGAATGTACATTTATTTAGAACAGTCACATATAAAATGCTGATTTATGATTATCTGGCGTGTGGGTAAAAATCGGACGTCACAGATTAAAAAATATATATATATATCTATATATATATATTGGATGGGGCGGGGGGTAAGCCATCTATGTATATTGGTTGGAATTTATTTTCTTATGTTGACATCTACTTTTGTATGTATTTTAATATGTACGATTGTAGGCTCTAAATAAATACGTTTGAAGTGTCATTTGTGTTTGTAGTTTGTAATGAACGACCACTGATGACCAGATAGGCACACTGTATGTGTGCATAAAGATACTGAAAATGTTAACAAAAATACAGATCAAAGAATCATGATACTTTTTCAGTATGACACACTGTCAAAATGAAAACATTTCCTGAAATTGTGCAATTGTAATCCTAGCACTGTGCGGTCTTGCATTGTCCTGCTGGAAAATCGACACTTCCGGATTGGCTTGCCGGAACGGAAAAACTCGGGGTTGGGTGTTCGTGAGTGGAGAACGGGAGTAGAGAGAGAGGAGATAATAGAAAGATAACAATTGCTACTCATGCTGGAAGCACCAGCACCTTACTTGCAGTTTCGTGTCTGTTTTGTTTGTCTATTTATTTTGGCCAACTCGCCGTTTTGTTTGGTGTTTTGTGAAAGTCTTTTGTTTGTTTAAAATCTTTTGTTTAATAAAAAGCTGAGCACCGTAGCATCTCAGTTTCACCCGCAGTTGCCTTGTGTATTATGGATTCATTTCCTGCCCTGGCACACATTGTCTTCGGTCAAGTCTGTGAAGGGCAAAACGGCATTCATCTGTGAATTAAACACTCCACCACTCTCTCTTCCGCCACCTCAGATGTTCTCTGCACTACAGAAGACAGAGATTTCGTCTCTCAGCTACAGTCATTCTGCTCATGCGCGGGTTATTTCTTCCTGGAATTTCCCGTGCTGTAGCCACTGCAGTCTGAAAACGATTACACAGATGGCTCAGTCGGAAGTGGGCCGGTGTGGTGACCCTTTGCCATCCAAGACGTGGCCTGTCCCTCACAGAGCCAGTTTCCTGGTTTCTCTGGACTAGTCTCCTGATTGTTGAAGCAGAACATATCATTCTCTGGGCAACTTGAGCTTAGTATTTTGTTATCCCAAGGAACAATACTACTCACACAATCAACAAACCTATCTGCTCACTATTTAAAATGTAAATATATGTATGTGCCCAATGAGCTATTGATGTAAAACTTAGACTCACCTCCGATTTTCTCTCCAACTTAGAATGTCGTTCACTGCAGCAATTCCCCACACAGCTAAGGGGAACTGGAGGTTCAGTGGGCATCCTCCGATCCCACGACCAAGCCAGCTTCCTCTTCTACATCCAGGAACTTGAAAGCCAACTAATGGCTTCAGGAGGACAAAGGCCAGCCCTGCAGGTGTCCACCTGAGCTCACTAGGCGCTTGGCCGGTAGGGTCCGCTGTAGCGCCATGAGGAGAAACAGTCCCTGCGGGTTTTGCCTGACAAGGCCAATGTGACACTCCCTACAGAATCCCCAGCAAAGACCAGCGACTTCAAACAGCCAGAACCTGCGTGAACCTGTGCTCCCCTGCATACTGGGACCCCTGCCATTTTAATTCAAGTTTGAAGACAAATACTTAACAAAATAATTGTTGTAACATTATATAAGTTTGCTATCTCAATGGAAACCAGTATCGTTCCTAAAAAAGAGCCTCTGCAAATTCTACCGTAGGTTTATTCAAGTAATACTTAGACACATCAATTTAATTAGTGTTATTATAAAAATAGTTCATACAGTGTAATTTACTGTCTATGTAAGGTTAGAGATAGGATTGATTATTTAGAGCGATGTCACTGATCACTCATATTTTTGCAAGCTGTCCATGCTACTACTACCTTTCTTGTATGTTCATTACTTCATTTTCTATAATAATAATAATAATAATAATAATAATAATAATAATAATAATGAAATGCAGAGACCTGCCAATTAAAATTATATATATTTTTAAAATGTCTTTTACCAAATGAACAAAGTTATGAAGGTCATTTACCTCATACAACCCATTACTTCAACCTGATCACAAGATGGCGAGACCTTGACAAGCTATTGAAAAGCATAAAGTGACATTCAGGTAGAATACAGAGAAGACCAGGGGGCAGGCACTAGCCTCAGCAGTAACTCAGAGATACAAGCAAGACGCTTCTCATGCCCGTGGTGCAGTTTAGAGAGTGGAGGGATCTCATACAGACCAACAGAGCGCCTTTGTCAGCTGCAGTGTGTGTTTCTACAAATCATGTGCTAAAGAAGACAGGCTTTTTTGATGAACCGTGGAAGATTCTGCAGTAACAGCTATTAAACCTAAGAATAATATTTAATGTTAGCAGATGACAAAATGTTTGACAAGTTTCCAAATGGAGAATTTGTTTTTAAAACAGCACTCTTACTATTTAACAAATTGCTTTTTTATGATAGTTCCAGAGGACTATTCTTTTTGCTAAGAACACTTGTCACTTATTTTATTCAGTTTCCAGTGTTACATTAACCAATGACATTTGAACTGAATCTGCGCCCAATGTGGGACATAGATATCCATAAAAGAAAACTGTCTACCCTAAATAGCCATCACAGAATCCCCAAGTGTGACAAATATGGTGATGTGTTCTTTAGCCCAAATCACTGTACTTATGGGGAGGATTATTTTTTCATGTATCCTAATATTTTGTAATCGTAAAAATATCTTGTTAAGTCTCTGTATTTCTCAAACAAAATGCAAATATGAATAAATGTACTGTACATTGATGACTATTTGCAATTAAGAGATCCTTTGTATTCATCAATGAAAAAACAGGAATTATATGAGGCTACTGTAACCACACATAAAAGCACTGACACCCGGCCAGGTATTTGTTTATGTCCTGGTGCCTATTTATCAAATGGAAGGCATCTGAGGCGGTTGCCTCGTTGAGATGCCAGTAGTCAATGAAACAATCTGTCTCCTCCATCCTACCTTTTGACATTGACTACAGGGACAGCCAGGGTGAAGGTGAGTGCTTGATGATTCCTGTGGTCGAGCATTTCATACAGATAAGGTCTCTGTCTAACAACTTGAATATCACAGGGTATATACAGTGGCAGTGTTACCAATGTGAATATTACAGGGTATATACAGTGGCAGTGTTACCAATGTGAATATCACAGGGTATATACAGTGGCAGTGTTACCAATGTGAATATCACAGGGTATATACAGTGGCAGTGTTACCAATGTGAATATCACAGGGTATATACAGTGGCAGTGTTACCAATGTGAATATCACAGAGTATATACAGTGGCAGTGTTACCAATGTGAATATCACAGGGTATATACAGTGGCAGTGTTACCAACGTGAATATCACAGGGTATATACAGTGGCAGTGTTACTAACGTGAATATCACAGGGTATATACAGTAGCAGTGTTACTAACGTGAATATCACAGGGTATATACAGTGGCAGTGTTACTAATGTGAATATCACAGGGTATATACAGTGGCAGTGTTACCAATGTGAATATCACAGGGTATATACAGTGGCAGTGTTACCAACGTGAATATCACAGGGTATATACAGTGGCAGTGTTACTAATGTGAATATCACAGGGTATATACAGTGGCAGTGTTACCAATGTGAATATCACAGGGTATATACAGTGGCAGTGTTACCAACGTGAATATCACAGGGTATATACAGTGGCAGTGTTACTAACGTGAATATCACAGGGTATATACAGTGGCAGTGCTACCAACGTGAATATCACAGGGTATATACAGTGGCAGTGTTACCAATGTGAATATTACAGGGTATATACAGTGGCAGTGTTACCAATGTGAATATCACAGGGTATATACAGTGGCAGTGTTACCAATGTGAATATCACAGGGTATATACAGTGGCAGTGTTACCAATGTGAATATCACAGGGTATATACAGTGGCAGTGTTACCAACTTGAATATCACAGGGTATATACAGTGGCAGTGCTACCAACGTGAATATCACAGGGTATATACAGTAGCAGTGTTACTAACTTGAATATCACAGGGTATATACAGTGGCAGTGTTACCAACGTGAATATCACAGGGTATATACAGTGGCAGTGCTACCAACGTGAATATCACAGGGTATATACAGTAGCAGTGTTACTAACTTGAATATCACAGGGTATATACAGTGGCAGTGTTACCAACGTGAATATCACAGGGTATATACAGTAGCAGTGTTACTAACTTGAATATCACAGGGTATATACAGTGGCAGTGTTACCAACGTGAATATCACAGGGTATATACAGTGGCAGTGTTACCAACTTGAATATCACAGGGTATATACAGTGGCAGTGCTACCAACGTGAATATCACAGGGTATATACAGTAGCAGTGTTACTAACTTGAATATCACAGGGTATATACAGTGGCAGTGTTACCAACGTGAATATCACAGGGTATATACAGTGGCAGTGCTACCAACGTGAATATCACAGGGTATATACAGTAGCAGTGTTACTAACTTGAATATCACAGGGTATATACAGTGGCAGTGTTACCAACGTGAATATCACAGGGTATATACAGTGGCAGTGCTACCAACGTGAATATCACAGGGTATATACAGTAGCAGTGTTACTAACTTGAATATCACAGGGTATATACAGTGGCAGTGTTACCAATGTGAATATCACAGGGTATATACAGTGGCAGTGTTACCAACGTGAATATCACAGGGTATATACAGTAGCAGTGTTACTAACTTGAATATCACAGGGTATATACAGTGGCAGTGTTACCAACGTGAATATCACAGGGTATATACAGTGGCAGTGCTACCAACGTGAATATCACAGGGTATATACAGTAGCAGTGTTACTAACTTGAATATCACAGGGTATATACAGTGGCAGTGTTACCAACGTGAATATCACAGGGTATATACAGTAGCAGTGTTACTAACTTGAATATCACAGGGTATATACAGTGGCAGTGTTACCAACGTGAATATCACAGGGTATATACAGTAGCAGTGTTACTAACTTGAATATCACAGGGTATATACAGTAGCAGTGTTACTAACTTGAATATCACAGGGTATATACAGTGGCAGTGTTACCAATGTGAATATCACAGGGTATATACAGTGGCAGTGTTACCAACTTGAATATCACAGGGTATATACAGTGGCAGTGTTACCAATGTGAATATCACAGGGTATATACAGTAGCAGTGTTACCAATGTGAATATCACAGGGTATATACAGTGGCAGTGTTACCAATGTGAATATCACAGGGTATATAGAGTGGCAGTGTTACCAATGTGAATATCACAGGGTATATAGAGTGGCAGTGTCACCAACGTGAATATCACAGGGTATATAGAGTGGCAGTGTCACCAACGTGAATATCACAGGGTATATAGAGTGGCAGTGTCACCAACGTGAATATCACAGGGTATATACAGTGGCAGTTTTATCAACTTGGTCACCCATTACATTTGTGTCCTGATGTAGTAGCTCACAGTGTTGCTCTTGTTTTTTCTGCAGAGATACTGTCTTGGTTGGTTTTCAGTATCGTGGGGATGGCACTGCTGCAGTCAATGGTTTTCTCTGTCAAGGCAGTCCCATGGGTACCAGACTTGAGCAAGATCAATGCTAAGACTGGTGTTGTGGATAAAGTCAGCCCCAGGTATAAATTCTTTAGTCAGATTATTCATTACTCAGGTCATTCCAGTCTACTAATGGTCACCAGCCTTCAGGGTAACTTCTATCACACCCATTGGCTACACTAATTGGCCACCCATTGGCTGCTAGAGTTATACAAGAGAAAAAAGCAAATATCTATGAAATCCCGCTGTACAACTCAACTGCTCATTGGCAATTAAAACAAGGTTAAACAGAACTCCACACATATTGTTTGTATTGACACACGGGGCAGGATTTTCAAAAGTTTGTACATGATAACTCCCGTTTTAATCAATAAATCATTACGTAGCATTGATTTTGGCATTTTCAAGAGGTCGTTATGCCTATCTCGTTATTAAATAATCATGCTGACGCGATTTCCAAAATTATGTTGATTTACGAAATAATGTTAATATTGTAGCGTTCTCGGTTCCCGCAGGCAGGCGCATCACACAGGGCGAGGAAATCCACACACAGGCGGAGGGCGGGCGCGAACCCGGGACCTCTCGCACTGAAGCATAGCGCCGATACCGCTGTACAAAAGAGCCGGCTCCTTTGCAAGGAGCGTATATCAGGCTTATGTCTCTGTGTGTGATTATGTCACCTACCAGCCCTACTGCTGCCTTCCCCCGTGCACGCTACAATATCTTAACGAGCAGGGCTTCTTGCAACTATTTCTTTTGTTTGCCTGGGAATTTAAAAGCAAATCCGTGTTGTCATAACTTATCAGGAGTTAATTTGCACTTGGAAAAGGAGGGTTTTAATTAATGAAAGACTATAACTCACCTTGCAACAGAAACTGAACAGACCGCTAAGGCTATGGCAGTAATAAATATCTACAATCCTGGCTATAACTTAAGGCGACGTGATCGTGAAAACCGCATGACTGGAGACATGTATGTATTCTCTCTCTATTAAACACACACACACACACACACACACACGCACACTGTATTCCATTGGTTTGTATGTCCGTGATGATATTTTTTTAAAACAAAACCTGAGAGCCCCACATTGTACTTTTTTACTATTAGATGAAATCTTTACAAAATACTTAAAAACTGCTGTTATAATCATGATTCATTTATTATGAATAGTGTTATCATTAAATTATACCAAATCATATTTTTTATTTACAATGAAGATAACCTATACTGTGTCGGACAAATGCTTATAAAGTCAACAAAAACCCTTTGCTGTAAATAAAAACATGATTTGGTATTGTTTAATTATAACACTATTAATAATAAACACATCATGCAGCATGGTCCTAATAGCAGTTGTTAAGCATTCTGTAAACATTTCGTCTAATAGTTAAAAAATGCAATGTGATTGAGATCATTGACATGGATTTTGACTAACGTATTTGTAATGTTGTCAGACTCCCCCACACTGTATGTACAGTGTACACTCTCACCTTCACACGTCTGTATGCACATATTATAACATCATCTTATAGTACTGTAAGTGTTCTGTGGCTACTTCTATTCATGTTGAGTTTATTTATCATGGAGACAAGCAAATAGTACCAGAAAATGCATGATTAGAGGAATTCACTGAACTATTAACTATAAACAGATTGTGTATTGGGTTCTATCATAATTTTAAAAGCTGAATAAATATATAATGAAGTGGTACATACATGGTATACATGTATAATAACGAACAACTACAAACACAAATAGCACTTCAAACGTATTTATTTAGAGCCTACAATCATACATACTAAAATACATACAAAAGTAGCGTCAACATAAGAAAATAAATTCCAACCAATATACATAGATGGCTTACTCCCTGCCCTACCCAAAAAATAAAAAATAAAGTTTTTTTTTTTTTTTTTTTTCATCTGTGCCATCCGATTTTTACCCAGATGCCAGATAATCATAAATCAGTGTTGTATATGATTTCCATTACATGAGTGTATGTGTTAAAACTGCATGCTGATGTTGGACTCAGCTTTTGCTGAGATAAGCACCAACTAAGACATAGCTTCTTTTACTGTAAACTAATGTGATCCATCTGCGTTTCCTTCCATCTGATGATGTAGATATCCTTCTGCCTGGTGTTGATGGCTGAAGTGTAATGCTGGCTCCAGGGATCAGCTTATTGCCTCCCTAGCGCATCAGCACACACAACGGCTGCAATGCTGGCTCAAGGGATCAGCCAAAGTGTGGCCACCCTAGCGCATCAGTATGAAAACCGTCTGGACTGAGCTGAGTAGGGTACTTCTCTGGGGTCTTCAAGTGGGCACTTTCCATCCTTGGTGTTTCATCGACTAGTCCACGACACCTCAAGAGGGCTCGACAGTGATTCTGGGGTCTGAGCATCACCCCCTTCCATCCCCCACATAGCTAAGCCCGGATTACTTACCTTCCTTTACATCGACGTTTTTTTTTATTTCTACCGTGCTTGAGGTCCCCAACCAGAATCTTTTCGTTTCAACCAGAGCCAGTTGCTGCTCCTCTCTGCTCTTCACTATGTTCTTACTATGCGTTGACCACTGAAAAAAGCAATTTCTTAACTAATGAATTTTATCTAAATAAATGTACATTCTGCATGACAAAATGCACAATTTTAAATGGTCTATAAATTATACACAAAATAGATATCCCCATTATTTTTTATTTCCATTTGGCTGCTGCTCGCAGGTGAGTGAGCCGTCTCCCTGTACGCTAGTAGTTTCCATAACAGCGAATTCTGCTTCCATTCATTTTTCTTGATCTCGTTAACATGCATTTTGATTAACGAGTTCCCATTATTTAGTAGTTGAGACAGCAAGTGATGTATGTGACCTGCAACAATTAAGCTTTTTAACAAGAAATGCGTTAAGAAATTAACGACCTCATCGACTCAATTTCATAGCATTAACAGATTGATTTAATTAACACATTTCATTTGAAAATCACTTGCTGATAAAGCGCTTGTTACTATACCACGAGTTTGATACAATAACACTGGTTTTTGAAAATCCTGCCCGCTTACAAATAATATCCTAATTTATTCTGTAATTCCAAATATAACTTTACCCACCTTCCTAAGGTACACTCCATGGCAGTCTGCTATTAATTTCAAACCACAATAATAGATGACTTGGTTTAGCAGTGAAAACGTGAGCAATATTCCTGACACCAGGTGCCTGTAATCCATATTTCATAAAAATTATGACATATTGCGCCCAAGCACTCTTGCTATCCCCTGCACTCTCGATTCAGGGTAGTTTAACACTTGTATAGTGGATAATAAATTGACCTGTAGTTGGCCGCACTTTGTTAAAAAGTCATTCTTTATTATATAAAGAATGAACCAGCACCTTGCCGTTGCATTAGTGGAAACTAAGGTCAGTGCACTGCAGATGTATTATTCCTCTCTGAAGGCTGACTATAGGCATTACAGTATAGCTTTTAGGCTGTTGCTGATGTACAAAACTAGCTAATAATATGAGAAATGGTTTTCTTCAATATTTTTAACTGTGTTCTTAACAGTTTATATTAATCGGACAGCCGGATATCTGTGTTAACCCTTTACTGCCCAGGGTTCCCACATGTATTTAATGCCTATTTTCTCAATGTCAAATATATTGGACACTAGGCAGCAAAGGGTTAATTTACTATTGTAACAAAACTCATTTTATATTATTTTATTATCCAAACCCTAGCCTCAATCCTAACCTTGATCTAGCCCTGGATTAAATCACAATGATGACGGTGCCATAGCCGTTATTGTTACTTTCCATAGAACATCAGTGTGCTCTTTACAATGCATTTCTACTCCTGTTAGTACATTTACCCAATTTACTTTCTGGGTCATAGTTTGATTTGATATTTATGTAGGATAATTGTTGGATAATTTGTAACCAGGCTCTGATGGGCATTCTGATTTTAAACTCTTGTGATAGGAAGCTTTGTTTTTTGTAGAAACAGCAGTACAAGTTATATCATTCAAGTACACACATATGAACTAAAATACAAACTCCACATTTAAGAAAAATGTTGACTGATAAAATGCCTTTTTAACATACTCAATTACATTTCAGGTGGCAGCCTGGGGCAGGAAGGTTAAAACTGTTGTTTTCTTTAATGGCAACTCAGCAGGTTGCTAATAAATTCAGGCCAATTTGTCTCTGTATGAAAAGGGTAAACATTTTTGACATTTAAAGATGACCTTATCTCTTTGATTACAGTATGTGTCCTCAGACAGGGATGGATTAGGTCCTCCATCATCATCATTTCCTATAGAATGGATCCATTTGAGGTAAGAAGATGCCCTGGCAAGCATGACCATGTAATTCAGCACTTTTAGCCATGATTTCTTTTACATGCAGGCCTTTATACATGGTTTTTGCCACTTTTTATACACCGTTATGCCAAGAAAATGGCCAAATAAAGGCAACAAAAAATCATTTTAATTGAGGCAAAAGACAAAACTAAGAAAACTCAACAAAATGTAGACATATTATTGCTTGACACATGAGATAAAAGCCATAGCGTTGTTTTATTTAGTTTACAGCCTTGCGGTAAAGGAAAACTAGCTTCCAGGCGACTTTCAAATCTTTCATTGCAGAAGTTAATTGTCATTGATTGGTACTTAATTTTATAGATGAGGGAAAAGGTCTTCTTATTGTAAAATTAATACATTTTAAATAGACATCTTTAATACCTGCTGACAAAAAATCCTTCATTTATGTACCCACTCACGATCAAGAATGCAGTAAAGAATGTGTTAATTGTAACTGTAAGAATGATACAATTTCTATGCAAATATGTTTCTTTGTTATTGCCGTGCTCTGCCAGCATCCAGGAGTTAAAAAGCAAGCTGATTTCTCACAGTCGCCCTCGCTCTTTCTCCAGGGTCACCTGAGAGTGTCAAGGCAATGTGTCACAATGATATTAAATAATGAATAGTGATTGTTATGAAATTACTTCACCCCACATGCTGTAAACCCATAATGTGTGGTTAATCAACAACATATGACTGCCAGTAGATGTGTAGCCCTTGCCAAACAAATTATTTTATTTCATCAAAGTCTAAACAACACCTTCTACCCAAAAATATCAGAACTTATTTGCAAAATGAGGGGGGCACATCAGGGCAACGTGCGTTTAAAATAACAAAAATGCATATAGTCAAAAGAAGCTGTCAAGTTACACCTTATTAACTTGAGCTGCTCTTTCAAAACAGGAATTAAGAATAAACAGCATGATTCTTTATGTACTTCATACCCCTGCTGCAAATCAACACAAATGGAGCTATGAAGATATACTCTGTCATGGAAAGAGACTGTAGTCTGTACCTGACATAAGCAGCAAAAGTCATCGCACTACTAAATCCTATAATGAAGTTTAGACAATTAAAATGGGGAATCTGCTGAAACTATTGTATTTCTATTATCTGAAACAAATACACATTGGAAATGTGAAAAAAACGCCAAGTTATCAATAGTGCCCAGCCATTTAAAGTGGAGACATCAAAAACACACGCCACGTTTCAAGAAACGATTGGGGCAACCTTGCCCAGCACAAAGCAAATAGGCAGAACTGTAAAACCGAAGGAAAATAAGGCGTGACGTCACGACAAATGCTGGCGATTATTGAAGCGGTAGCGATAAGAAATGCTTTTAAATGTACCTAATGTTAAAGCCAGACTGCCAACAACCCCCACACACGCTTTGCCTTAACAACAACTACATATTAGTTTAATTTGCCATGCCTTCGCACAGGAAAAGCACAGCACTCCCTTGTAATGTAACCAGTCGGCTTGAAAACACAGTGTTTTATTGCTAAGAATCTGTATAATACTTGTAGATGGCACAGGCTGTTTTGGGGTCTGCAGCAAAACGATGCGCCTTAAATTCCCTTTGCTACCAACTTCTTCTTCTGCAGCAGCGGATTCCAAAGTAGTAGTCGATATAGCCGATGAAAATAAATACATCTATGCTATTCTGTCTTTTGATTTATACAGTTTGTTATTAAACAGTTTATCACCACTATCTGTACATAGGTTAGATGTAACAAGTTGTGTATAGGTTTGAAATGAATTACACTAGTGACTAGTCTAAGCGATTACCTTCAAAAAACGATAAGCTACATTTGATCAAACATTTTTCACTTTGTGTTTTTACACCCCCGTTAATTATACATATTCACATCAAAGCTTTTTTTGGCAAAGAATAGAAGCTGCATTAACTTTCCCAAAATCATCGGTGCGTAAGATTAGCTCATATTTTTTAAATTGTTGCATTGGGAGTCACGAGGCTGACCACACACCCTTGGTGCATTGGGAAGTACAAGGCTGACCACACACCCTTGGTGCATTGGGAGTCAAGAGGCTGACCACACGCCCTTGGTGCATTGGGAGTCACAAGGCTGACCGCACGCCCTTGGTGCATTGGGTGTCACGAGGCTGACCGCACGCCGTTGGTGCATTGGGTGTCACGAGGCTGACCACACACCCTTGGTGCATTGGGAGTCAAGAGGCTGACCGCACGCCCTTGGTGCATTGGGAGTCACGAGGCTGACCACACACCCTTGGTGCATTGGGTGTCACGAGGCTGACCGCACGCCCTTGGTGCATTGGGAGTCAAGAGGCTGACCGCACGCCCTTGGTGCATTGGGAGTCACGAGGCTGACCACACACCCTTGGTGCATTGGGTGTCACGAGGCTGACCGCACGCCCTTGGTGCATTGGGAGTCACAAGGCTGACCACACACCCTTGGTGCATTGGGAGTCACGAGGCTGACCGCACACCCTTGGTGCATTAGGAGTCACGAGGCTGACCACATGCCCTTGGTGCATTGGGAGGTACAAGGCTGACCGCACGCCCAGGAAGTGTGATCATTTTATAACTACTGCACACCCTGGAGTGTATTATTGTGCTTCCAAAATAACTTTATGTTAATTTTAGAAAAAGAAAACAAAACCCGCTAGTTAATATACCTTGGCTGTAGACAAAAAATTGGCTTGAAGAACGTATTACTGCTGGATGTATTTATGTTGTAGATCTTTATAGAAGGCTGTGTGGTCCGGTGGTTAAAGAAAAAGGCTTGTAACCAGGAGGTCCCCGGTTCAAATTCCAGCTCACTCATTGACTCACTCACTCACTGTGTGACTTTGAGCAAGTCACTGAACCTCCTTGTGCTCCGTCTTTCAGGTGAGACGTTGTTGTAAGTGACTCTGCAGCTGATGCATAGTTCACACACCCTAGTCTCTGTAAGTCGCCTTGGATAAAGGCATCTGCTAAATAAACAAATAATAATAATTTATTTTTTATACTGCAGCTTGAATATATTGTTTTTCTGTAAAGAACAAAACTGCTTGCCTACATGTTTTATACAGATGAATATGTAAATGATTGTTTCTTTACAATATTTGTTTGTTCACCAGTCCTCCAGACTCTCAGGCTCAGTGCATGAGTTTAACTCACAGGGCCAGTCAGGCTTGCTTGTTTGCTGGGAGTCACTCATAGCCAATACAAACAAAACTGTTTCCTGCATTTTAATGCAAACTGAAGTCTGTTTACTTGAATACGTTATGCACTGACTTTAAAATCTGAAACAAGTTGTTTTTTGTTTCCTTTTTTCATTTGTTGTTAGGATGCAACCATGCTGATCGATGGCTCTAGGGCACGCTCGCCATGGCATTAACATTTGAAATGTATCCGATTCTGTTTACTTTCTGACCGTGTTAGACTAATGTATAATTATGAAAAAAAGCTGAATATATAAGTGGCCTCTGTAGTTCTTAATCATCTGTAAAAGCTGTCGACCCAAACGCGCTTTGATCTGTATGCAGTTCATTTCAGTTTTAACAATGTGATGAGTCCAAAAAAAAGTTCCAACTGTGTGGAAGTGCAAAATTCCAGCATGTGATCACTAACAACCAATCAGAGCACTTGCAAAGCCATGGTTACCCAAGCAGGACAATAATAATGTGAAGCACTCCATTACTGAACCAAAATGTACAGTGGCTCTCAAAAGTATTCACCCTCCTTGGACAATTTGGACAATTTGTAGAT
Source organism: Acipenser ruthenus (assembly GCF_902713425.1). Taxonomy (NCBI): domain Eukaryota; kingdom Metazoa; phylum Chordata; class Actinopteri; order Acipenseriformes; family Acipenseridae; genus Acipenser; species Acipenser ruthenus. Next base: position 1,397,276 of record NC_081191.1, read on the forward strand.
TTTATTTTTCAACATTATGGATTTTTTTGTGTAGATCAGTGGCAAAAACTCCTAATTAAATCCATTTTGATTCCATGTTGTAACACAATAAAATGTGGAAAAGTCCAAGGGGGGTGAATACTTTTGAGAGCTACTGTATTTCTGCCTTAAAAGAGCTTAGTACATTGGAAGCTAAAGGCATCAAGATTTATTATATTATTTTGTAGAAACTCATCATGACATTTGGAAAATGTCTGACATCAGCATAAGACGCATACTTGCCTCTTGATTACAGAGTTTGATCTCTAGTTGAACTGCATACTGTGGTTTTGGGTTGACAGCGTTTACAGAAATTTGCAAAACTAGCAAATTCTACTCATTAGTAACGTACTGTAATTAATTGGCATCCAGCCCATTAAATTTAATGTAAATGCAAAGGCTGGACGATACCTGCAAACCATGTGGTTTAAAGACATGTTCCAACAAGCAACGAGCCATGATGGGTCGAATGGCCTTTTCTCGTTTTCACATTTTTCTTGTTCATGTTGTTTGGTGAGTTTAATCAGAGGTTATATTTTACCCAGGACTGCGATCCCATAATTCCCTGCGCACAGAGATGCATTTGTATGGATATGAGCAGTGAAAATCAGGAAGTGAAATCGAAATGCATTTTATATAAAACAGCTACAGAAAAAGTAAAAACAATAATTGCAGATAGATATATGAGTTGGTTTGATTAGTACTTATTGCAGTATGGCTGTAAGAATGTCAAAGAAAAAGTTGCCAGTAACTAATGTTGATTAGTAACACCGTGTAACAAGTTTTTTTTTTTTTTTGGTTCCTGGGTAGTAAGTGTTATTTCCTAATTGCTTATGCCTCAAAAGTATAGAAAATAGCTATTATTCCCCACAAACTTTGCTTTTGTGACCAGGACAGTGATATTTTGAAATTTACCTATTTTCCAGAACATTCCAGATAGATTCAGTGCTGAGTAAACTTGGAGTAAATTCTAGAACTTTCTAGAACTTTCCAGTAATATAAATAGTAGTATAAATACAGGGGCCTTAAGCCCACCAGTTCAGTTTAGTTCCAGCTGCCTAAGTGGATACATATCTGCATTTTTCTGAGATGGCATCAAGAGGCTGCAATGGTGGCATTCCTGATGGGTCTCCAAGGCGGTTTTACCAAGTTTCCCTGCTATCTTTGCCTTTGGGACAGCAGGGACACCAAGGCGCACTACCACAGGCGGGACTGGCCACAGCAGACCGAGTTCTCTGTGGGGAGGAACAATGTCAAGTGGGAGCCACTGGTGGACCCCCGGAAGGTGCTGATGCTACCACTGCACATCAAATTAGGCCTTATGAAACAATTTGTCAGAGCTCTAGATAAGGAGTCAGCAGCCTTCAAGTACCTTCAAGACTTCTTCCCTAAGCTGTCTGAGGCAAAGGTCAAAGCCAGTGTCTTCGTCGGACCACAGATAAAGAAGATCCTGGAGTGCAATGAATTCCCCAAGAAGCTCACTAGTAAGGAGAAAGCGGCTTGGAACAGCTTTGTCGCAGTGGTTCGGGGCTTCCTGGACAATCACAAGGCCGAAAACTATGTGGAGCTGGTTGAGACTCTGGTGAAGAACTAGGGCACAATGGGCTGTAGGATGTCCCTCAAAGTCCATATCCTTGATGCTCATCTTGATAAATTCAAGGAGAACAAGGGAGTGTACTCGGAGGAGCAAGGCGAGCGCTTCCACCAGGATATACTGGACTTTGAACGCCGCTACCAAGGACAGTATAACGAGAACATGATGGGAGACTACATTTGGGGGCTGATTCGTGAAAGTGATTTACAGTATAATCATAAATCTCGAAAAACTACTCACTTCTAAATCTTTTGTAGTCATTTTTGTATTACTTTAGTATAAGTACATGTTAATTTGGATTCATATGTGGTTTTTATCTGACTTTATGTGAACGAAAAGATACAAATTCGCCCGTTTTCTCATTGGAAATAGGTAAATTTCAAAATATCACTGTCCTGGTCACAAAAGCAAAGTTTGTGGGGAATAACAGCCATTTTCTATACTTTTGAGGCATAAGCAATTAGGAAATAACACTTACTACCCAGGAACAAAAATTGTGTTACATAGTGTAATCAATTTCACATATGGGGAAAATGCAGCTTTCCTTGTAGTGAAATGAATATAATTTACAGTAATACCTACCAACAGAAAACACATTAAATAGAATACCTTACCCTTTATAAGGGACCGATATGATTAAAACATGACTTATATAGAAAACTCGTGGAAGACCTGTGCCTTTCAGAAGTTGTTCGGTTGTTTTCTGTGTCAAGCACTTGTATAGAGTTTGTCCATGGCTCAACGGTCCATGCATGCCACTCTGGGTGCTTGTTTTGTAATCTGCTCGGCATCTACTAGCGGTTTCCAGGTTCATTTCTCTGGAACACTGTTCCTAAATGTTAACTGTGCTTCACTTGCTTACTGACATACACTGAACATAAGAACATAAAAAGAACATAAGAAAGTTTACGGACGAGCGGCCACTTGGTCCATAGGAGGCTGTGTGGTCCAGTGGTTAAAGAAAAGGGCTTGTAACCAGGAGGCCCCCGGTATAAATCCTGGCTCACTCACTGACTAAATGCATGACCCACTTAACCTCCTTTTGGGTGAGACGTAATTGTAAGTGACTCTGCAGCTGATGCATTTTTCACACACCCTAGTCTCTGGAAGTTACCTTGGAAAAAGACATCTGCTAAATAAACAAATAATAATAATAATAACAATAATCTAAGATCATCCAGTTCCTAGTAGCTGATTGATCTTAGAACTTCGACAAGGAGTTTAAGTTTTGAATTCGTTATTTTTCAAGAGTAAAGTTTAATATTATTAATTTATTATAGTTTGGCTAGGGTTTCAGTGATTAACATCATGACTGAATAAACATTAAAGTTTAGAGAAAGGAAAAAAATATATATTATATTTTGAAACAATATTTCCTCACTTGAGGCTTGAACACGGTTTGGAAGAGTGCAAAGCTAGGACATGACTGCAAAGCCACTCCAACATGTCACAGTTAGGGGACGTAAAGAAAAAAAATGGTAAAAATGTTTTTTCTGCAAAGGAGAATCCGCCCCTAACCAATACGTCATCAGCAAGTGCATAAAAGCTCTGTGTGTTATTCTTTCATGTCGCTTCTTTTTGTTTCGGATGCTCAGTCAGGCGCTGGGAAGCTGAAACGAGAGTTGACTGCTTAGAGCCTGGAGGAAGGGCTGCCCTCAGCCACGGATTTCCTGAGGTTTCCCCCTAAAAAATATAAAATATATGAGTAGGGTGTTTTTCCTTACCTGAGTGTTGAGCGGTTCGTATTTAGTTCTGCAGGGTGAGTGGTCAGGTTGGACAGGTTGGGCTCTCTCCCCCACAAATGCATGTTTTTGTGTCCAAAATAAAAAAAATAAATAAAAAAGCTGAAATGGTTATGACAGTTGTAAATATTTGTATACTTGGAAAAGTACACAATAAATATCTTGTCTCACTCCAGATGTGTTAATATTCCAACTCTTCCAATTCGCTTTCCCAATTCACATATAACTCTATGACAACATGAACACATCCATGGTTGTTCTGGTTTGAGACCTCACCTGACCTGCCCAGTGGTGACGACACATGTGACAGCCTTACCTGACAATTTCCCGTCATTTTTCGGAATTGTCAGCTCTTACCTTCAAGTAAAACATAGTTTTTGTGTTTAATTAGCTTTAAAGAAGACATGTTTTTAATGGCATAGTATGTGTGCTGTTTAACAAGCCATGCATTTTAGCATTTTAACATTTTAGCCTATGATTGAAAAATAGTATTTTCTTTTCATACACAAGCATCTCTCCATCACAATAAATGCCTAAAATAACACTCAAATGATACATCGGATGTCTTGCAGATTTGTTGTCTTCTCTGATTGATCTCGTCATACTTTACAACGTACTGTACAGCTCTGGCCAAAAGTTCTAAAATTCTAGGTGATGCAAAATGTTTGGACAAAGAGGAGAGACTTACCGACTTATTTCTGTGTTAGTTATTATCAGGGATCCTAACTAACACTATGTTGTCGGGGATTTTTTAGTTTTACACTTGAGGCTTTTTTTTGGTTGTTTGATAACCAAATCAATACAGTTATCATATATAATCATCAACACAGACAATTTTGCTTTAAATTTACGTAAACATACTTATTCAATAAAACTGCTTGTGGTGTACAGAGGTCAAAGTTGAACGAGGCACTGTCACATTCATGTTGAAACGTAGCTGCAGTTTACTTCAGTATTTAGTGCATTGTTACTATTGAACAAGCTGTTTAAAGATGCGGAAAATGATAAAAAAATCACCCGTAACAATCAGGTCAAGGAGTTTGGCAATGGCCATCCAGGTGACAAAGACTGAATCGGAGATAAACTAATATGAATACATTTTTCTGGTTTGTATTATTACTACACAGAAGTATTTGTAATGTTTAAAGGAAAATGATAAGTTTGTTTATATTATTGATTGATGGCACTGGTGAGCTTGTAACGTCCTTACAGTTTAAAAGTGTACCAGTAAAAGCTTCCTGTGTTAACTGTTATTCAATAGTACTGTTTGTGTATCTTATAATGTGACGGGGGGACTCAAAGTGACGGGGGGGGGGGGGGGGGGGGCGAGGACTCAATTTTAGCCTTTTATTATTATTATTTATTTCTTAGCAGACGCTCTTATCCAGGGCGACTTACAATTGTTACAAGATATCACATTATTTTTTTACATACAATTACCCGTTTATACAGTTGGGTTTTTACTGGAGCAATCCAGGTAAAGTACCTTGCTCAAGGGTACAGCAGCAGTGTCCCCTACCAGGGATTGAACCCACAACCCTCCGGTCAAGAGTCCAGAGCCCTAACCACTACTCCACACTGCTGCCCTTTTATTTTAATTGCGGAACAACGCAGATTTTCATAGTTTTTTTATTGAGAATGTCTTTTAATTGCAGAAAACTAGGATCCCTGGTAATTATAATGTTATGCTTACTTATGATAAGAATTACTCTTTGCAAAATGCTCACCATAGAATAAAATAACAAAGAAAACACTTTTGTATATATTAGTACAGAGAGCTTTTAGTAAATGTAATGCTAATTGGTCTAAATGTATGCATGAATGATTTGCAAGTGCCCATTTACAGCTTATGGTGCCAGAGCGAAGGCAGCTTTAAATGGTTCCATACTGCCCTGAATAATATGATATGAATAATACATGGAGAAGCTTGTGGTGAAAAAGGCACTTACATTTATCATGCTGGAATTTATAATTCTATCAATCAAGTATTTAATAATGAATAATTTTGTCTCCTGATTAATAAAAAGGCAAGCGTTTCTGAAACTGCTGTGCGGTATATATCTGAACATTATTCTATTAAAAAAACACACACAAAAGAAAGTAAAGCCAGTAACAGGCACAGTTTGTTGAAAAGTGAAACTAAAGTTTAAACATACAACGTTTCATACAGATGGATATATGTTGCTTTAATGTCAAGACTATGGGCTCCCGAGTGGCGCATCCAGTAAAGGCGCTCCACGTGGAGTGCAGGATGCACTCTATAGTCTGGACGTCGCGAGTTTGAGTCCAGGCAATTCCTTTGCCGACCATGAACAGGAGCTTCCAGGGGGCAGCGGTCAATTGGCCGAGCACCGCCCGGGGGGAAGGAGGGCTAGGTCGGTCAGGGTGTCCTCGGCTCACCGCGCACCAGCGACCCCTGTAGTCTGGCCGGGCACCTGCGGGCTTGCCTGTAAGTTGCCCGATAGCTGCGTTGTTCTCCGACGCTGTAGCTCTTGGGTGGCTGCATGGTGATTCTGCAGAGTGTAAAGAAGCGGTCGGCTGATGGCACACGCTTCGGAGGACAGCGTGTGTTCGTCTTCGCCCTCCCGAGTCAGTGCAGGGGTGGTAGCGGTGAGCTGAGCATAATAAAATAATTGGCGATTCCAAATTGGGAGAAAACAATAAAAATAATTGGCAACGACTAAATTTATAAAAAAAAATAAAAAAATAAAAAGATTATGATTAGCTGTTAAACTGTTATTATTTCATGGTTGCACTGCCATCACTATGAGAAGACATCAGGGCAGTAGTACAGTAAGTGATGTCGGTTGTCATTTAAACCATGACCAAGAGCCAAATTGCCTTTATTCAAAGCATCTGGAAGACCAGCAAACAAACACTTGCCTCAGCTGAGGCTACAAAAGTATGGATCAATGGCTTTGTATCAGCTAAAGAACAGAAAGACAGCAATGTTTTTCACAAGCCAAAAGGAAGTCTTAGAAATTAACACAAATTCAGACAGGGATTGTAAAAACATTAGCTACCGTATAACAGCAAAGTGGTATCCCAATTATCTGACCGTTTGCTGAATTAGAATTCCAATCACAAATGTAACCCCAGTCCATTTGTAAATACAGGGTGTCCACAAAGTCCTGTTACCCCCATGTTTTTTTCCTACAATTAATTTGTCTTTCCTGTTGCAGGTGAGTTGAATGTAACAATGCTGTCAGGATGCATTTCGCCTCGTCACCCAGTCCATGATAATGAAGATGGCACACCAAATATGGCGACGGATCATGATCTGCTATGAAAATGATGGCGCCCACACCGATCCTCTGGACATCTAAATACAATTAAATACTTGGACTGAATACAATTATAATCATAGGTTGAGTGGTTAAATAAAGGGGTTTGTTACCAGGAGGCTCCCGGTTCAATCCCAACTCAGCCACTGACTCACTGTGTGTGACCCTGAGCAAGTCACCGAACCTCCTTGTGCTCCATCCTGCGGTGACTCTGCAGCAGCAGCTGTGATGCATAGTTCACCCCCTGGTCATGTTTCACTTGTTGGTCAGTATAATAAAGGGGTTTTTATTCCCTTTATTAAAATGTATTTCGCAGCTTGCTGTGTCTTTGTGTAGTTTGTGTATCACAGTGAGAGGTACTTAATCTTGACCTGTTTTCCAGATTAATTAGTAATTCATGTTCGTATGAGGTGATGGTTTGACATACCTACACAACAAATGCATTAAGCTGTCACAGTTCAATTAGATCCTTAAAGATACCTCTTTCAAAATATTACATGCTGCATGTACCCATCGCAAATGTATGTTTTGTTCTCTAATGTTTTCCATTCGAAGATCCAGAAACGTGCTTTGCTGAAAGTCCATAGCTGTACTATTGATAGTTCTTAAAGTTTTACAGAACCCCCTGCAGTGTTTCAGTGTTTACATTTAACACATGACTTTACCTGTTGTGCATATAAAATTCAACATATCCCAACTCTTCTGATATTTTTTAATTCACACGTCATAGGTTCCCGGTTAAATCTTGAGAAATGTATTGCCCAGTTCATTTATGACCCACGATCTGTGGTTGCAGATTTTAAGAGTAAGCAGTATTTTAAAAGATGACGAGGTGGTGCAGACAACACGGGGCACAGCAAAGATAATGCCTTTCTTGTAAAGCTTTCTGGGCGTTCTGTAACACTTTATTTCTTGAAAAAATCATTTAACAAGACCCTTCTTTTAGGTAATCCGGTGTTGCTTGTCCTCTCAGTCTGCTGCTGAGCAGACAATTTTGTCTGCCTTTGCCATGCAAGATCCTCCTGATTTTGAGAGAATGGAGGACATGTTAGTGCATTCGGTAGGACACACTTACATCAGCTAGCTTGTACTGGTGGTATTGTTTGGCTTGTACTAAGCTTGTGTCTTGAATTTGAGCCTGAGGTGTGGTACAATTGAAGGCTGAAAGCTGGAAAACATTTTTTTCCCCACATCATATTATTAGAGTTTGTTGCCATGGTAACATATCTATCTATCTATCTATCTATCTATCTATCTATCTATCTATCTATCTATCTATCTATCTATCTATCTATCTATTCACTGGTTTAGAAGTTAACAAGGATCACTGATCACTAAAACCATTGACATGTGACATGAATAATTAGAAAAATTATAATATGAACACATGTGAAGTTAGACAATGTATTGTTTTGTGTACTTTTCTTTTTCAAGTATACAAACATTTGTAACAATAACCTTTGTTTTAAACCCTTTGAGCTATTTGTATTTATTTTGTTCACAAAAGCCATACTCGTGTTTAATATTCTGGAAAATAAATTTGCTGTATGTATGGCATAGTGATGGGATTATTGAAAGCACATCAAATAGTGTCACTGATCGGGCTTGTTTTGTTGATTTTTAACTGAAGAGATTCATGTTTACAGTATTTTTTTGTTGGTTTAGCAGAAATGGACATACCTTTAAAGTGTATGTAGGTTGTAACAGAATGGTCATCTTTGTATTGGAAATTACACATAGTTGTGTAATGTTGTTCATAATTTCACTTGAATACAAAAATCAACAGATTAAACAAATGTCACATAGTCAACAATCATTGATGGGCCGAATGTCCTCCTCTCATTTGTAAACCTTCTTATTACTACAGTTGTTTTGGTTTTAACCACAAAGAATAGTGAATCTTCAACACTTCTAAAGGATATCTGCTGTATTTGGCTGTTTCAGGGAACTTTTGAATCCTCAGCAACCCACTGACCTGCCCAGTGGTGGTGACTACTTGCGTTGTCTGAAGTGAACCCACCTACTTTACCAGTTAAGCAGCGTGTGCTGGAAAACCTTGTCAGAACATGGGTGAAGTAAGAGCGCAGTGGTCTTATTTGATAATTTCCTGTCTTTTGAGGCTTTGTTAACTCTTACTGTCACTTAAAATGTAGTTTTTTGTATTTAATAGATAGATAGATAGATAGATAGATAGATAGATAGATAGATAGATAGATAGATGAAATATCATCTGTACATTAAAAAAGTGTATACAATATGTAATCTGTAGATAATAAAAAAAAAGTTGATGTCTGAAGAAGACCCTAAATGTTCAAAGTGAACATGAAGATATACACTTCTGACTGGTTTGTTATATCCTACACTGTGCACAAACACATAGGCATTCTGGGAATGTTGATACCCCATGTTTGTTATGAATACTCGTTTATGCTCGTACTCATGCCACCCCCCCCCCCCCCCCCCCAACTGAATATGTATTGAAAAACAATCCACAAATTGTACTGCACTCTATGGCGGAGTACACTATATTTCTCAATCTCACTATGATTATTTCATCAAGAGAAGACTAATAAATGCTAACTGCTGGCTTTAAAAGCCCCAACCTTTACTGGCTCAGCATGTATCTGGGAAAGTAGAAAAGGTTTCCTGATGAACTATGTTACTTTAAATGTCACTATACTATCTTTGGAAGGCTGTAAGAGTGCATTTAGCCATTAGCACGCCTGTCACTAAATGCACACGGAAAAGCAAAAGCAACCAAGTTAGCTCATCTGAAGTTGCAGGCCATCCGTTACTGACATTTGTTAAGATGCCATTAATGTACTTAATGTAGGTGGATTATGGGATTAGGATTAGTGTATTGACTTCCCAGTGTGTTCATTAAGATTCATGGAGGAACCTAGCCACCTCACTTGCATATTTTATTTCTGCTGAGAGTACGCTGGCACACCTTGGCTGCCGCTTTTCCGCCATGTCTTTATTTTATTTTAGACTCCACTGTTTTAGTTTGTAATGTTAGCTCTTCTTTTAACCAATACTACTTTTAACTAATTGTTTTTATTTTACTTACACTTCACTTATGTTGAAAACAAAATAACAACAAATCAAACAAAAGACTTTTTTGCTGCGACTCACCCCTTGCTTACTTGTTGGGTCTGTTTCATCTGGAGTGAAGCTCACGGGAACGGGTGGGACCGGGAAATAAAAAATTAATAAATAAAGCTCTCAGGACGGGCAAGAACGGGATTTAAGCCTCCTGGAATGGGAAGGAACGGGACTACTCTGCACCAGCAGACAGGAAAAATGTTTTTTTGCTCTTCAAAGTCGTAAAAGAGCCTATGACATGGAACTTGACTTACCATAAACATACAAAATAATATTAACAGGTCTCACTTGAACATATAATCACATTAATTTTACCAAATTATGTTTAATCGCGCTGCAATGAATCAAATAATACCCGGAAATACACAGAGGGCGATCTCCATTTCCTGGTGTGGGGCCAGGAGACTGTGACCAGTATGGATGACAGTGACAGTGAAAGTGAAAGTAGCCTAATTTTATCAGTTTCAGACACCTCTTATGAATGTGAATTATGTAGTGATGGATCTGATGTAGAGAGAGAAAACAGGGATTGTCTCCCGTATCAATTCGAGCCGTATGCCTCCGAATCAGAAGGTTCAAACCCGGAGAGAGACACTGACAACACCAACGTGAACGGACCAGAGGGATAGCAGATGTCCGCAGAGAATCAGCATCTGGCAACACAGAATGGTTAATAAAAACCCTTACATTTAACATAGTATTTCATATTAAATACTTAAAATATTTAATATTACCCATAATTGTATAGTTATGTCAGTCCTTTAGTTAACAATATTGATGCATTAATTATTGATACTAGAGAATAACCGAACGCCGTGGATTGCTACTGGCATGTATTTAACATATATCTCTCTATATACATATGTACAGTATATTAAGGATGTGCACATCATAATGCAGAGATGTCAAAGGCTACAATTTGGCCGTAGCAGCTACTATGTTTTGGAGGTACTGCTTCGGCGCTACGTTGAAGGGGTATGTATAATACTACGATTTTTAATAAATAAATACATGATGGCCTAGTATAAACTTTATTTCATACTTTTTTAGCCATGTGCAACAGAGCATATCGTCATGGTTATTAACAGCAATGGAGAGACTGTCCAATTCATACATAATCTGAGCTGTTTCCACAGTACAGATCACCTGTGTTTGCTGCTCCCAGTCAGCAGTGATGGTTTACATCTACAGTTTACACTGGAATGGCAAATTAATAGTAAAAGTTAAATACAAATTAGAAACTTTAAATAGCATGTATTGAATACCTGAAAGTGAAATTGAGTGCAACATTTCAAAGTAAAATAATACCGATGGTTGAATACGTTGATATATAAATTAAGAGGGACTTTTGAACTTTACTTTTCGATCAATCTACAGTTTTAAAAAAAGGTGATTAAATGTTTGAATCCATTGACATCTCGGTTCCTTTTCTTGTTAATATCCTGAACTGTCTAAAAATAGGCATTTCAAGATATTTCACGTTTAAACATAATATATATTAAGCATAAAAAATAGCATTGTCTCGTTCAAAATTGATCACTTTCTCTGGAGTTATTATTTTTTTATTTCTTAGCAGACACCCTTATCCATGGCGACTTACAATTGTTACAAGATATCACATTTTCTTTACATACAATTACCCATTTATACAGCTGGGTTTTTACTGGAGCAATCTAGGTAAAGTACCTTGCTCAAGGATACAGCAGCAGTGTCCTCCACCTGGGATTGAACCCACAACCCTCCAGTCAAGAGTCCAGAGCCCTAGCCACTACTCCACACTGCTGCCACACTGTAGACTGCCTCTCTTTGTAATGGCAAGCTGTAGTTCACTTTCTATGATGTAGGTTTAAGCGTCCTGTTGTGTGATGAAAGCTGTTGTCACATACGGTACTGCACCACGCAGGATCTATTGATCTACATAAAACAATATGTTTTTATTGTTTGATAATTCACTGATGGTGAAAATATAATGTATTTAAAAGCTGGACATAGAATGCAATATTCTACAATTTAGCATTTACTGTTTTTCAGGTAAGCATTTAAATATTTAGGAACATGTGTTGCATAATAACGGGTGTGTGTAAAACAGAGCGAGCCATGTGTGAAGTTTATGAACTGAAGCGTATACTGGCGGGGGGGGGGGGGGGGGTATCCACATATAGAATTGTAGCTCATGTGTTGTCGCTGCTGTTACATTCTTAGCCCAGCACTGGGTCTCACTGTAGTGAGAGGGATAGGGGAGATCTAGAATGGCTTCTATGTGATAGTTTAGCCTGTAAATTGAAAATCCATTTCCTTTCTTTGATAGTTGTGAGATTGGGATTATTTAGTCAATGGAATACGTGCCCAATGCTCGGTATCTGAACTCCATTGGAGGTGAGATTGAAGACTCGCTAGGTTTTGTTTAGTTGAAGCACCGAGTTAGTTTGATTTGAATACATTTTGTTGACTGAGTCCTCAACCACATCTCCAATTCAACAATGTGACTAACTGGATTGCTTTATTCTGTTAGGTGGCCTTCAGTGCTTTATATCCTGTGATGCTGACATGTTAATTACTGTGTCTAATTTGTGTAGCTGATGTTAACTCATATGCTTCCATTTTGATATATTCTCTGGTTGTAAATGCAAAAAGCACATTTTATCTTATAAATAAAAACATTGAACTCCATTTTTCCAAAATTGGGAAACGTAAAATTTGAGTTGCTCTTTCTTTCTAGAGCTGGCGTAGTGGGATTACTGCACGGCATGGTTGTGGCTTAGCCTGAGCGTAGTGGCCCCCGCTATACTTGTTTGAATCCCCCCCCCCCCCCCCCCCATTACAAAAGGTGTGCCAGTCCACTGTTCTGGAATAACAATATAAGAGGGACGTTCCAACACTATCCAACACAATATATGACACATCAAATACAAATACATTCTAAATAATGAACGGCTAGGTGATAAGTACAGCTGTCCATCCCCACTCCTTTTATTTACTAGGCAGGTTTTTATTTGTCATGCTAGAAAAAAAAATATAATCCTTTGTAAAATAACATTATTAGTTTGTGAATTAACACAAGCTGTTATTTATTAGAAATAAAGAAACACATAAACAAGCCTGGGTGTGGATGGAATCTAATTGTACTGTGCAGTGTTACCTCAGGAGGGATAAGCTTTTGTTTTTATTATTATTTGAGTTTTGTTCATTGCAAGAGGGAGAAGCCCCAATGCTGTCTCCAGTGCAAGAGGGAGAAGCCCTGCTGCTGTCTGCAGTGCAAGAGGGAGAAGCCCTGCTGCTGTCTCCAGAGCAAGAGGGAGAAGCCTCGTCGCTGTCTCCAGTGCAAGAGGGAGAAGCCCTGCTGCTGTCTGCAGTGCAAGAGGGAGAAGCCCTGCTGCTGTCTCCAGAGCAAGAGGGAGACGCCCCACATCAGTCCCCAGCGGCTGAAGAAGAAGCGCACCAGTCCCCAACTCTCACCTTTGCCACCAGGGGGACTGCATGCTGCTCTCGCCTCCGCCACCAGGGGAAGACTACTTGCTGCTCCTGTAATGCTTTTAGCAGCTCTTTATATTTCCATTTTTATTTTATTTTAGTTAGGTGCTGGGTCCATCAGCGTTCTTTTTCCACTGCCACCAAATGTAATGTGATAGATTTATTTTTTCATTTTTTCATTATTAATATACAATATTTGTTTGTATATATTTTAAAAAGTGCCAGTGAGTTTACATAATTCATTTACTTATAAATATTGAAACTGCTAGTATTGTGTTTAAGTATTTTGTTTACTTAAGTATAGTGGCAAATCTGATATGCAGAGAATAGAACTTGTTTGGACTGTGAAGAGAGTTCAGGTTTTAGAGTGGTAGTGTCTGTTGTATATAATATCCTATCCTGATGAAGGCACATTTGTGCCAAAACCTGTAGATCGCTATATCTTTTTAGAAAAAATGCAATAAAGAAACTATTTAATATCAATACTTTGCGTGCGCCATAAATCTGTTCTTTGCACATGCAAGAAATTTTATATATTGTGGCAGGTCCGGAGGTAAGTACGAACGTGCTCACACGTGCTCACATAAACAGTAGCAGATCCGTAAACAACGTTCTACACAACACAGTAATACAGTATAAATCAGGGCGGCACCTGATGTATTTATTTTCCACAATCCAAAGGCCGGTGAAAACACAGGCAGGGTTTGGTTCACGTTACGGGTTCTCAGCAAAGTTCAGGTTCAGGCAACAAGTCGGGTAGTCAAACAATCAAAGGTCTGTAATCACAGGCAAACAGGTATTAACAGGGACTTACTTTTTTTTCCACTCACTCTCCCCCAGCACTGGTAATGTGAGGTCATAATTTGCCAGCAAACTTGCCCTCACATACCTCCCATTAATGAGTCTACCCCTAGCTTTATTACTAATATATATATATATATATATATATATATATATATATATATATATATATATATATATATACACACACACACACACACTGTATATTGTGACAAAGTTCTTAGGGGTTATTAGAACTTGTACATAAAGGGTGTATCAGATCGAGCATCTGTGTTCGGGGTGGTTGTTCGGTTCGATAGACCCACTGGTGAAAGCGATCTGCCCTCACTGTGTCGGTTACCCCCAGTCGAGTCAGGATTTCTCCCTTTATTTTGTCGTAGTCCTGTGCATCTTTCAACTCCAGGTCGAAGTATGCTTTTTGAGCATCTCCTGCCAGGTATGGTGCCAGGAGCCCCGCCCACTCTTCTTTTGGCCATTTTTCTCTCTCTGCCGTTCTTTCGAAGGTGATGAGATACCCCTTATGGAACAAACATATATTTTTAATGGTATGATCCTTATATTTTTCATATATAGAAATTGGCCCCTTTTTTATATATTTAAAATATCTTTTAGTCTGTAATCCATATATTTATTTATATGGATTACAGACTAATGAAAATATATGGTGCACCATATATTTTCAACATATAATGGTCGGAGATAGCAGGGGTCAGTTTATTAGCTATATATATACAGTATATAGCAGAAGATTAAATATTTAACAGTGATCACATCCTTCACATTAATATTTGCATATGTTACAACCTTCATATTCAATTAATCAATCAATCAATCAATCAATAAATCTTGATTTTATATAGCGCCTTTCATAGTGGACCACCATCGCAAAGTGCTTTACAAGATGCAGTAACAACAAGAAAATGCATAATACATTAAATACAGAGAAATGCATAATACATGATATAGTAGCATAATACATTAAATATTAGCAACAACACAGCAGCTAATAGCAGATATCAGGCTTAAAGAGCATGGAAAGCAAGAGAGAACAAGTGGGTCTTGAGAGATGATTTAAAGCGAGCGACGGTGGGAGCATCACACACCAAAGCTGGGAGAGAGTTCCAGAAAGTTGGAGCCATGAAGCTAAATGAGTGTTCTCCAGGTGTTGTGCACTTTTGCTTGGGCATAGCAAGCAGGCCAGAGTCGGAGGACCTCAGTTTGCGGGCAGGGACATAGCGGGTCAGCAGGTTGAGGAAGCACTCAGGACCTGTGTGATGAAGGGCATTGTAGGTGAGCAGGAGAGTTTTTAAAGTAATCCTGAACTTTACAGGTAGCCAGTCCAGCTGGGCAAGACGGGGGATGATGTGTTCACGTTTTGTACATCTGGTAAGGATCCTGGCAGCGGCATTCTGAACTAGCTGCAGGCGGTTTATGGTGCGTGCCGGGAGACCACCATAAAGAGAGTTGCAGTAGTCGAGTTGAGAGAAGACAAATGCATGACAAAGTATCTCCGCATCCGGGAGGGAAAGCTAGGAACGAACTTTGGATGTGTTTCGAAGATAGTAAAAGGAAGATTTGACCACGGAGGAGATGTGGGCATCAAAGGAGAGGTTGCTGTCAAGAAGTACACCAAGGCTTCGTACTGTGGGGGAAGGCAGCAGCAGACAGTTTCCGAGGTTCTGGGCAGCTATATTGAGATTCTTAAGTTGAGTTTTAGATCCTACTAGAAGGAGTTCAGATTTGCTAGTGTTCAGCTGAAGAAAACTGGCAAACATCCAGGCCTCGATGTCTTGAACGCAAGCTGAGAGTCGGACCATGGCAGGGACATCCAGGGTCAAGTTTTAAGTAGAGCTTGGTGTCGTCAGCATGGGAGTGAAACATGAGGCTGTTTTGGCAGATGAGGTGACCCAAGGGAAGTATGTAGATATTGAAGAGAAGGGGCCCAAGAACAGATCTTTGGGGGACGCCACAAGTGACTGGGTTTGCGACACCACTGTATCCAGTATAGAAAACAGACTGCATGCATTCGGATAGGTAAGAGGACATCCAGGAGAGACAGGTTCCAGAGATCCCAGCATAATTCTGAAGGCGGTCAAAAATTCCATGATCTATGGTGTGAAAAGCAGCTGTTAGGTCAAGGAGGACAAGCACAGAGGGAGCACCAGCATCAGCATTAAGCAGATCATTCACAATCTGGAGCAGAACAGTTTCAGTACTGTGATGCGGCCGGAAGCCAGACTGTAGAGATTCAAGCAGATTGTTATCCGTGAGATGTTTCATCAGCTGACTGGCTACAGCCCTTTCTAGAGTTTTGGAGAGAAAAGGGAGATTGGAGATGGGACGGAAATTGGGTAAAGTCAGCCGGGTCGAGGGAGGGTTTTATTCATATCATTGTAACTACCGGTGCCAGTAATGATGTTTATATCCTTCCTCGCTTCAGAAGGTGCTGCTATTCTCTGA